>NC_087309.1:37315130-37615130 GCF_015220805.1 Pogoniulus pusillus
AGTTTGTTTACGTGGAAGAAGATGCAAGCAATGGTACCCTCAACACAGTCACACTTCATATCAAAAGGACCAAGGGGTTTGCTGGTAATTGTGAAGTAACTGTTAAAACCTTTGGGGGAGTGAGTGCACAGAGTGGAGTAGATTCATATCCTTTTGGAAGCACTGATGGAAAATCAAACTTCACGTGGGCAATTGAAGGAGAGTATTTTGAGGAACAGTCTGTCTCTCTGACTTTGTTGGATGGAGAAAGAGGAAAGCAAGGTGTCCATAAAAATTATTGATGATGATGAGCCTGAGGGACAGGAATTGTTTTATATGTTTTCCTCTCAAACCCTGAATGTGGAGCTCAGATTGTGGAAGGAAAGGATGAGTATGGATATGCTGCTTTTGCAACAGTGATTATTGCAGGTAAAATCCTTTCCCCTGGAAAAATGAGTAAATACATGCTAATTAAGTAACAGTAAAATAACTATATGTTCTAGTAGCAATTTTTATGTAAAGATTTGGATTCTATCACAGTATCACCAAGGTTGGAAGAGACCTCACAGATCATCAAGTCCAACCCTCCACCACAGAGCTCAAGGCTAGACCATGGCACCAAGTGCCACATCCAATCTTGCCTTGAACAGCCCCAGGGACGGTGACTCCACCACCTCCCCAGCAGCCCATTCCAGTGTCCAATGACTCTCTCAGTGAAGAACATTCTCCTCACCTCGAGCCTAAATGTCCCCTGGCGCAGCTGAGGCTATGTCCTCTTGTTCTGGCACTGGCCACCTGGAGAGAAGAGAGCAACCTCCCCCCTGGCCACAACCACCCCCTCAGGTAGTTGTAGACAGCAATAAGGTCACCCCTGAGCCTCCTTTCTCCAGGCTAACCAATCCCAGCACCCTCAGCCCTCTCCTCTTAGGGCTTGTTGCTCAAGGCACTCTCACCAGCCTCGTCGCCCTTCTCTGGACACGCTCAAGCATCTCAATGTCCCTCCTAAACTGGGGAGCCCAGAACTGACACCACAGTACTCAAGGTGTGGTCTAACCAGTGCAGAGTACAGGGGCAGAATGACCTCCCTGCTCCTGCTGATTCACACCATTCCTGATGCAGGCCAGGATGCCACTGGCTCTCATGGCCACCTGGGCACCACTGCTGGCTCATGTTCAGGCAGGTATCAATCAGCACCCCCAGATCCCTCTCTGTCCTGGCTGCTCCTTCAGCCACTCCGACCCCAGCCTGTATCTCTGCATGGGGTTGTTGTGGCCAAAGTGCAGCACCCTGCACTTGGAGCTATTGAACACCATCCCATTGGACTCTGCCCATCTGTCCAGGTGGTCAAGGTCCCGCTCGCAGAGCCCTCTGCCCTCCAACCCAGCCACATCTGCCCCCAGCTTAGTGTCATCTGCAAACTTGCTGATGACTGACTCCATGCCCTCATCCCAGATCATCTATGAAGATGTTAAGAGGATGGGGGCCCAGCACAGATCCCTGAGGGACACCACTAGGTGACTGGCTGCCAGCTGGATGTGGCACCATTCACCACCACTCTCTGGGCTCGGCCCTCCAGCCAGTTCCTAACCCAGCACAGAGTGTTGCCATCCAAGCCATGGGCTGACAGCTTAGCCAGCAGTTTGCTGTGGGGGACAGTGTCAAAGGCCTTGCTGAAGTCCAGATAGACCACATCCACAGGCCTCCCCACATCCACCAAGTGGGTCACCTGATCATAGAAGGAGATCAGGTTGGAGAGGCAGGATCTGCCCTTCCTAAATCCATGTTGGCTGCACCTGATCCCTTTGCCATCCCTCAGGTGTGCAGTTATTGCCCCCAAGATAACCTGCTCCATCCAGCACTGAGGTCAGGCTGATGGGTCTGTAGTTCACGGGTTCCTCAATCCGACCCTTCTTGTGGTTATAAGCAGGATATTCTGTTCCCAAATCTTGAGTCTTCTAGATCAGAGGAAACATCTATTGCACCAAGCCCACAATGAATCTCTTAGCAACATGTCTCAAAATACAGTTTCACAGATTGCATTGAGCTGAAAGAGATTCTGAAAGCTTATCTAGCCCAACCTCCTGCAGTCAGCAGGGACACCTCCAACTAGATCAGGGTATGCAGGGCCACGCTGATCTTGACTGTCTCCAAGGACAGTCCACACATCAAATCCGTGACTCCAGCTTAGAGAGAAGGATGTTGTTGGGCCTGTGTCAGAGTCTTTAGAAAAGTCCAGATAGATGGCATCTCTTGGTCTTCCCTTGTCCACTGATGTAGTTAGACCATTGGAGAAAGTCACTTGGTTGGTCAGGCAGGATTTACCCTTGGTGAAACCATGCTGAATATGTTGAATCTCCTCCTTGTCCTCCTTCCAGTAGGATCTTCCCAAATAGAGGGGTAAAATAATAAAGAAAATGCTGCCTGTTTCTGGTTTTGCCACATTTTACTTCTTGAAGGGAAAGAACTGAGATTGATTTCTTTTTCTTGCAGGCTTTTTTGTCACTTTTCTGTTACATGGGCTTTGTACAGAATATGAAAAATGGTTTCTTTTTGTTCTTTGATATATGCAGCTCAGATTTGCAGGAAGAATTTTTCTTCCAGTAACTGCAGTCTGCTGTGAAAAAGTGATGTTAGAGCTCCAGTTTTTGCTTGGATTTTAGGTGTCCTATCAGACTTAATAGAGTATAAACTGAATTTAACCACTCACATTAAGTTTTAGAAACAACTTAGGAGTTGGAACAGTTTAGGTGAATCAGGAAAATTAGTGTGATGTCCACCTACAAGACGGGCTTGTAAGGAGGACCCAGGGAACTACAGACCTGTCAGTTTGACCTCATTGCCAGGAAGACCATGGGGCAGGTAATTTTGAGTGCCACTGTGTGGCATGTGTGGGGCAGCCAGGTGTTCAGGCCCCAGTCAGCATGGGTTCATGAAGGGCAGATCCTGCTTGGTGAACCTGATCTAGAGGTCCTGATCTCCTCTACAAGGAGACCAACTTTGTGGGTGAAGAAAGGGATGTAGATCTGTCTACTTGGACTTCAGTAAAACCTTTGACTCTGTTTTCCATAGGCTGAGGGGAGACCTTCTTCTTCTCCATAACTACCTGAAAGGAGGTTGTGGTGAGGTGGACGTTGATCTCTTCTCCCATGTGACAAGTGAAAGAGAAAATGGCCCCAAGTTCTGTGAAAGGAGGGTTAGGTTTGAATACTGGGAAATAACCTTTCTTCACTGAAAAGGTTGTGAAGCCCTGTGACAAGCTTCTCAGGGCACTGGTGGAGTCCCCATCCCTGAAGGGGTTTCAGAGCTATGTAGATGTGGTCCTGAAGGAAACGGTTAAGTGGTGACCTGGCAGTGCTGGTCTAATAGTTGGACTTGATGATCTTAAAGGTCTTTTCCAGCCAAAATGATTTTATGATTCTATACACTAGATGTTGGTGTATTCAGATCATCTTTAAAAAACCCAAGGTAAGTATTGAGGACTAGGATTAAATGGTGCAGTTGGATGAGGACATGCAAGAACTAAAATGATGGATGCAAGAACAAATTGATATAAAACACATGCCCCCTTCATGTGCACACTTGTCTAGATTCACCATGCCACCAGCTGCATGATGTCCAAGTTACCACATATCTGTCTGCATAGCCAGAAGTTGGAATTCGAAATGGTGCTGAAAACCACAGAAGTGTATTAACATGCTCTAGAGTTACACCCTGAGCACAATGAGTAAATAAGTTAAGATTGGGATGCAACTTACATTAAAGAGAAAGGTCAATTTGGTGTGCAGGTAGAAAGATGGCACAAGTTACTTTTTCCTGCACGCATATAAGCAAGCATGCCATATTTGTTAATGTTCAGTGTATATGTATCTATATATTGATATATGTGTACATTCACATCTAACAAGCACTGCCTTGGAAGCAGATTGCCTTTCACTTACAGAGTGAAGTCATCACTACCCTTAAGGAGAAATTCTTTAGAAGCAAGAGTTAATGGACACTGTGGAGACATTAGTGTCCCCCTCATTTAGCTGATTTTTTTTCCCCTCCACTGCCCTTTTTTTGCAGTTATTTACATTCCATGAGAATAATGCAGCTTCCTAGCTCCACACACTGAATTAAAGATGCAGGAGAAAAGCTGATACAGCGATTTGGAGAAATAAATGGGTTCAGCAACTCATGGATGGATAAGAAAGTTCAAGTCATGTCCTTGGAAGCCATCTTTACCGATAGCCTGTTAGGTCATGTTGTCCATGTAGAAGCATGCCAAGACCCCATTTCTGTTTAGGAAGCATGTGATTGAAAGGTTATGGTAAACATAACATATCTGCAGTGGTGTTGTTAAGGCAAGGCTTTTGACAGTGTTCTGGATTACTGTAAGACTCTTTTGAGGTCAAGTGACACAGAATTTAGTCAGTTTGCTGAATGCTGCTTAAAATGCAAGTATGAGAACCCTGCAGAGAGACCTAGACAGACTGGATGGGTGGGCAGAGGCCAAGTACAAGGTTCAACACTTTGGCCACAACAGCCCCAAGCAGCACTACAGACTGGGGACAGAGTGGCTGGAGAGCAGCCAGGAAGAAAGGGACTTGGGGGTACTGGTAGATGGTAAGCATGAGGCTGCAGTGTGCCCAGGTGGGCCAAGAGAGCCAATGGCATCCTGGCCTGCAATAGGCCAGGGAGGTTATTCTGCCCCTGTACTCAGCACTGGTCAGGCCACACCTTGAGTCCTGTGTCCAGTTCTGGGCCCCTCAATTCAAGAGAAATGTCGAGATATGAGAATGTGTCCAGACAAGGGCGAAAAAGCTGGTGAAGGGCCTGGAGCACAGCCCTGTGAGGAGAGGCTGAGGGAGCTGGGGTGTTTAGCCTGGAGAGGAGGAGGCTCAGGGGAGACCTCATTGCTGTCTACCTGAAGGGAGGTTGTAGCCAGTGGGGGGTTGGTCTCTTCTCCCAGGCATCCAGCAACAGAACAAGGGGACACAGTCTCAAGTTGTGGTGGGGGAAGTATAGGCTGGATGTTAGGAGGAAGTTCTTGCCAGAGAGAGTGATTGGCATTGGAATGGGCTGCCCAGGGAGGTGGTGGAGTCACCATCCCTGGAGATATTGAAGAAAAGCCTGGATGAGGCTCTTAGTGCCATGGTGTAGTTGATGGCTAGGACTGGGAGATAGGTTGGACTGGATGATCTTGGAGGTCTCTTCCAACCTGGTTGATTCTATGGTTCTGTGATAAGGAGTATACCTTCATAAGGAATGTATTTTTCTAAACATCTTACTGTACTAGTTAAAATATTCACTGAATCATAGAATGGGCTTAGGTTGGAGGGGGCCTTAGAGTTCTCTACTCTAACCTCCCATTATGGGTGGAGATGCCCCCTCAGCTAGACTCAGGCTGCTCAAGGCCTCATCCAGCCTGGCTTGAACACCCCCAGGGAGGAGACATCCACAGCTCCCTAGCTATTCCAGATCTCTCCACTCTGGTACTGAAGGACTTCTTCCTAACACCAGTCTAAACTTGGTCTCCCTCAACTTCAACCCATTCCCTCAGCTTAAATATTAAAATGACATTTTCCTCAAGTGGTCCCAGTGATTCTTTGCAGCATGCTTTTATTAATTATTTTTTTAAAAAGCATTATCCATATTAAAATTATAATTTAGTCCCATCTTTCTTCCTCATTAATTTCATGGACTGTTGCTGTGCAGGAAGTGATCTCCACAATGGGATTTTGGGATTCGCTCCAGAAGTACAAAGTGGTCTTGTACTTGATGAGGACTCAGAAAACAGAGAGGTGCTGCTGATTGTCACAAGGCAACCTAACAGGTGCAGGCAATTTCTGATTCAAGTTCTCTTCCTACAGGATGTAATATGCTGTGCTGAATCACAGAAGCTGCTGTTAACGGAAGAGGCTGGCACAGAATTCTATAATAAATATTTACCTTCAGGTCCTTCAATAACTTCCCAGAATTTGACAAATGTGCTTTGAAGTTGTGAATATTATTAGGTCTGACACTGTAGGTATAAGCCAGAAATTAAAAACAAAAAAATGCCAAACAGAAAACCACCACCAAATATTTCCAACCTTTATCTTAAGGCTACAAGTGTGAAACGTATTTTCACTGCTGCTGATGTAACTCAGATTCTCAAGAATGAGTATGAATACTAAAATGAACAATAACAAAGCTACCTAAGTGTCAGTACTATGCTTATGTCTTCACTTAGATATGGATTTTTTTTCTAAAAAACACACTGTTGTGGAGGGATTTCTCTTATTCCTCCTCTGTTAGGGGGAGGTGAGAAATTAATTTGAGGTGGTATTAATTTTTTTATAAAATTATTTATTAAAATTAATATTTACAAATTTGTGCCACTCCCAACCACTATGAAATCAAGTTCGTAGTGCAAAGTTATGAAAACAATTGGGATATATTTACAGGGATTGGATTATTAAATGGAAATATCAAATTTTCAACAACTATAGACAGAAAGAAAGATTCCCTTAGGCTTAATGCCTCTTAACAGCTATACTGTCTGCCCAGCAAGGGCTGAAACTGTGTCTGCTCTTAGGACAGAGGTAACTTATTTTACGAAGGAATTAAAGCTTGTTTAATGTGTTGCTTTTAAGTATTAATCATTGGTCACCCTCCTGGGATTGTGTCACAGCGTGTGCCCAGTATTCAGGTCTAGGTGAAGCTGGAATCTGTCCCGGCTTGCAGGAGATTGATAAGTGTTCCCAGTCCTCTGGGGTAAACAGGATTTCTCTGACCTCTCCTCCTGGTGAAGTGGTCTCTGCCTCGGTGCTGCTGCTTCTGGATGCCATGTCCAGAGATGATCAGCTGGCAGAATTTCCAGGTGCAGGAGGAGGATTTGACCATGCAGCTTCTGACAGTCGGTCTCACAGCTAGCAGGCTGTGTTTGTAGGTTAGCAGACAGTCTGGAAGGGTCTGCTGAGTCTGGATTCTTTCCAGGCTTACAGGGACAGCTGGCAAGCAGGGTCTGCTGGGCTGCAGGGAGACTTGAGCTCCATAGATGAATGCCGGATAGCAAGCCATATGTACAGCTGCTGTAGGCTTAGGCAGGGGGCTCTCAGCTCCCCATATATGTACCAAGTGCAGGCGTGCATGCGCTCTGCTTCTCAAAGGGGTTCGCAGACAGCTTAACTGTGCCTTGAGATCAATGCAAGAGGTCTGTGTCTCAGTAATGCTTGCAAGTGAGTAAGGGCCTGACTCTGTGTCTAGGCCATGCAAGCAGGTCAGGGCAGCAGGGTGCTGCTATATGATCAGAGAGCTGAGTCTGAACTTCTAAGTCTGAAACCTCTGAATGCTCTGAACACTCTGAATGCTCTGAACACTCTGAACACGTGGTGCACCTTTGCACTCCTCTTTATAGACTCTGGGCCGAGATTCGTGGCTCATTTGGCCATCTAAAGTGACCAATCAGGCTGGCAGTAAGCCAAACCTTACTCTTAATAGGCAGTAGCTGTTTGCCTAGACCTCCCCAATAGGGGAACACCTGGGCGGACCCCAGGGGTACAGGGATTGGTGTGTGTGTGTTACACAACCTGTTTTACTGCCCATGGGTCCCTGGCAGAAAAAACATGTCCAGGCATGTAGAGGCATAGGAGGCCTCAGTTTTGGGGCTGCTGCCCCTCCACCACACACCCATATATCCTGCACATCTCTGTGTACTTAAAAAGATGTGCTTAAGAACTCTAGTTCCTTACACCTAAAGGAAGTAAAGTTGCTCCTATAGAATAGAAGTTATTTTCCTTATAGAAAAAATTCTGCCTGGCCTTCCAGGCATATAGTTCCCATAATATTAAGGATAATACAGGACACATCTTCTATCTTCTGGTCACCCCATGTAATGTCATGTTTTCTGAAACAAGATTGGTAAGAACATGGGCACCTATAGTTGTTTTATTTTCTTCCTGGGTGTACCATCTGGTAACATAAGCAAGTTTTAGAGAAAGTAATTTAAATAGAGAAATTTTCATCTTAAAGCTATGTATTGCCTTGTATTAAGTGTTGAATCAACATAAAACCTATGTTAACCTCTGTGGTTTTCATTCCCTAAAGCAGTAGTGCTCTCCTTTTTTAATGTGCTTATAGGGCTTTTGAAGACGTGAAGATCTTTTGGCGTGTGACCTTTAATAAAACAGCTGTTGTTCTTCTGAAGGATGGCATGAACTTGGGGAATGAACTTGTATCTGCAGTGGGTGGTCACTACCTGCCTGGCAGGTGAAACGAAATGCAACATCTCCATTGAAATAAAACCTGATAATGTAAGTAATTGTTGCTCATTTATGTGGAGTGGTTACGGCTTTGAATTGCAGTTTATCAAGATGAAAAAAACCACCTGTGGATCCAGAAAGGCACTGATAGGTGTTAACTTGGTATCTGCTCGATTCCTCTGCAAGCACATGGTTTAATTTGCAAGCTTGCACAGTCTCCATTACAACTGGTAGAAATTCAGGAAGGAGATGATCTTGAAAGATCTTTTCCAACCTGGTTGATTCTGTGATTCTGTCTCATAATGAGTGCATTAAGCTTGTTAAACATTTAGTGTTCCAAATACTGGGGCTGAAAAACAAAGTGTTTTCTAGAATTTTACCTGAGTTCAGTACTTAATATTACCAAGTTAATTAACTGCAGTTTCAGAACTGCAGTTTTTCCACAGGTGACCAGAAGATCACATGCCCCTTCCTGGCAAACAGAAAACGAAGGAGAAAATTCTTGCTAAGATGTGGCATCAGCATATGTCCATAGACTGGAATAATGAGCTGTTGGAGCATTTGCAGTCATGTATTATGGCAAATTTACAGCCACAATATATGCATTGTATAAACAGATACTTTATTGCAATATGTTCTACGTGGAAGACCTGAGGTTTTCATTATGGCACATGAGGGCGGTGCCTACTGCAATATTTCTAGGATATTTTTCATTGTGTTTGCTGCACATTTCAGGAAATATGTTTATGGTGTTGGTATAACTCATCCATTGTTCTTTCAAAGTAACACATAACCATTTTTTAAGCTGCAAGTAAGTAGTAGATCGTACAATGATGTGAAAATCATCCCTCATTTACAGGTACCTGAATTAGAAACATACTTTTTTGTGGAGCTCATGATGTAAGCACAGGAGCTGCATTGAACAGCAGTGCCAGGTTTGCTTTAATAACAGTTCTTGAAAGTGATGCTCCTCATGGTTTAGTGTATTTTGCTGTGGGATCTCGTTTTGCTGTGGCTCATAAGAAGACATCCTTAGTCAGTCTGCAAGTACTTAGAGATTCTAGTACATCAGTCACCACCGTGGTTAGCTACAGCATGCAGGTAAGACATTTATTATTATTCAACTTATATTTATCATTAAACTGTTTTTTGTTCTCTAAAGTAAATGTGACTATCAGTATTTTTTCAGGAAGCAGTGAAACATCTTCTGGATGATGTGATCTAGTTTCCTTGTTTTTTTCCTTTAGCAAAAAGACATTGTTCTTGTTGCACTGTTGAGTGATTTTTTCTCATAGTACCCTCCAGTAGCCTCAAAGACTATGGTCAGTTAGGCATTAAATACACTTCTTTGAGAGTTGTGGTCAGTGGGACAGAGTCTAATTGGAGGCCTGGATCTAGTGGGAGTCCCTCTGGGGGTCAGTACTGGGACTAGTACTATTTAATACATTCATCAGTGAGCTGGATGAGGCCACAGAGGGCACTGTCAGCAGATTTGCTGGTGACACAAAACTGGAGGAGTGGCTGACACACCAGAAGGCTGTGCTGCCATTCAGCAAGAACTGAACAGACTGGAGAGGTGGATGGGGAGAAACTGAGTGAAATCCAACCACGACAAGTGTAGAGGCTTGAATCTGGGAGAGAGCAATCCCATAGACCAGTGTGGGCTGGGGACTGACCTGTGGGAGAGCATCTCTGGGGAAATGGTCCTGGTGGACAGAAGGATTCCCATGAGCCAGCAATGTGCTCTTGTGGCCAAGAGGGCCCTATGGCATCCTGGGGTGTATTAGAAGGGCTGTGGTGAGTCGGTCAAGAGACGTTCTCCTCTCCCTCTACTCTGCCCTGTTGAGACCTTGTCTGGAATGTTGTGTTCCAGTTTTGGAGCTCTCAGTTCAAGGAGAACATAAAGGAACTGCTTGAAAAAGTAGAGCACAGAGCCACAAACATGCTGGAGGGATTGAAACATCTCCATTATGAGGACGTCCAATGATAGGACCAGGGGCTGTGAGTGCTGGAGTGGAGGAGGTTCCACCTGAATGTAAGGATAAACTTTTTCACTGTGAGGTTGACAGAACTCTGGAAAAGGCTGCCCAGAGAGGTTGTGGAGTTTCCTTCTCTAGAGACAGTCAAAACCTATCTGGATGCATTCTTGTGACTTACTCCAGGTGATCCTGCTTTGACAGGGCGTTTGGACTTATGATCTATTGAGATCCCTTCCAATCTCTAGCGTTCTGTGATTATGTTATTCTGTGAATCTTTATTTGAGCTAATATTCTTATAAGCTTCCAATTTTTGAGGTTCCTTTCTCTGAAGTTATGTTTTGTCATGGTGGGTATAGCTACAGTGGCACCATACACAAAGCACACACAGAAAAAGAGAGAAAACTTTCATCAAAATTTATTCCATGTTCTTGGAAGTACTAAACTTGAGAATTGTTCTCCCAGTTGAAAATTTCATGTGTTGAAGTCATAGAATCATCCCCATTCGTTTTTGTTATCTTCCTAGCTGTAATACCAGACTCATAATTGTGGACCTGGTTATCTCTAAGTAAGTACCTCATTGTTATTCGGAGACAGTGAAGTTTCTGCTTTAGCAGAAGCAACACAGCTACAAGACACAGGATTCCTTCCACTCCTTTTAGCTATGAATCCATCATCAGAGCACAGGCTGCAAGGGAGATTCCTCCAAGTTTGCCATCACACTGGAATAGTGATGTGCTTTGAATTTGTGGGATTTTTTGTGCCTAAAAGCATTATTTCTGGAGAGGATTATTATAATGAAGCATTATATGTCCAGTGTCCTCACCCTTTATAACAAAAGATTTTGATGTCTGTTGTTACATTGTGTTCCTGTTTATTCTAATTGATAGGCTTCCATGGTGTTTCCATGCATTTATTATGCAGTAGCTGCCCAATATTTTAGTTAAATTGCGTGGTAACAAATTTTCACATTATTTCCAGGCAGGAGTCTGTTACAATTCAGAAGAAGATGCTACTGTTCAGTGTATATTTCAGCTAAAATATGACTACAGTTCCTTACGTATTTGTATTTTTTAATATGGTTTGGACAGATTCACTCTGTGCTGGATCAAGAACTGGCTGGATGGCAGAGCTCAGAGAGTAGTGGTGAATGGTGCCACATCCAGTTGGCAGCCAGTCACTAGTGGTGTTCCCCAAGGATCAGTGCTGGGCCCAGTCCTGTTCAATATCTTTATTGATGATCTGGACGAGGGCATTGAGTCCAGCATCAGTAAGTTTGCAGATGACCCCAAGCTAGGAGCAGGTGTTGATCTGTTGGAAGGTAGGAGAGCCCTGCAGAGGGACCTGGCCAGGCTGGATGGGTGGGCAGAGGCCAGTGGGATGAGATTTAACAAGGCCAAGTGCAGGGTTCTGCACTTTGGCCACAACAACCCCAAGCAGCACTACAGGCTGGGGACTGAGTGGCTGGAGAGCAGCCAGGCAGAAAGGGACCTGGGGGTACTGATAGATAGTAAGCTGAAGATGAGCCAGCAGTGTGCCTAGGTGGCCAAGAGAGCCAATGGCATCCTGGCCTGCATCAGGAACAGTGTGGCCAGTAGGACAAGGGAGGTATTCTTCCCCTGTACTCAGCACTGGTCAGGCCACACCTTGAGTCCTGTGTCCAGTTCTGGGCTCCTCAATTCCAGAAAGATGTTGAGGTGCTGGAACATGTCCAGAGAAGGGCAACGAAGCTGGTGAGGGGCCTGGAGCACAAATCCTATGAGGAGAGGTTGAGGGAGCTGGGCCTGTTTAGCCTGGAGAAGAGGAGGCTCAGGGGTGATCTTATTACTGTCTACAACTACCTGAAGGGGCATTGTAGCCAGGTGGGGGGTGGCCTCTTCTCCCAGGCAACCAGCAATAGAACAAGGGGACACAGTCTCAAGTTGTGCCAGGGTAGGTATAGGCTGGATATTAGGAAGAAGTTCTTCACAGAGAGAGTGATTTCCCATTGGAAAGGGCTGCCCAGGGAGGTGGTGGAGACACCGTCCCTGGGGGTGTTCAAGAAAAGCCTGGCTGAGGCACTTAGTGCCATGGTCTAGTTGATTGGTTAGGGCTGGGTGATAGGTTGGACTGAATGATCTTGGAGGTCTCTTCCAACCTGGTTGATTCTATGATTCTATGATTCTAATCTAACAGCTCTTTTTTGGAGCTGTCAAGTGGTCAAGTGCCAAATATTTGTACTTTTGATATCTGTAAAATAAGAAGTCACAGCAGACAGGAGGCATGAGGTGTGAACTGCAAGCAAATGCTATTTCATTCCTACAAAGGATGCTTGAACTCTTTCCTTCTCACTGGTGCTTTCGTTGCCACTTACCTCCTTTTGCTAGTTCTCAGTGAATGAATAGAAACTTCTCACTGGAGTTAGCAGATGATGTGATCCTGTTCTAGAGCAGCTTTGTACAAACACACACAGTGATTTACCAGTTTCTCCTGGGAACTTGGAAAATGCCTGATTTTTTCCCAAAAGTGAAGTGCTTTCAAAAGGAATCTAATATTTTGGAAATTAAAATCCTTGTTTCTCACAGTAGGAGAGCTTCAGTTAAGAGATGCTATGCAGTCTGTACTTACTAAGTGAACTGAAGAATCATATATTTGAGTAATGTTAATTTCCACTTAAGGAAAGGTTATTATATTGCCAGATACAATATCAAGGTTATGGCAATTGACAAAAAGAGCAAGATTGTGAAGAATAATTGTCAATAGAATTTGTTCAAACCTTACAAAAGGCATCAATAATCCCTTCACAGGGAAATGAGGCCATAAAACATTCCTACAAAAGACCATCTGTCTGCCCTGCGTGTCTGTCCTGTACTGTTTGCTATGCCTTTGGGCCTAAATGGATTGTTATTTAAGTATTCTGGGACTGAAAGCATGATGAGTTTATATAGTTTGGGCACAGATTTCCGAAACCAACGAATGTGGGGAAGAGCCTGGAGAACTGTTGCGGAGGGGGTTTCTCTATTCCTCCCTTATTAGGGGGAAGTGAGAAATTAATTTGAGGTGGTATTAATTTTTATAAAATTATTTATTAAAATTAATATTTACAAACTCTTGCCACCCCCAACCACTGATTAGTTCTTTTGTGCAAATTTATGAAAACAATTAGGATATGATATATGCACAGGGATCTGATTATTAACTATCAAATTATCAACTATAGACAGAGAGAGATTTCCCTCAGGCTTAATGCCTGTTTAAGAACTATGCTGTCTGCCTAGCAGGGGCTGAAAGCTGTCTGCTCTAAGGCAGAGGTAACTTCCATTACAAAGTAATCAAAAGTTACTTAGATTTGTTGCCCTTAATTATTAATCACCCTCCCCAGGTTGTATCACAGCCTGTGCCCCATCCGGACTTTGTAGAGCTGGAATCTTCCCGGCTTATAGGGAAATGATAAATTTCCCCAGTCTCTGGGGTAAACAGGTTTTCTAACCTTCTCTCCTGGTGAGAGGTGGTCTCTGCCTCCACGCTGCTGGTTTTCTGGATGCTGTGAGTCCAGGGATGATCAGCTGGCAGGATTCCAGGAACAGGAGAAGAATGCTGTCCGTGCAGCTTCTGGCACAGTCCTTTCACAGCTAGCAGGCTGTGTTTGTGGGTTTGCAGACAATCTAAAAGGTCTGCCGTCCTGATCCTTCTTACCAGGACGAAGCTAGGAGTCTAAGCTCCATAGACAAATCAAGATAGTTGGCCGGTGTGCACACCTGGCTCTAGGCTTAGGGGCTATTGGCTCCCCATATATATCAGGTGCAGACTTGAATGTGCTCTGCTTCTAAAGGAGTGCAGACAGGTTAACTGCGAGTTGAGATCAATGCAAGAGGTCTGGGCCTCAGTGAACATGCAAGTGAGGGCCAGACTCCATGTCTGGGCTTTTGCAAGCAAGTCAGAGCAGCAGGATGCTGCTATGTGGATCAGAGAGCTGAGCTGCACTGCAGGCAGGGTCAGAGAGCTGAATCTGAACAGCTGAGTCTGAACACTCTAACACTCTGAACACGTGGTGCACTTTTTCACCCCTCTTTATAGACTCTGAGCCGAGAATCATGGCCCTTTTGGCCATCTAAAGTGCAAGAGGTCTGTGTCTCAGTAATGCTTGCAAGTGAGTAAGGGCCTGACTCTGTGTCTAGGCCATGCAAGCAGGTCAGGGCAGCAGGGTGCTGCTATATGGATCAGAGAGCTGCGTCTGAACTTCTAAGTCTGAACCTCTGAACGCTCTGAACACTCTGAATGCTCTGAACACTCTGAACATGTGGTGCACCTTTGCACTCCTCTTTATAGACTCTGGGCCGAGATTCGTGGCTCATTTGGCCATCTAAAGTGACCAATCAGGCTGGCAGTAAGCCAAAACCTTACCTTAATAGGCAGTAGCTGTTTGCCTAGACCTCCCCAATAGGGGATCACCTGGGCGGGACCTCAGGGATACACGAGCTGGAGGTGTGTGTGTGTTACACAACCTGTTTACCACCATGGTTCCTGTCAGGAAAACATGTCCAGGCATGTAGAGGCATAGGAAGGCCTCTGTTTTGGGGCTGCTGCCCCTCCACCACAAGAATAAAATCTTATAAAGAGCTATTGAAGGAGCTGGGGATGGTTAGTTTGGAAAAGAGGAGCCTGAGGGGAGACTTCATCACTGTCTATAGCTACCCAAAAGGACATTGTGTAGAGATTGGTTCTGGTCTCTTTTCACAGGTTTAGTCTGGACATTAGGAAACATTTTTTCACAGCAAAAGTGGCCAGGCACTGGAATGGGCTGCCCAGGCAGGTGGTTGAGTCAACAACCCTGGATGTGTTTAAAGGTCGTTTAGATGTGATGTTTGGGGATATGGTTTAGGGATGAACTTCATAGAATAGGATTCTTGTCTGGGCTTGATGATCCCTAGGGTCTTTTCCAGCCAGAATGTTTTTGTAATTCCGTGAACTCCATGCTGCAGACATAAAATTACACCAGGCCCTCCAGAATTCACCTTACAGCTGTACCAACATTTATCTGCTGTCCTTCCACCTAGAAAAGCTTCATGATTTTTGTTTCTGGAAGAGGAGTGCAATCCTGTTTGTTCCTGACTGTCTATAATTTTCCCCTAGGTTGTCACTGACTACAAGCAGCAGATTGTTCTTTCAGAGAGTCACAGGATCACAGGATATTAGGGGTTGGAAGGGGTCCAAGGAGATCATTGAGTCCAACCCTCCTGCCAGAGTAGGACAATACTATCTAACACAGATCACAGAGAAACACATCCAGACAGGCCTTCAGAGTCTCCATAGAAGGAGACCCCACAGCCTCT
Source organism: Pogoniulus pusillus (assembly GCF_015220805.1). Lineage (NCBI taxonomy): Eukaryota > Metazoa > Chordata > Aves > Piciformes > Lybiidae > Pogoniulus > Pogoniulus pusillus. The sequence continues at coordinate 37,330,623 of NC_087309.1, forward strand.
CTGGGAAGCCTGTGCTCTGTGACACTTAGAGCAAAAAAGTTCCCCCATGTGTTGAGGTGGAACCTCTTTTGCTGCAACTTTCAGCCATTGCTCCTTGTCCTATCCCAGGGAGCAAGTGAGCAGAGCCTGTCCCCCCACCTCCTGGCCAGCCCTCAGATATTTATAAACATTTTTCACATCCCCTCTAAGTGTTCTCTTTTCCAGACTAAACAGTCTTAAGTCTCTCAGCATCTCCTCATAAGCCATGCCCTCCAGTCCCCTAATCATCCTTGTAGCCCTCCACTGAACTCTCTCCAGCAGATCTCTGTATATGTGACACCATTCCTAGCTGACAACTTGAAAGACAACTTCATTTTTACATGTTTAAATTGTACTCTTTAAAAATATGTGTTCTACATCAGTTGGTTCTGAACAACTTAATATGCCATAGTGTTACCTAAACTCTTCTGGTTTGTTTTAAGGAGCTACAAAAACCTGAACCAATTGGCCGGACTTTCATATCTCCAGCTGTGGCAGGACAAGATTTTGCCAGATCTGAAGGTTTACTGACATTTGAACCTGGACAGATAAATAAGTTTCTGGATGTGACCCTGATGCCAAATACAGGATCTTTAAACCCATTTCCTAAACGTTTCCAGGTTGTGCTTTCCAATCCCACAGGCGGTGCCAGAGTAGATGATGTGTATGGCCTCTCTAACATCACCATCGTCTCAGAGTTGGACTCCTTGCCAGTTTGGGGGCTGATTGATCAGCTGCATCAGCCTCTTGATGACACCATTTTACACAGAGTCCTCCAGAATCTGAATGTCAAAGTGGCTGCAGAAACTACAGAAGAGCAGCTTACTGCTGTGCTGCATATAATAAATAAGGTAAACTTTTCATGTTCTTTATAGAATGACCAATGGATTTAATTAATATCATAACACATTAGTTTGTGATAGCATGAAGGTTAGCATCCACTGCAGTGACTGAGGGGTGCTGACTGCAGAAATGGAAATTAGAAAGTCCCACATTCAGGGATGGTGTTAGTCTGCCACTACTTGAGAAGGTGGCAGGAAATAAAAGACTAAACAGGTTAGAAAAGGCACCCAGTGTTAATTCTACATGTATACCTACAGCTCAAGATGTATAAAAGTTTCCCTTTCCTGCAATACTTGTATAGAATTTATTATGATTTCTTGGTTCTCAGACCACATCTTTGTTGGGTTTAGTCCTGCCACAAGACAGTGAGGTCTAGGATTTACTCTTCACAGCTGACTGCAGTTAACACACAAGCAAATCATACCAGAACCAGCTGTAATCTGCTGTGCTCTTATCTAGTTATGTGAGGCCTATGAGAAAGATGGGGGCAATGTTTTTACTGGATCCTGTTGTGACAGGACAAGGGGTAATTGTTTTAAACCAAAGGAGGGAGATTCAGACTAGAGAGAAGGAAGAAATTTTTCATGATGAGGTTGGTGAGACACTGGCTGAGGTTGCCCAGAGATGTGCCCTGGAACCATTCTAGGTGAGGTTGTTTGGAACTTTGAGCAAACTGATCTAGTTGCAGATGCCCTTGCTCGCTGCAGTGAGGCTGTAGAAGATAACCTTCAGAGGTCCCTTTAAACCCAAATCATTCTATGCAGCTTTGGGAATCAGCTCGGCCGAGTAGCTGAGCACTTCAGTGTTACACTAAGTTTCTGTGCTAGGTCTGAGTCTAGTTTTGTGGCTTTCTAGCTCTTTTGGAGTTGTAGAATAATTCACAGGATCTGAAAAAGGTTTAAATACTTAGATAAAATTTTTTATATATATATATACTTAGTATAGCAACATTAATGAACAACAGTTCTTTAATTGCTGTCATTTTAACACAGTATCACAGTATCACAGTATCATCAGGGTTGGAAGAGACCTCACAGATCATCAAGTCCAACCCTTTACCACAGAGCTCAAGGCTAGACCATGGCACCAAGTGCCACGTCCAACCTTGCCTTGAACTGCCCCAGGGACGACGACTCCACCACCTCCCCGGGCAGCCCATTCCAGTGTCCAATGACTCTCTCAGTGAAGAACTTTCTCCTCACCTCGAGCCTAAATGTCCCCTGGCGCAGCCTGAGGCTGTGTCCTCTCGTTCTGGGGCTGGCCACCTGAGAGAAGAGAGCAACCTCCCCCTGGCCACAACCACCCCTCAGGTAGTTGTAGACAGCAATAAGGTCACCCCTGAGCCTCCTCTTCTCCAGGCTAACCAATCCCAGCTCCCTCAGCCTCTCCTCGTAGGGCTGTGCTCAAGGCCTCTCACCAGCCTCGTCGGCCTTCTCTGGACACGCTCAAGCATCTCAATGTCCCTCCTAAACTGGGGGGCCCAGAACTGAACACAGTACTCAAGGTGAGGTCTAACCAGTGCAGGAGTACAGGGGCAGAATGACCTCCCTGTTCCTGCTGACCACACCATTCCTGATGCAGGCCAGGATGCCACTGGCTCTCTTGGCCACCTGGGCACACTGCTGGGTCACAGAAAACACAGGAATTACTGTCAGCAAATCTCAAGACTCAGCAATCTTTAGTTTGTGAAAGCATAAAAGTTTCAGATGACTTCTTTAATAATCAAATCCTGGAAAGCCTATCTTCATGTAGCTTTGACATAGAATGTGTCTCACTCCCTGGCAGCAGCGATTAGAAGATGGAAAAAACAATCTGAACTTTGAGCACGAGCACTGGGATTAAAATGAAGGTCTTCCTAAACATTCCACAAGAGGAAATATCATAAGCAGACTTCTCTGCATGACGTTACTTTTTCTTTTCTCCTCTCATTAGGTTACAGATGTAGGTGAAGAACAGCTACTCACTGACAGAAGCAGAAGTCTTTTCTATGAGATACTCTGTGCCTTGGCTAGCCCAAAACGTGAAGACACACGAGGATATAGCCTGCTTGCTGGGGTGACTGAGAAGTTTGCTTTTTCTCTGTTGACTGGGATCATGTGTGGATCACCAGGAGAAAGGTTAGTAAATTTGAATTCACTGTGTGTTTTGGAAATATGTGATATTTACCAATATAGTCAAGATTTCAATGACATATTTAGAAAAGGGACTTGTCTGTCATGAAATATATTACATATATGAATATGTGTTTCGCTCTAAAGCAGTATATTGGCCCTGTGAGCTGGTGTCACAAATGACTGGTACACTGATATGAGGTAACTGTGGCTGTAGGAGTCAGGAGATCTGCTCAACTCACCTTTTAGCTCAAATGTTGCCTGGGGAAGTATTTATTAATCTTACTAAGAAAGCCATAGAATCATAGAATACTCTAGGTTGCAAGGGACCTCCAAGGGTCACCTAGTCCAAGCCCACTGCTGTAAGCAGGGCCATCCCCAAGTAGATCAGGTTGCTCAGAGCTCCATCAAGTTTGACCTTGAATGTCTCCAAGGATGGGGCCTCCACAGCTTTCGGGGGCAGCTTGCTCCTATGTTCTAATATTGTGATAGGACAAAATTTGTTCCTAATGTCCAACATATATCTATCCTGCTCTAGTTTCAAACCATTGTCCCTTCTTTTAGTGCTCTGTGGCCTTGTGAATAGTCCCTCCCCAGCTTTCTTGTAGGCCTCCCTTAGGTCTCCCTAAAACCTTCTCTTCTCCAGGCTGAACAGCCCCAGTTGTCTCAGCCTGTCTTTGCAGAAGAGGTGATTCATCTCTCTGATCATCTTCTTGCCCCTCCTCTGGACTTTTTCCATCCATCTGCTTCTTGTGTTGAGGCCTTCAGAGCTGGACACAGCGCTCCAGGTGAGGTCTCACCAGAGCAGAGGGGCAGAATCACCTCTCTTGATCTGCTGGCCACGCTTTTTTTTTTGATGCAGCCTAAGATGCCATTGGCTGCCAGTGTACATTGCTGGCTCATGTCCAGCATTTTGTTCCTCATGACCTTCAAGTCCTTTTCTGTAGGGCTGCTCTCTATCACACCTTCTACCAATCCATACTGATAATAGGGATTGTCCCAGCCCAGATGCAGAACCTTGCACTTGGCTTTGTTGAACCTCATAAGGTTGATCTGGGCCCTCTTCCGCAGGTTGTATAACATGTAATCCTGTGATCGGGAGCTGTGTTCTCAGACTTAGATGATAGCAGCACAGCATTTGTGTTGGCTTTTTGTAACTTCTGTGTGTGAGGCTTTGATCATTTAAACATTATTTAGCATTTCAAAAAGCTGTTTGTATTTTTCAAATGTAATTTGAATTGCTAGTTTTGTCTGCAAGTGCAGACCAATGGTCAGGGGAAATAGGTGACTGCAGGCAGAGCTGACACTCTTATATGAGGCAGATATTTTTAAACAGTGAATTTTTTGTGCTGTGAATCTATTAAAAAACTAGTAGACGATTGCAGACACAAATAAAATTTCCTCAGAAAATCAGCATAGTTTAGACTTGTATCTCAACTTCCTTTGGAGATTTTTTTTTTAATTGCCATTGCATAAGCTGTAGAGAATATGAGGCCCACATCAACCAAAAGACATTAAATGACACAATTATCAAAACTGTGCTGAGCAGTGTTGTTGCGGAGTGGGTTCTCTGTGCCTACGCCTGTTTGGCGGAGCGGAGAAATTAATTTGAGGCAATATAAATGTTAAATAAAAATATATTTGTTAAAATTAATATTTATGAACTCTCGCCACCCCCAACCACTGTGTATTAAAATTTAGTTCTGTGCAAAGTTATGAAAACAATTAGGATAGAATATATACAGGGATTTGGTTAATAACTAACAAAACATTCAAACTATAAACAGAGAGAGGAATTTCTCTTTTAGCTTAGTGCCGCTTGGGAGCTTATACTATTTGCCCAGCAGAGAGGCTGAAACTCTTTCTGCCCCATGGCAGGGGTAACTTATATTACAGAGGTATTAAAGCTTTACTTATAAGTGTTATTATTAATTATTAATCACCCTCCAGGGTTGTGTCACAGCCTGTGCCCAGTGTCCAGACTTCAGGGGCTCTGCCTGTGGGCTTGGATGCTGGAATCTTCCCAGCTTGAGGGGAAATAGGTGAATCTTCCCAGTCTCTGGGGTCTTAGGGTTTTCTGACCTTTCTCCTGGTGAGGGATGATCTCTGCCTCAATGCTGCTGTCTTCTTCTGGATACTGCGTCCATGGATTATCAGCTTGGCAGGGTTACAGGAACAGGAGAAGAATGTCCTTGCTGGCTCTGGCATGGTTCTTTCACAGCTGGCAGGCCGTGAGTGTGGGTGCAGACAATCCAGAAGTCTGCTTCCTGGTTCTCTCCAGGCAATATGCAGCGAGCATGCAAAATGTGCTTGGCTGCTGGGAGTCTGAGCTCCATAGGTAAAACAAGACAGCTGGCAGATGTGCACAGCTGATGCTGGTTTAGGAGGCTATCGGCTCCTTATATATATTATGTGCAGGCTTGAATGAGCTCTGCATCTAAGGTACACAGGCAGGTAAGCTGCGATTGAGATCAATGCATGAGGTCTGAGCCTCAGAGAGCATCAGAGCTATGCAATGGCATCTGAGCGTGTGAGTATGAGCAGCTGAGCGCTTCAGGTGAAGGTCAGAGCTGTGTCTGATCCTTGCAGGTGGGTCAGAGAGCTGAGCTGCGCTGCAGGCAGGGTCAGAGAGCTGAGCTGAACACGTGGTTCTCCTGCGCACCCCTCTTTATGGACTGTGGGCCGAGATTAATGGGCCCTTTGGCCACCAGAGTGATCAATCAGGTTGGCAGTCAGGCAAACCTTACCATAACAGGCAGGAGGCTCTTGCCTGGACTCTCCCAAATATGGGGATCACATGGATTTGCCCCAGGGAGACATGAGCTGGATGTGTGTGGCTTACACAGCCTGTTTACAGTCAGGGGTCCTGGCAGGAAAACATGTCCTGGCAAGTAGAGGCATAAACAAGCCTCTGTTCGGGCCTACAGGCCCTCCATGACAAGTGTCCAGATCTTGAAAGTTTGGATTCTTTATTTCAAGGGAGTTTTTTATCATTCTCTGGGGAAAAAAAAAGATCATCCATTTTAATACCTCTCCTTGTAGACGTATCTCTACATCAAGTTAGAAAGAAGAGTATTATGATAACTTAGTTCACCACTGAGCAGTTCTAGTTGCAGATCATAGTTGGTTGCATCTGAGCAAAACCTCAAGGGGAAAATAGAGAAGCTGAGATGCGTAATAATTCAGCTCCTCTTTCTTTTTTTTCACAGAAGCAGAAACTATCCTATTACTTAGATGTCAGGAAGTGTAAAAACTGATGCAGGAGTGAGAGTGTAGTTGGAGGCATGAGTCTAGTGAAGTCCCTCAGGGGTCAGTACTGGGACCAGTACTATTCGGTGTATTCATCAGTGACCTGGATAAGGCCACAGAGGGCACTGTCAGCAGGTTTGCTGATGACACAAAACGGAGGAGTGGCTGACACATTCAGTGAGACCTGGACAGGCTGGAGAGTTGAGGGGGTGGAGAAATTGAAGGAAACCCAACAAGGACAAGTGTGTAGTCTTGCGTCTGGGAAAGAACCGCCCCCATCGACCAGTATAGGCTGGGGACTGACCTGTTGGAGAGCAGCATAGGGGAAAGGGATGTGGTGATCCCAGTCAGAAGGATAATCATGAGGCAGCAATGTGCCCTTGTGGCCAAGGCCAATAGCATCCTGGGGTGTAGTAGAAGGGGTGTGCTGAGTAGGCCAATAGAAGTTCTCCACCCCCTCTACTGTACCCTGGTGACACCTCCTCTGGAATATTGTGTCCAGTTCTGGGCTCCTCAGTTCAAGGAAAACCTCAGGGAACTGCTTGCAAGAGTCCAGCACAGTCACAAAGATGCTGGAGTGGAGCATTCCCTTGTGAGGAAAGGCTGAGGGAGCTGAGTCTCCTTAGCTTGGAGAATAGGAGGCCAAGAGGTGACCTCATTCATGTTTACAAAGATGTTAAGGGTGAGTGTTGGGAGAACAGAGCCAGGCTCAGTGGTGTCCAGTGATAGGACAAGGGGGAATGGGGGCAAGCTGGAGCAGAGGAGGTTCAACGTGGACGTAAAGAAATTTTTTTTTCACTGTGAGGGTGCTGAAGCCCTCTCACAGACTTCTCAGAGAGGTTGTGGAGTCTTCTCTGGAAACACTCTGGAGATGTTCAAAACCCACACAGATGTGTTACTGTGTGACCTACTTTGGTGATTCTGCTCTGGCAGGGAGGTTGGACCTGATGATATTTGAGGTCTCTTTCAAACCCTAACATTCTGTGATTCTGTGATTTGAAGAACAGTGAAGCTCAGTTCCACTTACCAGCCCTGTTGCTTTTTCCTTTCAACAGAGGTAAAAATATCCTTGACAGCTGCCCGTACATTGCAATAATGGCTCACAACTGGTTTCCTCAGCAAATCAATGGACACAGATTTGATGGCAAAGATGGGGATTTCATTCAAGTACCTGAGCGTTTACTAAAAGTCTCTGTTGTATTATCTCCTTCTCAAGAAGAGAACTGTGAATCTGTGCAGTTCACGGAATACAGCAGTCAGCAGTGGTTCCTTACTGGAGATAAAGAACTTGCCCTGAAGAACAAGGTTTGAGCAACGCAACTTGATTTTTGTCTTTCATGATACTATTTCTGTTTAGCCACGGCTCAAAATCTCTTCAATGCGTTTAAAACAGCATGCAGGTTTTTGTGTGTGTCTGATAGAAATTAGTACTGACTGTTTCATCTTAGTCTTTGTATCCCTGTTTCTGTTCTATAGAGTCTTAATGCTAAATTTGTGTTTGTGTTGTACGTGTTGTTTCAGGTTTTTTCCATGAGTTTGAAGGGTCGTAGTTCACTGCCTTTGAAAGATAACAGGGAAGTAATTTATCGGATTTATGCTACAGGAAGTCGGGTTGTTCCACAGAAGTCTCTGTGCCTCCTCTGGAATCAAGCTGCTGAGAGGTTATTTTATTAATCTGTTTAATTTTTCATTTTCTGAAAAGTTCATTTCTGTTTAGTTTTCTAGACCCTGTGTATTTGCTCAAGATGTGGTAACTCAGATTAGATCTTTTTCAAGTATAAAGTTGTTCCATTTCCTGTCCTTCTTCCTTTAGTCTTCCTGGCCTTTATGTGCATAGTTATTCTAGCTCAGACATTTCTCAGACTTCTACTCCTGACATTTTTCAACAAAATGCCATTTAAATTATGCAGTGAAGTGTTAAGTGACACTGACAGGCCACAAATCCCACTATTACATAATTTCATTGGTACTCATGATCTTGGACTCCTTACAATTGCTGTGAGACAGTACTTCAATTCCATTCTCACAAAAATAAAGAATTAAACCTGCATTTCTGGTATTGCTTCAAGCCACTAATTTAGGATGTTCCTAATTACTTGGGTTTGTGCAAGGCACTGTGTAAGCAAGCCAGAAAAACCTGTTCAGGGACATATTGGGGATTTGCTTGGTGTCCTGTCTCCAATCATGGCTACAAGTAAATATCAAGGGAAGAGTAAGATCAGGGCAAGCATAAATAGGAGTTCCCCTAATGCTGTCCAGTGACTTTATGAGTTGAATGTGAACTCAAACTTGCCTTTACTTTCCTTGCAACATCCAGAATTTCAGCACATCTTTTGACAATGATCTTTATAGAGCTATTACAGTTTGACAGAAAAGCCCTGTTAGTTTTGGTGTGGATTTTTTTGTATGTTTGGTTTTGGTTTTGTGTGTGTGATTGGTTGGGTTTTTTTGTTTGTTTGATTGGTTTTGTTTGTTTATTTGCTTGGGGGTTTTGAATTTATTTTGCTTGTTTGCATTTGTTTGTTGTTTTTCTTGTGCTTTTTAAAAAAATATTTTATTTGTATGGTTTTGGGTTTTTTGGTGGGATTTTTGCTTGGGTTTTTTTGGTAGGTTTTTCCTTTTTGTTGTTTGTTTGCTTTTTTGGTTGGTTGGGTTTGTTTCTATTTATTTAAATGTGCTTTTTGCTATTTTATATTTGTTTAAATAGAATTTTATTTATTTTTTTGCTATTTTAAGCTGGTGCCTTCTGATTTTTGGAAGAAGTGGTGAACTTGCTGATCATTTTCCATTCTTTGCAAGCCATAGGATAAAGTTTTCTGTGTAGCTTTTCAGTGGCCCATTATTTGGTTAGCCTGTGTTTTTCCTGTTCACACAGACAAATTACTTTGGAGAGAATTGTATTCTGTATCTTGCTGATATCCAGTTGGTTTGGATATGATTTCATTGAACTGACTGGATTGTATCAGTTTGTCACTGAAGGAAGATGCAGCAGAATTTACCTGTATGCTCTCCTTTCATCTAGGCTCTGTAGCAGAGAGCAGATGTGATTTCCACCAGAAAATGGCTTAGGATATGACCTGTAGAATCGTTTTTCAGAGTCAGTTCATCAATACTGAAAGAAAACAAGGCACAAGTTCTAGTTTCAAAATAACACAGAGCAGAATAAAATGTTCTCCATCACAGGGTAAGATACTGTACAAGCTAAGCTACAAATGCTTTAGAGAGACCTGTGAATCTCGCAGAAGTTTTAAAAGCATGACCACAAAAATTCTTCAGTGGGGAAAAAAGTGTTCAGTGCCATATATTTACAATTTCCTTATCATAAAAGTATAAATTATTTTAATTTAATTCAAACATGCTATTGTGAGAACTACACCCAGAGGACTGCATCAAACACAGGGTCACAGAACCTTGGGGGTTGGAAGTGACCTCCAGAGATCAAGTCCAGCCCCCCTGCCAAGCAGGATCACCTTGGGTAGTTTACACGGGAGTACATCCAGAAGGATTTTTAAAGTCTCCAGAGAAGGAGACTCCACAGCTTCCATGGACAGCCTGTTTCAGTGCTCCATCACCCTCACATCTCTCCTCATGTTGAGGTGAAACCTTCTGTGTTCCAGTTTGTAGCTACTGCTCCTTATCTTATTGCTGCTGACCAGCGAATAGAAACTAACCCCATCCACTGGACAGCAACCCTGCAGATATTTATAGACACTGAAGAGATCTCCTCTCAGTCTTCTCCAGACTAAGATCCAGGTTTCTCAGTCTCTCTTTGCAGGGGAGATGCTCAAGTCCCCTAACCATTCTTGTGTCTCTCCACTGGGCTCTTTCCAGCAGGTCCCTATCTCTCTTGAACTGGGGAGCACAAAAGTGGACATCTCGTGCAATAGTTCGTAAAACTTGGTATTTCAGTGATACAAAGATTGTCAATGCTCCTTACTGTGTAAATTCTACAAGTCTTTTCCTATCTTTGTGAATCTTTTGTTTTGCAGCTGGCTATCTGATGGTGGATTTTGCAAAGTGGTGGATGACTCGTCAGACTACGTGGAATGCTCTTGTTCTCATATGTCCATTTATGCAGTCTATGCCCAGACAGATAATTTGTCTTCATACAATGAGGCTTTCTTCTCTTCTGGATTCATTTGCATTTCAGGTCAGTTAATTTAAGACAGTTTTCTTGTTCATAAAAATGGTGACCGATGAGACTGATTTTTAATCCATTTTAGTAATGACAATAATTTTGTTTGGAGGAGTGTTGGAGGAATGTTAACTATTTAATGTTATTAAAGTTTCCACGTAGAGTGGGAGGGACTTTGTCTCCCTGGTCTCCTTGTGGGCCACCAACATGAGAGCCATGATGAAAGGGGTTACTAGTGAAGACTGTGACAAAAATGTTGTTGAGAATCTCCTCCTTCTTGTCCATTGATACAGGTTCCCCACTGTTGCTCATCAGGGTGTTTATGCTTTCTTTAACCTTCCTTTTCTGGTTCCAGCTGAACCAAATTTGGTTCCAGCTGCAATTTGGCCTTCCTGACCTCATCCCTATAGGGATGTTACAACCAGGTAATATCCATATACTCTTCTCAGGATGCCTGTCACTTCTTCCATTTCTGTTATAGCCCCAACTTGCCCTTTAGTTTGACCAGCAGGTGATGGATCAGCCATGGTGGTCTCTTGCCTTCATTGCCTGATTTCTTCTAACATGTGGAGATTGACATCTCTTGTGCTTTACAGAAAGCATCCTTAAAGATCTGCCAGATCTGCTCCACTCCCTTGTCCCTGAGGGCTGTTTCACATGGGATCTTACTTACTGACTCTTTGAAGAGCTGGAATTTTGCTTTTCTAAAATTTAAGAGTCTTAACTGTGCTTCTCATGAGCTTCATACCCCTTAGGACAGCGAACTGCACTAGCAGAAGATCTCTTCAGCCCAGGCTGCCTTTGACTTTGACATCCCTGATGATTTCACTTGTGTTGGTGACCAACAAGCCTAATAACACATCCCCTTGTGTAGAGCTGATAATTTCTTGTCTTAAGTTGTCATCTCAGCATTCCAGGAGCCTACTTGGATTGCCTTGGATTGCTAGCTGTGCTTCTTTCCCAATGGATGTCAGGGTGGTTAAACTCCTCTAGAAGGATGAGAGCCTGTGACTGCTATGTCTTCTCCCGCTGGAGTAAGAAGGCTTCCTCAGAAGGCTCCACTTGATCAGACAGCCTGTCAGAGCTGTCTCTCAAAGCCATGCTAAGCACCTGGAAGCAATATTTAGTCATTTGCTTTTAAAAACAATTTTGGATGCAGTAATAGAAAAGCTGAAGAGTTGCATTTGCTTTATATTCGATTGTCATGACAATCGTCCATATAGCTCAGAATTTTTTTTTAGCTGAAAAAATTTGCTTAAATCATAGAATCATAGAATCAAACAGGTTGGAAGAGATCTCCAAAATCATCCAGTCCAAGCTAGCACCCAGCCCTGTCCAGTCAACTAGACCATGGCACTAAGTGCCTCATCCAGGCTATTCTTCAGCACCTTCAGGAACAGCAACTCAATCACCTCCCTGGGCAGCCCATTCCAATGGAAAATCACTCTCTCTGGCAAGAACTTCCTCCTAACATCCAGCCTATACCTCCCCCTGCACAACTTGAGACTGTGTCCCCCTTGTTTCTATTGCTGATTGCCTGGGAGAGGAGACCAATGCCCAGTCTCCCTTCAGGTAGTTGTAGACAGCAACGAGGTCACCCCTGAGCCTCCTCCAGGCTAAACAACCCCAGATCCTTCAGCCTCTCCTCATAGGGTTTGTGTTCCAGGCCCCTCACCAGCTTTGTCGCCCTTCTCTGGACACCTTCCAGCACCTCAACATCTCTCTTGAATTGAGGGGCCCAGAACTGGACACAGTTCTCAAGGTGAGGGCCTGACCAGTGCTGAGTACAGGGGAAGAATAACCTCCCTTGTCCTACTGGCCACACTGCTCCTGATGCAGGCCAGGATGCCATTGGCTCTCTTGGCCACCTGGGCACACTGCTGGCTCATCTTCAGCCTACTATCTATCAGTACCCCCAGGTCCCTTTCTTCCTGGCTACTCTCCAAGCACTCTGTCCTCAGCCTGTAGTGCTGCTTGGGGTTGTTGTGGCCAAAGTGTTGAACCCTGCACTTGGCCTTCTTAAATCTCATCCCATTGGCTTCTTCCCACCCATCCAGCCTATAAAGGTCCCTCTGCAGGGCTCTTCTACCCTCCAACAGATCAACACCTGCTCCTAGCTTGGTGTCATCTGCAAACTTACTGAGCTGGACTCAATCCTCTTGTCCAGGTCATCAGTAAAGCTACTGAAAAGGACTGGGCCCAGCACTGATCCTTGGGGAACACCACTAGTGACTGGCTGCCAACTGGATGTGGCACCATTCACCACCACTCTCTGGGCTCTGCCTTCCAGCCAGTTCTTGACCCATATCAGAGTGAATCTGTCCAAGCCAGGAGCTGCCAGCTTTGACAGGAGTTGCATGTGGCAGACAGTGTCAAAGGCTTTGCTGAAGTCCAGGTAGACTACACCCACAGCCTTCCCCACATTCACCAGGCAGGTAACCTGATCATAAAAGAAGATGAGGTTGGTGAGGCAGGACCTGCCCTTCCTAAACCCATGCTGGCTGGGCCTGATCCCTTGGCCATCCTGTAGGTGCTTGTGATGGCACTCAAGATGACCTGTTCCATGACCTTGCCTGGCACTGAGGTCAGGCTGACAGGTCTGTAGTTTTCTGGCTCCTCCTTATGACCCTTCTTGTGAATGGGTATCACATTGGCCAGCTTCCAGTCTTCAGGGACCTCTCCAGTGAGCCAGGACTGCTGATAAATGATGGAGAGTGGCTTGGCCAGCTCAGCTGCCAGCTCTCTCAGAACCCTAGGATGGATCTGATCCAGTCACATGGACTTGTGAGGATCCAAGTGGCTCAGCAGGTTCCTTACTTCTTCCTCATGGATTAGAGGGGGACTGTTCTGGTCCCTGAGTCCATTTGCCAGCTCAGGAGGCCAGTTGTCCTGGGGACAGATTATGCAACTAATTTAGCTCTCAAGCCTATGAAAAAGTTAAATAGATGAGTAACTTGAGTAACATTTGAGTAACAAATTCACAAGTGATATGTGTGAAATAAAGTGAACATATTCTCTCCTGCAGGCTTGGGGTTTCTTTGTTTTCTAATGAGCTGTCCCTTTTCAGAGATACAGCACTGTTATTCTTACCTAGCAAAGCTTACTATCTTAAGATTTAAATTTAATTTTTTTGTTTGTTTCTGTGTAGGTTTCACTTTGGCTATTATCTCCCATCTTTTCTGCACCAGATGTGCAATGTTTGCAGCTAAACTTCTCATTCACATGATGGTTGCTTGTCTGGGAACTCAGGTAAGAAGAAAGTCTGACATCTCTAAGTGTGAATTAACCACATCTTTGGTTTGCCTCTCTTCTGTGTCCATGTGTGAGCAGACCTCCTTTTCCACAGCACAAACAACTTTGGAAAACATAGAGTTTCAAAATGCAGTATTTATAACGAAACCCATATTCCATGCTGGGAATTCAAACATGTTTCCTGAAAATATTTAGGGAAAGCTTAGAGGTGATGCAGCCACATGAGTAGGCAGTCCTGCATGTGGAACAATAAAAGTTTTGAAGATGGTTTGTGTAGTTGAAGCTAACAAGTTCCAAAGTTATGATTTATTGATTTTGTTGTTTAATTAATATATTAACTAGATCATTGTCAACAGTCATAAATTCAGTGGGAAAGGTGTATTTTGAGTTGTCAGTGATGAAATCTCTTTTGCATGTTAGTCCTTGTAGGAAGGTGTAGTTATGAAAAATATAATAGAAAAGAACAAACTGTAGAAAGTCTTCCTGATTCTCTCATACTGGTTCAAAGTGCAGATAAGAGAATATGAAGCGGAGTATAAAAGAAGGGTATGCCTCTCTTTTCTATAACATATAACCTCCTCAGCTTTGGTACTTCTGGTAAAAAACAAATCTATTAATATCCTCAAGCACTTTAAAATTACTTACAAAAAGATTCCTGAAGATGGCAATTTCAGGTATATTTTTAATGCTATGAAGATGTGGTAGATAATTATTTAAATATATGCTGAAGGCAAGAATGCTGAAGGAATTCAAGCCCTTTAGCAGCCAGGTACTTAGAGGAATGTGTCACATCAGGGAAGTACTCCAGGTAGTTGGACTATCTCTGTGTGATCTGGCATATCACTCAGACAAGCTTTTGTATCTTGCCACAGTCAATATATCATTTTATTCATATTACCTCATGATGTAGTTCTTTGCTGTACAAAGGAGTGTATTGATAAAGTTCATCACACAACTGGAATCTGAATAGAAGCGGGAAGGGTAATCACAGCACTTGTAGAGATCACTGTATGCCAGCAAATTTCTTGCATCTTTGAGTGTAAAAGTACTTTGACATCGCTGTTCCTGATTTCTGAAATCATACTTAATGGGTTTTAACAGTTCTGTGTAGTTACATGGGAAGTTGCTTTGTTTCAAAGACCCAAATGTGCATGGTCACTAATACATATGTGCAGACTCAATTTGAGACAGGATCATAAAAGGGCTCAGAACTTGCATATGGTAATGTGTCAACATCATCCAAAACAAGACTGCTGCTCTGCAGCATATTTTACAATATAATGATAGATTTGCAAAGGGTTACTCTGCTTGAAGGAAACAATGAATATTGAGTTGTCTGCATTCCTGGAATGGTTTTATATTCTGTGTGTAATGAAACAATCCTTATCCAACTTACCGTCACTTTTCCATTTCTTTGGCAATATGTTGCGTTTCTGTTACAGAGAATCTTCTTCCTTTCTCTTCAGTTGTGTTGTTGTGTTTTTTTTCACAGAAGGCTTTTTGTGTTGGAGAGGTTCTGGATGATTTTACTTTTAAATCTTCTCATAAATAGAAAAAATGTTGATAATTAGTAAAAATGTTACATATTTCTATATCTATATATATAAAACTGAGAGGCATGTACATAATGCGTGGAGAAAAGTGGAAGTTGTTGATGCAGCAGAAGATTACAGAAGTTAGCAAATTAATTTAGAAAGTATTTCCTACTGAGGTATAAGAGAATAAAAATGCCATTACTTCATTTTTTCATGTACAAAAGTCATACTGAGAAATCAGATATCTCTGGCTGCTGCAGTACTGTGCTTGCTTCTACCAGCAGATGGACTTGGAAGATGAGAAAGTTAGCTTCAGCCTGGGGCCACAGGCTAGCTGTTTTTTGCTTAAATACTCTGCATTTCAGCTTCTGTGTGAGGTACTGATCTGTGCAGAATGATTTTTAAGCATAGTTCTGTGGTGTGGAAATTTATTAATACAGTAGTTCAGAGGTATGTTTAAACAGTTCTACGTCCTTCTGTAATTCAGCCTTAACTCCCATATTTCATGGCTCTCCTGATCTCTTCTCTTTTTGCCCTGCAGTTATTCTGAAAGCTTAGAACAAAACTTTTGAAAGAGGATCTTAATGAGACAGGATTTTAGACAGTAAGGCTGGAGAGGAAGTAAAGGCAGTTTGGCAGCAGCTGTTGAAGAAGAGAAGGTTGGTTTAAGGAAGAGTGAAAAGAAAAGGAGAATGCTAAACAAGAGCAAACCAAACTCCTCTGCTAGCAGTTCTGAACAGCTGAAGGAAAATCTTTATACAGCTACTTTTATTGTGATATGTTAGCATGTGTTCTGCCTGAAGAGAACTAGCCCAAAGTTTAACAAAAGAGGTGTAAATAGAAGATGGTTGTGCAGCTGTACCAGCTGATGAGTGTTTGGATTGTATGTGTATTATTAGATATTTACAATGCAATTAAAAGTTTTGTGATTTGCTAATCAGTTCATCTGTATGAGTGGAGCTATTACAGACATGATTAATTGAGAACCTGTTACATGAAACTCAGCACTTACTAATTCCTAGATTACATACAAGGGAAAACTTCAGTACTTTGCATTTTTATCTTTAGGCAGCAGTAGACATTGGATATTTATCTGTTACATCAGTCTTGCACATGGGGAGAAATAACACCAGAAACCAGTACAGGCTAGGAGTCATCATAGAATCATAGAATCAGTCAGGGTTGGAAGGAACCACAAGGATCATCTAGTTCCAACCCCCCCTGCCATGGGCAGGGACACCCTACCTTAGAATCAGGCTGGCCACAGCCTCATCCAGCCTGGCCTTAAACACCTCCAGGGATGGGCCTTCAACCACTTCCCTGGGCAGCCCATTCCAGGCTCTCACCACTCATGGGAAGAACTTCCTCCTTATGTCCAGTCTGAACCAACCCATCTCCAGCTTTGCTCTATTCCCCTCAGTCCTGTCACTCCCTGATATCCTAAAAAGTCCCTCCCGAGCTTTTTGTAGGCCCTCTTCAGATACTGAAAGGCCACAAGAAGGTCACCTGGGAGCCTTCTCTTCTCCAGACTGAACAGCCCCAACTCTTTCAGTTTGTCCTCACAGCAGAGCTGCTCCAGCTCTCTGATCATCCCAGTGGCCCTTCTCTGGACAGGTCCAGCATGGTCCACATCCTTCTTGTAATGGGGGCTCCAGAACTGGATGCAGTACTCCAGGAAGGGTCTCACGAGAGTGGAGTAGAGGGACCTGCTGGCCACACTTCTACTGCAGCCCAGCTCTGGTTGGCTTTCTGGGCTGCGAGTGCACACTGCTGGCTCATGTTGAGCTTCTCATCCACCAGCATCCCCAGGTCCCTCTCCTCAGGGCTACTCTCCAGCCACTCACTGCCCAGCCTGGATTTGTGCTTGTGGTTGCATTGACCCAGATGTAGGACCTTGCACTTGGTCTTGTTGAACCTCAGGAGGTTGGCTTGTGCCCACCTCTTCAGCTTGTCCAGGTCACTTCCCTCCAGTGTGTCTGCTCCACCACACAGGCTTGCTGAGGGGGCACTTAATGCCTCTGCTATGTCACTGACAAAGATGCTGAACAAGACTGGTCCCAGGACTGACCCTGAGGGACTCCGCTTGTCACTGGCCTCCACTTGGGCATGGGACCCATTCACAGCCACTCTTTGGGTGTGGCCATCAAACCATCTCTTTATCCATCTAGTGGGCAAACCCATCAAACCCATTGTTTCACCAGCGTGGAGACGAGGATGTGAAGTGGTACAGTGTCAAAGGCTTGCTCAGTCCAGGTAAATGACATCAGTTGCTTGCCCCTCATCTATTCATGTAGTGACCTGTTCATAGAAGGCCACCAGGTTTGTCAGGCAGGGATTTGCCCTTGATGAAGCCATGCTGATTGTACCAAATCTACCTCTTCAGTAGTCTCCTGTCTCAGTAGTGCCTCCAGGAGGATCTGCTCCATGATCTTACTGGGCATAGAGGTGAGACTGCTGGCTTGAGTTTCCCTGGCTCCTCCTTCCTACCCTTTTTGAAAATGGGAGTTATGTTTCCCCTTTTCCAGTCAGTGGGGACTGCACCAGACTGCCAGGACTTTAGGAATATAATAGAGAGGGGTTCAGCAACCTCATCTGCCAGTTCTCTCAGCACCCATGGTGTATCCCATCTGGTCCCCATGGACTTGAGCACTTTCAGGTTCTTCAGGTGATCACAAACCTGATCTTCACTTATGATGGGGCATCTCTTCCTTCCAGCCCCTGCCATTATCTTCCATGACTCCAGAGTGTGGCTGGAGGCCTTTGCAGTGAAGACTGAAGTAAAGAAGTCATGAGAACGTAAGCCTTTTCTGTGTCACTTGTGACTCTTTCACCTATTTCCTTTCTGAGGGGGCCCACACCTTCCCTAGGCTTCTTTTTACCATTAATATACCTGTAGAAATCCTTGCTGTCCCCTTTGACATCCCTGGCTAGATTCAAGTCAAACTCTGCCTTGCAGCAGATCTCTAGCTGCTCAGGGCAGCTTCCTTATATAACTCCCATTATAGCTGTCCTTTCCCTTATAGAGTTTCTTTTTGTGTGACAGTGTGTCCAGGAAACTGCTGGAAAGCAGTTCTGAGTGGACGGTAATTACTCCAGGGGACAACCAATGACCCTTGTGTGTCCAGGGGTGCATTAATAAAAGCGTATCCAGCAGGTCTAGGGAGGTTCTCCTCCCTCTACTCTACCCTGGTAAGACCACACCTGGAATACTGTATCAGTTTTGGGCTCCCCAATTCAAAGAAAGACAGGGGACCTACTTGAGAGGGTCCAATGAAGAGATACAAGGATGATTAAGGGGACTTGAACATCTCTCCTATGAAGAAAGACTGAGAGAATTTGAACTGTTAGTCTGTAGAAAAGAAGGCTGAGGAGGGGATCTTAATAATGTCTATCAATATCTTAAGGGTAGGAGTCAAGAGGGAAGGGGACAGGCTCTTTTCAGTGGCACCCAGTAATAGAACAAGGAACAATGGATATAAGCTAAAACACAGAAAGTTCCCCTTCAACATGAGGAGAGACTTCTTTACTGTGAGAGTGATGGAGCTCTGGAGCAGAGTGCCCAGAGAGGTTGTGGAGTCTCCTTCTCTGGACACTTTCAAGGCCAGCCTGAATGTGTTTCCTGTGTAACCTACCCTAGGTAATTCTGCTTTGGCAGGGGGATTAGACTTGATGGTCTTTCAAGGTCCCTTCCAACCTCTGACATTCTGTGATTCAGCTTTCTCAAGCTAGCCTGAAGAATGAAGGAAGCTGATGTTTCAGTGTGCAGTTGTATTTTCATCGGAGAAGAACAACAGCCCCCAGAAACTTCTGCGGCTAGCGCCTGTGTTTTTCCCGCGCAGCTGGTTTTGCTCGGGTGCCTGCTCTGGGTGTTAGGCTGGCAGCGCTTCTCGGCGGCTGCCGGTGCGCTGATGGCTGCTGTCTGTAGGTGGCAGCTAAACCTTGCAGCTCCGCTCGCCGCTCGAACGTGCTCTGCCCAGGCTGGTCGCAGTCCTTTGTCAGTGATGGAGAAGGATTCACGGTATTTGGCCGCCATCCCTTCATAGGGGGGTCTGTAAAGCGGTGCAAGAATGAATGTTCACCTGCTCTTTGAGGAGACTTAGGAAGGCCCTCCAGGCAGTGCTAGTAGCAGTCCTTCCAGGACTTAAAGTGGCCCATGAAAATGCTGGAGAGGGACTATTTCGAAAGGTCTGGAGTGATAGGATTGGGACAATGGTTTCAAACTACAGACGAGCAGATTTAGATTGATATTAGGAAAAGTTCTTTATCATGTGGGTGGCGAAAACTGCAACAGGTTGCCCAGAAAGGTAGTTGATGCCCCATCCCTGGAGATAACCAAGGTCAAGCTCAGCAAGTCTCTAGGCAACCTATATCTTATGGAGTTGTGTCCCGCTGCTGATGCAGGGGATTGAGCTAGAAGACCTTTGGAGGTCCCTTCCAACCCAAACCATTCTATGATTCTACTCCTGAAACTTTTATTTTTGTTGTTCCCTTCTGATATATTCATAAGATCATGAGGTCACCAATGAGTAGTATTCCAGGACTCATTAAGTACTCATAGTGTTCTGTAAGGGAAGCTCCCCTTTGTGTTGAGGTGGAACCTCATGTGCTGCAGCTTACATCCATTGGTCCTTGTCCTATCCCAGGGACCAAGTGAGAAGATCCTGTCCCCTTCTCACTCCTGACCCTTTGCCCTCAGATATTTATATACATCTATTAAATCTCCTCTCAGTCTTCTCTTCTCCAGACTAAAAAAGCCCCGGGTCCCTCTTCTCCAACCTAACTCAGAGCAGACACGCAGATTCAAGTGAGATCAGTCAATTCCTACAAATCTCAGCAACAGAGGTTTTAGGGCTCCTGCCTACCTAGGAAAATGCCCATGTTTGCACTGAGTGGAGTCTGAACCACCTGTTAATGGTTTATGATTCCTGCTGAATTCTGAATAGGGTCAGGATTGCATATCAAACACCCATGGCTTGTTTTAGGGAAGATGGAAGTAGATCTGCAGAATACAATGTTTACAAACAAGTCATATGAAAATACTCTAAATGCACAAGGGAAGAAAAAATACTAGACTCTAATTATCAGTTTTGGAGTAAATTTAAGTGAAAGAAAGACTGCAGTACAATGAGATGCACATTGCAGTGCTTCTTGTAATCAACAAAATTATCTTTTTTTTAAAAAAAAAAGTAAACTTAAATATAATCTAATGGGAAGCATATGCATCCCGTGATTTGCTGGGAATTTCAGGCAGGAAACATATGAATACAGCACTTTGTATGTGGCTCGTGCGTGTACACTCACCCTGATGTGGCTTCTCCACATTAAAATTCCAGTGTGGATGCACAGGCCACTTCCACAGCAGAGTATTGTAAAAGACGTGAGCATGGGGGTTGTTTGCTCTGTCACATTTTTCATGCTACTGAGCTGCTGTTTAATATGTAGTAGCTATTTTTTATTCTGAAATAATTTGAACATTCACAACCTGTTTACAGTAAAAATTGTGCACAGATGATGTCCTGTTCTTCTCCTCCTGTAATGCAAAATAAAGGTCTAGTGGTCAAACATAGAAAAAAGAAAAAAAAGAAGAAAAAACAAACAAACAAACAAACAAAAAAAAAAACAAAAAAAAAAAAAACCCAAACCAAAAGGACATATAGGGAACTGTGTCATTCCCTATTGGACAAACAGTAAAAATGTATTTTCTTATCCAATCCTGAAGCTACTGTACCAGTTAGCATCATCATTCCTCCCTTAAGATATATAATAATTAATTACAAGCTGGCAATCCAAATTCAGCCCACCATTGGCTTGATGGAAATGCATGGTGAAGAACATTACATTGCTATGTTTAACTGTTTAAAAGCAGTGTGTTGTTCACCCTGAGTCCTGTGTCAGGAACAGTGTGGCAAATACGACAAGGGAGGTTATTCTGCCCCTGTACTCATCACTGGTCAGGCCATACCTTGAGTAATGTGTCCATTTCTGGGCCCCTCAATTCAAGAGAGATGTTGAGGTGCTGGTAACATGTCCAGAGAAGGGCAAACAAGGGCTGGTGAAGGGCCTGGAAGACAAACCCAATGAGGAGAGGCTGAGGGAGCCTGGGGTTGTTTAGCCTGCAGATAGAGGAGGCTCAGGGCAAGACCTCATTGCTGTCTACAACTACCTGAAGGGAGACTGTAGCCAGGTGGGGGGTTGGTCTCTTTTCCCAGACAATCAGCAACAGAACATGGGAACACAGTCTCAAGTTGTGCAGGGGGTGGATAGGCTGGGTGTTAGGAGGAAGTTCTTGCCAGAGAGTGTGATTTGCCATTGGAATGGGCTACCCAGTGATGGTGGGAGGAGTGTTGTCCCTGTAGGTGTTGAAGAAAAGCCTGGATGAGGCACTTAGTGCCATGGTGTATTTGATTGGCTAGGGCTGATAGAAAACACAACTCTACCACATCTAAGATAGATTTTAAAATTAATGATGAAATCTCCAAGAGATGGTGAAGGAGCAAGGTAGAAATAAATGGTCATAGAGCCTGCAGTTTCTGCCACTATGTAAAAGTGAAACTTCTGCTTGAACTGAAATGTTGATTCTGCTATTTTGTTGTTAACCTTAGTCTTTCTCTTCCAAACTTATGGAATTCTTTCTTTTCCCCCATACGTAATCAGAAACCCAAATGAAAATCCCATGTATACCAGGATAGGAGGAATTTGCAAAAGCATAGAATCATAGAATCAGCCAGGTTGGAAGAGACCTCCAAGATCATCCAGTCATATTCCTGAACGATGTGGGTAAAGTGACTCTCTGTTGTCACCACAGGGGCAGCCTGTGGCACTGAGTGGTCTGCCTGTCTTCTGACAGTAGAGAGAAGCCTTCATCTCAGTTCAGTGCTGCCTTGTGGTAAACCAACAGATTTTTAGTCGGCTGATGGGAAATACCAATTAAAGTGCTGTCTCTGAAGAAGCCTGGGTGCAGAGCAGAAATACTGAACTCTTGTGGAATAGGGAAAAAACAAATATTTTCATGCAACACAATACAGTTAGAATACAGTTGCTCAGACTGAAGGAGTTTGCTTTATAAAACCTCATTGTCTCTGAGGACAGCGAGGGCTGAGATTTCCTTGCTGGGAAATGAATGTGGTACCATTGGCCCTCTATGAAGCTGAGCAACCCATAAGGTTTGAGAGGGCACAGAGGAAAATAAAAGAGAACGCACCAAGTGATCCACAAGTGGTGCCACTCTAGAAGTTCACCTCCATGCAAGCGTGTTTAATCCTGTCACTCTTCAGTGTGAAATGTTTCAGTAAATAGTAGCTGATCTTCTTCCACCCTTAGTGTCAGTGTTTCCTCTCTTTAGGAAAAAAAATAGTATTTAGACTAAGAGGGATTCTACAGGTGTTACAATGGAAAGTGGAAAAGATTTCCACTTCTTCTAGAGGTATACTGCAACTTGCTCAGTAAAACCAGTTGGTTTTTTTTTGTTGTTGTTGTTTGTCTGATGTTACTAAAGTCATCAGAACCTTCCTCAAATGAGTACTCAGCTATTAACTCCCTGGATGGTGTATCATAAGGGCTACATTTCTTAAGGACCTTATGCAATCTCTCTGCCCCTGCATGAATCACAGAATCCATAGAATCATAGTCAACCTACCCCCAGCCCTAGCCAGTCAACTAGACCATGGCACTGAGTGCCTCATCCAGGCTTTTCTTGAACACCCTCCAGGGATGGTGCCTCCACCACCTCCCTGGGCAGCCCATTCCAATGCCAATCACTCTCTGTGAAGAACTTCCTCCTAACATCCAGCCTATACTTTCCCCAGCACAACTGGAGACTGTGTCCCCTTGTTCTGTTGCTGCTTGCCTGGGAGAAGAGGCCAACTGCCACCTGGCTACAACCTCCCTTCAGGTAGTTGTAGACAGCAACGAGGTCACCCCTGAGCCTCCTCCAGCAAAACAAGCCAGCTCCCTCAGCCTCTCCTCATAGGGTTTATGTTCCAGGCCCCCATCTCAGCTTTGTCACCCTTCTCTGGAACACCTTCCAGCACCTCAGCATCTCTCTTGAATTGAGGGGCCCAGAACTGGACACAGTACTCAAGGTGTGGCCTGACCAGTGCTGAGTACTGGGGAAGAATAACCTCCCTTGTCCTAACTGGCCACACTGTTCCTGATGCAGGCCAGGATGCCATTGGCTCTCTTAGCCACCTGGGCACACTGCTGGCTCATCTTCAGCCTACTATCTATCAGTACCCCCCAAGTCCCTTTCTTCCTGGCTGCTTTCCAGCCACTCAGTCCCCAGCCTGTAGTGCTGCTTGGGGTTGTTGTGGCACTTGGTGCCATGGTCTAGCCTTGGGCACTGTGGTAAAGGGTTGGACTTGATGATCTGTGAGGTCTCTTCCAACCTTGGTGATACTGTGATACTGTGATACTGTGAAAATGCAGAACCCTGCATGAACTCTATTAAGACAGGTTGTGGAATATTCCATTCGTCTTGGGATAAGTGAAGTCCCACAGAATGGGCAGATGTTTCTTCTAAGCTTTTTTGATGGTCAAATTTCCTAATAAATTTTACTAGTAAAAAGCTTTCTTGTTACCATGTCATCTAACAGGAAGAAATAAGTAAATATAATTGGAAGTGCATTGCTGGGGGAAACACCATTCAGGAGTAAGCACTAAACTTCAGTTCACACTGTATGATTTACTTGGTTAAATATAAGAAGTGACAGTTATGTTTTCCAGCAACTTTGTCTGCATTTACAATTAGTTTTCATTTTGTAGTAGAGAAATATTAGTTTAAAATTAAACTGCTGCATTTATATTAAAATTAGATTTCTGTACACAGCTAGCTTTAAGACATGTTAACAGATGTCATAAGGGAAAGATGTATCAATAAGAAAATTTATGTGAGCTGCTCCCACCAGTTCCTTACATGGCATTCATGATGTATATTCACTAGTCCTGCTGATAACCATGTTCCAGTATAATACACATCCAAAAGGTAGTGGTCGATGGCTCAATGTCCAGATGGAGATAGGTGACAAGTGGTGTCACTCAGGGGTTCCTGTTAATACCAGTGTTATTCAATATATTCATCAATGTTACAAACAGCGAGTTTGCTGATGATACCAAGCTGAGTGGTGAGGCTGACAAGACTGAGGGATGGGATTTCATCCAGAAGGAATTAGACAGGCTGGAGAAACAGGCCCAGGTGAACCTTGCAAAGTTCAAAAAGCCAAGTTCAAGGTCCTGGCATCTAAGGCAGAACAATCCCCATTATCAATAGAGGCTGGGGAATGATGTGATAGAGAGCCGCTCTGCAGAAAAGGAATTGGGAGTACTGGTGGATTAGAAGCTGGACACTTGCAGCCCGGAAGGCTAATGACATCCTGGACTGCAGCAGAAGAAGCATGGCCAGCAGAGGGAGAGAGGTGATTCTGCCACTCTGCTCTACTCTGGTGAGACCTCACCCAGAGTACTGTGTCCAGCTCTGGAGTCATGAACACAAGAAGGACATGGACCTAATCAGGACAGTCCAGAGAAGGACCATGAAGATGATCAGAGAGCTGGAGCACCTCTGCTGTAAGGATAGCCTGAAAAAGCTTGGATTGTTAAGTCTGGAGAAGAGAAGGCTCCAGGGGGACCTGGAGCTGCTCATAGCAGCATTTCAAAATCTGAAGTGAACCATAAAAAAAAAAAAAAAAAGAAGAAGGGATCTTTTACAACACCTGTGATTATAGAGTGAGGGACAATAGTTATAAAAACTAAAGCAGGTTAGATTAGATTGGACTTTAGAAGGAAGTTGATTGATTCATGGAATGGGTTTGGTTGGAAGGGACACTGATGGTATGGTCGTCTAGTCCAACCCCCTGGCACTGGCAGGGACACCTTCCACTAGACCTGGTTGTTCAAGGCCTTATCCAGCCTGGACTTGAACACCTCTATGGAGGGGGCATTCATGACCTCCCTGGGCAACCTGTTCCACTGTGTCACTGCCCTCAATGTCAAGAATCTCTTTCTAATGTTCAGTGTAAATCAGCCCTTCTCAAGCTTCAATGCATTCCCTCTCCTCCTATCACTCAAACCCTTGTGAAAAGTCTCTTCCCAGCTTGTAGGCCCCTGAGGTACTGAAGGATTCTGTGAGGTCTCCCAGAGCCTTCCCTTCTCCAAGCTAAACAACCCCAGTTCTTGCAGCTCCCCTACAGGGAAGGTACTCCAGCCCTCTGACCATCTTTCGTTCCTCTGGACCTACTCCAGCAGTTCGATGTCCTCCTTACGCTGAAGGCAATTTCTTTAGAATGAAGATAATGAAATACTGGAACAGGCTGCTGAGAGATGTGGTGAAGGGCCCATTACTGGAGACATTCAGAGTGAAACTTGATGGGGCCCTCAGCATCCTGATCTAGTTGGAGAAGTCCCTGCTGACTTCAGGGGGGTCGAAGGTCATGAACAACATGACCTTCGAGAATCCTTTCCAACTCAATATAATTCTGTGAATACACACAGTGATTTCTTGTGGCCTCACCTATTTTCTTCGTTATGTTTTCTTCCCAATGACTCTGTTAGTAGGTTTCATACTGAATGAGTTAATTCCTTATTAGCTGATTTCAGTCATTCACAGTAAGTCGGAGCACAGGGCGAAGTTCAGGCAGTTTCTTTCAGAAGTGGTTTCAGCCTAGTAGTAAGTAGAACTACTTGGGATTAGTTTACATAAAAGGCAATTTCATAGTAGAGTAATCTAAATTGAATGCTTTTATAGCAGAGCAGTGTCGTTTTATGATCACTAAGTCTCTGAGGGCCCATCTCTATTACATGTTGCTGCCTGTGAGTCCACAATACCCAAGAAGAATCAGATAGTCTAAGCTGGAACTAATCAGGGATTTGTAGTAGAAGAAACTATCCTCTTAAGATGTCTTTGCTGGGTTAGGAGCTGGCTGGATGGCTGGGCCCAGAGAGTGGTGGTGAATGGTGCCACATCCAGCTGGCAGCTGTCACTAGTGGTGTTCCCCAGGGATCAGTGCTGGGCCCAGTCCTGTTCAATATCTTTATTGATGATCTGGACAAGGGGATTGAGTCCTGCATCAATAAGTTTGCATGGGAGCATGTGTTGAACTGAGGGCAGGAGGGCTCTGCAAAGGGCCTGGACAGGCTGGACATATGGGCACAGTCCAACGCCATGAGTTTTAACAAGGCCAAGTGCAGGGTTCTGCACTTTGGCCACAACAGCCCCATGCAGTGCTACAGACTGGGGACAGAGTGGCTGAGAGCAGCCAGGCAGAGAGGGACCTGGGGGTCGACAGCTGACTGAACATGAACCAGCAGTGGTGCCCAGGTGGCCAAGAAGGGCAACAGCATCCTGGCCTGTATCAGGAACAGTGTGGCCAACAGGACAAGGGACCTCATTTTGCCCTGTACTCAGCACTGGTTAGACCACAGCTTGAGTTCTGTGTCCTGTTCTGGGCCCTTCAATTTAAGAAAGATGTTGAGGTGCTGGAAAGTGTATAGAGAAAGGCAACAAGGCTGGTGAGGGGGCTGGAGCACAGCCTTAAGAGGAGAGGCTGAGGGAGCTGGGGTCATTCAGCCTGCAGAAGAGGATGCTCAGGGGAGACCTCATTGCTGTCTACAACTATCTGAAAGGAGGTTGTAGCCAGGTGGGGGATGATCTCTTCACCTCCCAGGCACCCAGTGACAGAACAAGGGGACACAGCCTCCAACTGCACCAAGGCAGGTTTAGGCTGGATGTTAGGAAGAAGTTCTTCATGGAAAGAGAGATTAGCCACTAGAACTGGCTGCCCAGGGAGGTGTTGGAGTCATTATCCCTGACCGGTGTTTAAGAGGAGGCTGAATGAGGCATTTTTGTGCCATATTTTGGTTAATTAGAAGGGTAAGGTGATAGGTTGGACTCGATGATCTTAGAGGTCTTTTCCGACCTGGTTAATTCTATGATTCTCTGAATATATAAGCTGTATTGATCATATATATACACACATACATTTTATATATATATATCTATATATCTATTATATATATAATGTATATACACACATACACACACACACACACACATATATATATAATGTGTCCTCAGGAGATGGATAAGATCCTTTATAATCTGAAGGTCAAGAAATTCTATTCTCAAGCAAGCTGGCACCTGATCATCAGACAAGGCATTATACTTAGTGATGCTGTAAAATGTGGCTATGTAAGAAAAACCCTCTATGACTCCAGTTCTAAGTTGTAGGGGTCAGGCATTTCTGTATGACAAAATTGTGCAAATTTGGGTGACTCCTGTCTCAGGTCTTACACCCCAACAAGAGAACTTAAACACTTGCATACACATTTGATTGTTCGACGTATTCATTTATATTCATCTTATCTCCTGAGGTCTTACCTTGTGTTCATTAGTTGAATTTTGTGCACTTTGCTGGAATTTCATAAGTTGTTTTCATCTTTCATGATACCTGAGGATGGTCTGATTCAGAATGGTTTACTTCCTTATCCAGGAAGCAAAGTACCTCTCTGTCTATTGCATGTTGGAACATTGAGTGTCTTGTCCATGCAAATTCCATTTTTGCAGTTGCTATTAGCAGCCAGTTCTCATTTTCACTGAGGTTAATTTTACTGTATCAATAGTGTAACAGTGAGGAAGGATGGTTACTATAAAAAAAAAACCAGTTTGTTGCCCTGATCACCTAAATGTCATTTGAGGAAGTAGGAACAGTACTTTTCCCACAGGAATGTTATTTCAGCATCTTTTCATTTTTTTCCAGAAGAAGGAGTAATTTTGCCAATGGAGTTCCATCAGATATCAAAGTACTGTGTCCCTGAGGGGCTTGATATATACATGATTCCCTCTGTAGATACTTAAAGCTCAGGCTAAAGTAAAAGACAATGCAGATGCTGTTAGAGTGCTTTAAGGTCTCGGTCTAGGAAGTGTGGAGATGTAGAAGCAACTGAAATACCTCTACCCCATGGAAAGAGAGAGGGAGAAAAGTGCTCCAGTAGTCATGACCTTGTGACCAGGTGATAGAGCATGTAAGAAATAAACCTGGAATACTCATATGATTAAGATTATATTTGTTTGTTTGTGGGTCATTTTTTGTTGTTGGGATTTTGTTTTTTTTTGTCAACCAACGCAGCATTTTGGTGTCACTGATAACACTACAGGCAGTATCTATTTATTTCTACTTTGCTATTCATAGGAATAACGTTGCTTTATCAGCCTTGTTCACTTTTCTGATGTGGAGTCACCAAGTAGTGTTAATGCACAGGGCTGTTAGCATCTCCTTATAGATTACCTCCTTGTGTTTGCCAAAGCTCAGATGTATGAGCAATGCTGTAACATATGTTAGAATGCTGCTACATTACCTCACACCTCCTGTCCTCATTGCAAACAGTCAAATGTTCTGTTTATCACTTTAAAGTATAAGAGATTCTATCAGCTAATGCCTTCCAGCTCTTTTTTTCATTATACCCTATTTTTTTCTCAACATCACAAACAGTTGGAGACCACACACAGAGAGGAATAGACAGCAGCATTCCAAGTTGCCTATTCATTATTTTCATCTGTATCATACTGTGAAGCAAGTTATACTGCTGTCTCTCTCTGCTTCGTGCTTTTCATTTTCATTTCTCCACTCTTACTCCCATTTTCTGCCTCCTTTCTTCCTCTACTTTTGTTCTGTCCACTCACATGTGCCATTCTGCTGTAGTAAAAAAAGGTGGATAGCTGTTACTTCTCCTGATTAGCAAATCTCCCATTGCTCATTTCCCCACTGAAAGGTTTTCCTCAGACCAGTCTTGATGGACAGAAGAGTTTCAGCAGCTGCTGTAACAGATAAATTCATTCCCTAGCAACAGCTGTGCAGTGTTTATCTGAAATTTCCAAAACATTCTTAATTTAGCTTATCTTCTGGGGGGGCTTTCATGAACAATAGTACCTCAATGGTCTTCCTTTACAGCTAATTAACGTTACAACTGACTATTCAATGTTTAGTTTCCGTTTTTCCTCCACCTCTGTCACTTTGTTTGCTCACTTCCATGTGCAAGAGTATGTGCAAGAATATGTTTTATAGGGGTTTTTTCCCCCCATTTTTTACAGTTTACTCATGAGCTACTTCTTGATGTCTTCCAAGCAGCTAATGTTCCACAAACAGTAGATTAACAAGTCTTTTTCAAGACTTAATTGGATTAATTATTGATATACACAAAACCACAGCCTGACCTTGCCAGCTTTGTATGGCAAGTGCAGTTTTAAGCATATTGTTGTCTTGATTGCCTTTGAAAAAAAACTGAATGAGATTTTTGTAACTACCAGCCTCCTAATGATTGCAGCTATCTGTGATTAAGTATACTTGTGCAGTTTTTGATAGTTTAATCAGCAGGCCATAGTAAGATTTTATGTGTGGGCAGATGTGATTTTGTTCCCATGGTATTTTTTTCCCTCTTGCGCAGAAAGTTGCTTTTTGAAAATGACATGAAGTGGATTTATAAGAGTGAAGCAAACAGGTCATAACACAAGGACAAGACAGACTGTTCATTTGGGTTATTCTTTTATTGTCTCCGTGTAGGTCATGTCAGTATTTTGTGCTAAATAAAATAATGATTTGTAGCAAAGACACTCATACA
The DNA here is from genome assembly GCF_015220805.1 of Pogoniulus pusillus. NCBI lineage: Eukaryota > Metazoa > Chordata > Aves > Piciformes > Lybiidae > Pogoniulus > Pogoniulus pusillus. The sequence goes on from NC_087309.1 coordinate 37,360,373, forward strand.
AATGCAGATCTGAACAGACTCTGAAGAATGACTGTGAAAACTGTAAGTGCTTGGAATCACAATGAATTATCAGTCACATAGTTAATGAAGACTTCGGGTTGTATCTTAGGCAGAGCATAAAACCAAGAGCATAAAAAGTTCATTGCATAAAAAAAATAATCAATTGACCATATTCAGCCATTAAAAACCTTTAACCTAGGATGCTTGGCTATAGCCTATTATCTATTTAATATTTCCATTTATTGGGAAACTCCTTTTCTTTTTTTATTTTTTAATTACTGGATTTGTAAATTCAAGCAATCGGAAAGGTTGGTTGCTTAGGAGAACTTCATGTAAGAACATTTCAAAGTATGTGACTGTATCATGTCATCTGCTTCAAAACATTTCACAGAACGCTTCAAACCCACTGAGATGTTATTTTGATGGGAAGCCAGTCATCAAGGAGACATCTTACATGAAATTCTGCTTTCTACATTACTAGCTAGGCAGCTGGTGGACAAGCATTGATTCAAAGAATGTGAGCGAGCTAGGAAAACTTTCTGGAATAAGATAGAGAAGAGACACTAGAAACCAGTTTCTAAAACACAAGGTATGAGTATCAACAGAAATGATTTTGTGTGGCTGGGTTATTTGCTGGAGATGAATGAATTTAATGAATCTCTAGGAAAGAAGAGAGAGGAGTGATCAAACAGGAGATAATTAACTACTTGTTTCACTTCACAGCTCAAATAGGATAGGAAAGTTCTTTTAATAAACAGTAACCTGGAAAACAGTGAAACTCAAATTCTTGATTGGCTGCTTGTGAATAAACACACAGAACTGAATCAAATTTAATACTGAGCCATCCCATCATTTACCCAAGTATAGGAGGTGTCTGATTCAACTATAGCATAAAGTTGCTAATGACAGATGTTAGTCCCAGACTCAGTACTCATCCCTGGTTCTTGCACAGATAGCATCCAAAGGCTTAGAGCATTTTATTTTGTCCTACAACAGTTTGAGACAGATGACTCTGTAGTCCATGGTGTGACAGAGAACTTCATGTTCCAGCCAGTCCAAGGAGAGATCTACAACCTCTGTATAGAAGCAGATGGCAGGTAGGACTATCAAGTATTGAGTGACAGAATGAAAGGAAATGGCCTCAGATTGCAGCAAAATTGAGGTTTTGTTTGGACATTAGGAATAATTTCTTTACTGAAAGAGTGGTCAGGCATTGAAACAGTGTCCTGGTTGGCGCCGGCTCCGGACAGAATGCAGGATTCGTCCCAAAGGAGTAATAAAAACACTCACACAGAATTGAAGTTAAATAGGAAAAATATTAACAAAAAGAAACAAAGTACAAAAGGTATTTTGGGAAAAATAAATATATACAACCAGAATCAGCAAAGGCCTAGCCAAACCAGAATAGACCCTGAGGTAGGATTTGCAGCAGAAATAGCAAGAATCACAGAATCACAGAAACATTCAGGTTGGGGAAGACCCTCAGGATCACCAACTCCAACTGATAACCCTACTCTACAAGGTTTACCCTAAACAATATCTCCAAGCACTACATCCAGATGACTCCACCACCTCCTTGGTCAGTCCATTCCAATGCCTGAACACTTCTAATAGTGAGTCTAAACCTACCCAATTGCAACTGCCTCCCATGCAGCCGAATGTGAAAGAGCAGCTGAGAGCTGAAACACCTCAGAGCCAAGAAAGGGAACTCTGGAAGTTCTCTCCCTGAAATAGGGATTTTACAGGAAAAAGGATGGAATAACATATTACAGTATGTGTATTCCAGTGCCTCCCTCATGAGACTTTCCATCCCCTGGGAGGAATTCCATTCCATAGTATAACAGCTAACTCTTACCCTGCAATAAACAGGCTGTCCAGGATGGTGGCAGAGTCACTGTCTCTGGAGGCGTTCAAGAAACGTGGACATGGCACTTTGGGATGTGGTTTAATAGTCTTGGGTTGATGGTTGGACTTAGACGATCTGAGAGGGCATTTCCAACCAATGCAGCTGTATGAATCTGTGGAATTGTTTTCACTGTGTTACACAAAGTCACGAGGGCTTTCATTATGGGTGCTTTTGAGAAGGTAGTTCTGTACTGCTCCAGATGCAAAGTCGGGAAGATTCAGTCCTGAATGTAGGTTAGGAAATAATTTCTCTTTCAGAGACAAAAAAAAAAAAAAATCTAAAGCAGTAACTTGTTGGATGTAGCAATATTAAATGCAGCGATTTTATAGAATTATCTGACTGTGGTGCAGCTATTGGAATATTATACAGTGGAACACAAGCCATGGGCAGGCGAGAGTACATGAGCTCAGTAAGTGCTGAGTTAAAGATAAAGTAGAAGGTTGGAATGACCTTAGAGACTGGTGCACCCCAAGCATAGGCTTATATACTTTCTATCAGAAGTCTACATAATCATGTTAGACTCTAATTGGCTACATACACTTGTGTTAGGACTACATTAGGATTACACACTAATTAGCATAGACATTCTTCGTATTCTCTCAGCAACACACATATTGTGTCTAAGCAGAGATAGGAGAAAATCACAGACTCCAACCTTACATTTGTTTATATTTGTTATGCCATTCTCTAAGGTCATTCCAACCTTTGACTTTAACTCAGCACTTACTGAGCTTGTGCACACTCGCCTGTCCATGGCTTATGTTCCACTGTATAATATTCCAATAGCTGTACCCTAGTCAGACAATTCTATACAATCACTGCATTTAATATATTATATCCAACAGTAGCTGAAGCCATGACTCAAGATAGGTGAGGGTTTTTTTTAATGTATGGGAACAAAGCTGGGAAAGGAAAGATCACAAAGTTGTACAATGTCAGTGTGTACCAGGGCAGAGCTCATTGCTGTCTACAACTACCTGAAGGAAGATTGCAGCCATGTGGGATTTGGTCTCTTCTCCCGGACAACCATCAACAGAACAAGGGGACACAGTCTCAAGTTGTGCTGGGCGAAGTATAGGCTGGATGTTAGAAGGAAGTTCTTCCCAGAGAGAGTGATTCGCCATTGGAATGGGCTGCCCAGGGAGGTGGTGGAGTCACTGTCCCCTGGAAGTGTTCAAGCAAAGACTGGATGAGGCACTCAGTGCCATGGTCTAGTTGATTGGCTAGGACTGGGTGATAGGTTGGACTGGATGATCTTGGAGGTCTCTTCCAACCTGGTTGATTCTATGATTCTATGATTTTCTGAATCTAATGTACACAGGTATTTTATGTTCTAACCACCTCCATCACAGGTGCACTTGACTCAGCACAAATTGAGAAGCAGATGGAGAAATAAATAGCTAAAAAGTGTAGAAACAAACCTGGTTTATGTAAATCCACAGGTAAAAGTGTCTCAGAGTTCCTGCTGTTTGTTACTGCTGAAGTGGTTTTGAATAATGCAAGCTGTGCCTGAGTAAAACCTGTGATGTGATCATGTACTTCAGTCAGAGACAATTGCATGAGCACTTCTGGAAGGTCTCCACTGAAGATAAGAGGCTGAGCTCTGTGACAAAATCTCTGCTCTCATTATGCTCTGTAACTGGTGGAGATCTTTGCAGTCTCTTACTTTGGAGCAGGATTTTGGGTAGATGGGTGGTTAATATGTTTCCAAATCTCACCTTAACGATTGCCAAGTAATTAATTCATTGTGGTAGAGGGTCCTGCCCTTGAACTAGGACAAGTTAAAGTGATGTTCGTATATTAATCTTTCTGTTTTGTATGAATATGTTTCTTGCAGAACAATAATCACATTAATTCTTTGCGGCTCATTAGTACCTTTTAGCTGGGATCAGACATGATGGCAACTAGTCACTGCAGGATAATTAATAAACTTGGAAGAACATAAGGATGTGTTTGACAGTAAATGTTATCTATTGCAAAATATGTTTTGTTGACATCAGGTTGGTTTCTTAAAGCATTGCATAAATGAGGTTTCGCTGGAAAAGGAATTGGAATAGAGGCAAATAAGGAAGTTGGATGGAATGGTGCTCACCACGTGATCAGTAATTCTAAAGCATTAGCTCTTCAGCTACTTTCTTTGTTATGAAATCCTGGGAATTAGCAATGGGAAGGTCACATTTATTTTCCTTTATCCATGTGGAATTTTCCTCTGTGATATAGTCTTGGTTGTGTCTATTCAGGAGTTTTAAGTTAATTTGGTATTGACATTTCTAACGTCATTTAGATTGTAAGCTTTCTTTGTTGTGTGATGTATACTCAGAACTACTAAAGGGATTAATCAAAAAGTGAACTTGATCCTAGTTGTACTACTAGAATTAGGAAAGGTGGAGCAGTGAGCTGAGAAAAATATCAGGAGGTTCGGTAAGGCAAAGTGTGGGGTCCTGCGCCTAGATCAGGACAAGTTTGCTGATAATACCAAGCTGAGCAGTGAGGCCAGTGAGACTGCGGGATGGGGTTTTGCCCAGAAGGACCTAGACAGGTTAGAGAAGTGGGCTTAAGTGAACCTCCTGAGGCTCAGCAAGGCCAAGTGCAAGGTCCTGCACCTGGCTCAGGACAATACCCATTATCAATACAGGCTGGGGAATGATGTGAAAGAGAGCAGCCCTGCGAAGAGGACTTGAGGGTTCTGGTGGGTAACAAGCTAGACATGAGCCAGCAGTGGGCACTTGCAGCCCAGAAGGCCAATGGCATTCTGGGCTGCATTGAGAAGTATGCCAGCAGATGGAGAGAGGTGATTCTTTCATAGAGTCATAGAATCAACCAGGTTGGAAGAGACCTCCAAGATCATCCAGTCCAACCTAGCACCCAGCCCTAGCCAGTCAACTAAACCATGGCACCGAGTTCAATCCACTCTCCTCTGTTGAGACCTTACCTGGAGTGCTGTGTCCAGTTCTGGAATCATCAACTCAAGAAGGACTTGGACCTGATGGAGGAGATCCAGAGGAGGGCCACAAAAGTGATCAGGGGTTGTAGTACATCTGCTGTGAAGGCAGGCTGAGGAAGCTGGGGTTGTTCAGTCTGAAAAAGAGGAGGAGGCTCCAGGGACACCCAGTAGCAGCCTTCAGATATCTAAAGTGGGTTACAAGAAGGCTGCAGACAGACTGTTTCCAAGGGCCTGCAGTGACAGGATGAGGGGCAATGGTTTGAAAAAAGAGAAGAAGATATTTAGATTGGGTGTTAGGAACAAGTTCATTAGCATGACAGTGCTATCTGCAAAGGTTGCCCAGTGAAGTAGTTAAGGCCCAAAACCCTGTGGATACTCAAGGTGAGTAACCTGATCTACTGGAGGATGTCCCTGCTCACGGCAGGGGGGGATTGAACTAGATGACCTTTGGAGGTCCCTTACAACCCAAACCATTCTGATTCTGTGATAATTCCTGACATAGGAAGCAGATGTAAGGCATGAATATAAATTCTGTATTTTTATCACAAGCACAAGTAAGAAGTAACTCATTTGAAATCCAGTGGTAGATGTGGATCAAGCCTGCAGCTGAGCTTGGCTTTCTTTGGCCAGGGGTTGGAGTCACCAGGAATTTCCCACCAAACCCTCACTCTTGTTGCCTGGAAGATTTTAATTTATGTTTATAATCCCAGTCTAACGTAGAGGCACAGAAATATGAATTTATTTGTTTATTTATTTATTTTTCAGCTGTGATAAAAGACTTATCTGGAGATAGCTATTCATGATTGTCAGTTTTAACACCCTGCTGCTGTTTGTGATACTCACCTACATGCACAGTGCAGGTCTTTGAGGTTTAGGGTATTTAACTTTAAGCTGAGGTAATTCACTTTTGGAGGCAGAAACCACAACATAGCACTTTGCTGATCTAAGAAGCCCATCTAAAGGCAGGTATCATTCTTTCCTTCAGCTTTCATGATGGCCAGTGTCCTTACTAAGCTTCACCACAGGAAAAAGTCTTTTTGTCTGAAAATGTTGTTAGTGAGCCTGAAAAATATAAAATCCCAATAAATCATTTGTTTATCAAAAGAAAACAGAAAAAGAAAGAAACAAACAAACAAAAAATGGCAGTTTATTTTTCTAACCTCTAGAATTAATGATGATTTCTCTTCAAAATGTTGTAAGATTCTGCTGTGTGTAGCAAAAAATAAAATCTCCATTTCAAAATTAACTACCTAATTAGCTAATACAGTTTTACAAAAGTGGAAACTTTTTTTTAATAAAGGAAACCCAAATAAATGTGGCTTTTTCTTTTTCAGCAGTTCAGTTGCCTGCTTAATTAATCCTCAGTTGCACTTGTTCACTTGTAGCTTCATTAGTTCATGAAGTACTGCTTTTCATCATTTCAGTGATGCTGACTCTGTGCTAAATGCTATAAACATAAATTTGAAGAGGAAGGACCGACCTGAGCAACTTTCAGTACAAAGAATCCACAGCTTTAGCTCCAGCAGACATCTTCCCTGCCTGCAAAGCCAGCACAGTTGCTTTGGGTTGTTTGAGAGATACTCCTATAGCAGATGACTCCGACTTTGGAAGTCATCCTTTGCTATCAGTGATGAAAATGTAAGCATTGTAGCTTCATTTGGCTTGCTTTATGTTCCTCCACAATTTAGTCTTAACACTGACCACAAGAAGTGGTAATGGTGCTGTTTTAACATGCACTGACTGATCCTGGATGCTAAGTAATCCTAGGTAGGTCCATTACTTAGACTGTCTTGTACATCCCATAGCCATAACAAAACAGTGAGGGAGCACCAAACCACAGATATGATTTGCATGATTGCATTTGACTCCATCTTGGTTTTTTAGCTACTATATAGGTAAAGAGCTGAAGAAGCTGTAGCTGTGATAGCTAGCTTTGAACTAAGGTCCAGTCAGTCTCTTTTCCTAAGTACCCAGTGGTAGGACTAGAGGAAACAGCCTCAATTTGTGCCAGGGGAGGTTTAGGCTAGACACAAGAAAGAATTTTTTTCCACAAATGGATTGTCAATTCCTCACACAGGCTGCCCAGGGCAGTAGTGGAGTCCATATCCATGGAGAGATTTAAAAGCTGTGTGGATATGGTGCTGGGGGACACGGTTTAAGTGCTGGATTCATAGTTGGACTCTACGAGCTTAAGAGTCTTTTCCAACCTAAACTATTCTCTGATTCTATGATTACACTTTCAAAACCTCAGATGAACTTACTACATTTTATTTAAGAGGAGAGAAGCATTTTTGAACTGGATAGCAACTCTGTGGAGTAAAATAACTGGGTGGAGTCCCTGTAATTTCATTTTCTGCTCTGAAACAAAGGGAGGTGAAATCTATTCTCAACCCAGTCTCGACATTCTGATTGCTAATATTATTTCATGCCTATTTGTCAAGACCTTCAACTAAGATTTGTGTATTATTTTCATCATTTGGAAGAAACAAATTCACAAGGTTAAGAATTGTTTGGTAATTACAAACTAATATGCTTCAAATAATCTAGCAAATTATGAGCTGTCATTTACTCATTAATAAGGAGAGTTTTCTTAAGATAGAATGAGATAGGTGGATAAATTGTGGTACATGCCCTCAAACAAATGATTTTTTTTTAGGTTGCATTGTTGAATGTAATTTTCGTCTTGAACAGTGCTTTCCAACCAAGAAAGCTTTGCGTAGTAGCTTCCGATGACAGGCAGTACTGTTCAGAAAAGTCAAGTAGCACTGATAAATTAGGAACATGTGTTAGTCCTCTGGGACTGTAAGTTCCCTTCCCTTTCATTATCCTACCAAGATGTCCTTTGTACATCAGGTGAAGTCTGCAGACAGATATTTTCTGTACAGTTGGCCTCAGTCTATCTGTGAGGTCAGTCCCATTGCATAACCACCCTCTCTTTCTTTGTCATGACCCAGCAGAAGAACTGCAGTCACTACACTCTCAGATTATACAGAATTTCTGGGTTTGGATGTCCATGTTTTGATTTTTGCTTGTTTCAGGTTGTATTTCTTTTTGGAATTGTTGTGGTGCCAAAAACAATGTAAAGTTCAAGATCCATTAGTAATACAGTTTATACATAGCAATTCCAGGATGTGTTTAGTATTGTCATATCCGTGAAATTCAATTCCAAGCTTAATCCTATTGCTGAACTCTAGTTTGCAAACTTACAGTTAGATAGAGCTTAGTATTTACCTTAAACTGACTGTATAATTACAGTATCAGCCTAAGGGGTTAGCCTTGCTCTGAGTGTTTGGGCTTTAAAATGTTTTGAGAATACATCAGCACTAGACAAAAAGCAAAGGGATTTTATCCAAAGCCTATTTCATCCTACTCCTGTTGATGAACTTGGAGGGTGTCCTACATGACATTAACATATTAACTTCTGTTATGGTTTAACTAAGCTCCCCCACCCCTCCACTTGCTCATTCCTACCTGCTAGGATGGGTGAGAGAATTAGAAGAGCAAAAGTGACAAAATTCTTGGGCTGAGGTAAAGACACTTTAATAGGCAAAGCCAAAGCTGTGTGCACAAGCAAAGCGAACCAAGGAATTCCTTCTCTGGGTAGGGAGGTGTTCAGTCATGCCCAGGAGTTCTGTCACACTGAATAGTGACTAGGGAAGACAAATGCTGCTCCTTTGAACATCCTTCTTTCCTTCTTCTCCCAGCTTTATATAATGAACATGACATCACATGGTCACAGATAGCCCTTTGGGTAATTTGGGTCACCTGTCCCACCAGTGACCTCTCCAAGCTTCCTCTGCACCTGCTGGTGAGGCGGTGAGAGAAATAGACAAGGCCTCGACTCTACTGAAACACTGTTAAGCATTAGCAGAAACGTTCCTGGATTGTCACAGAATCATAGAATCATTTTGGTTGGAAAAGACCTCTAAGATCATCGAGTCCAACCATAGACCTGACACCACCATGGTCAGTAAGCCATGTCCCAAAGTGCCATGTCCACATGGTTTTTGAACACCTCTAGGCATGGCGGCTCTGCCACTTCCCTGGGCAGCCTGTTCCAATGTCTGACCATTCCTTTCAGTATAGATTTTTTTTTCCCAATATCCCATCTAAACATCTCCTGGTGCAACTTGAGGCCATTTCTTTAAACTCTATCACTTTTTTCCGTGGAGAAGATTTGCTTTGGCCTTGTGTTTTTCTGTTGTTCTTGTTTTCACACGTCTGTCTGAAGCGATGAAAGTTGTGACTCTCTATGTCTCTTCTCAATGAACCACCTGTTTTCTTTTTGGTTTTCTTTGCTTTTATTTCTTCCAACAACTAAACTTCCCATGAAAATTGCTTCTGTTGTGTCATTCTACCATGTATAGCAATGTGCTTGGGTAGCAAAGAAGGCCAAGAGCATCCTGGCCTGTATCAGCAGTAGTGTGACCAGCAAGACCAAGCAAGTGATCATGCCCCTGTTGTTAGTACTGGTGAGGCCACACCTTGAGTACTGAGATTTTGGGCTCTTCCACAAAAAGGATGTCAGGGTCCTGGGGTGTGTCCAGACAAGTGCAAGGAAGCTGGCAAAGGGTCTGGAGAACAGGGCTGATGAGGAGCAGCTGAGGGAGCTGGGGTTGTTCAGCCTGGAGAAGGTTCCAGAGAGACCTAATAGCAGCCTTCCAGTTCCTGAAGGGGGCCTACAAGAAGGCTGCAAAGCAACAGTTTACAAAGGCCTGCTGTGATAGGGTGAGGGGTAATGATTTTAAATTAGAGAAGAGCAGATGATAGATTGGAGGTTAAAAGCAAGTTCTTTACCATGACGGTAGTGGACCACTGGAACAGGCTGTTCAGAGAGGTGGCTGCGGTCTCACCCTGGGAATACTCAAGGTGAGGCTTGACAGGGCTCTGGGCAACCTGATCTCATAGAGGATGTCCCTGCTCACTGCATGAGTGTTGAACTAGATGACCTCTGAAGATCCTTTAAAACCCAAACTGTTCTATGCCATTCTGTGATTCTGTATGCTGCTGTGGGGTTTTATTCAGGTTCTTTGTTAATCATTGTTTACGGGGCTGTAAACAGTATTTTTATCTTGAAAATGTTATGAACAATGACATGAAGCTGTTATCATGGCCAGTAATTAATAGAATATGAGTTGAGAACAGAATCTATTTTCCCTGCCTAGGTTGGTACAGCGTGCTGATTACTATCCCTTGCTGGTTGTGCAGGTGGGAAGTGATACGGTTGATAACAGAAATCCAAAAGCAACTGAAAAGGACTTCAAGGGGGAAAGAGGTTGAGGGGTTGGGGGCAGAAGTAATCTTTTCATCAGTGCCTTTAGTTGCAGGCAGGAATACTTAAAAAAAAAAAAAAAAAAAAAAGGGAAATCATGCTTGATTAACAAGTGGCTTATAGGCTGGACCCACCAACAGAATTTGGGGTTTTTTTATCTTATAAACTTTCTATGGCACCAGCTCTGCTAGCATCTGTCTCACATGGGGAGAAAGATCCTGGAATGTGAGTTCACAGGGCTCATCGAAAGGGCTTTCAACTAGGCTTGAAGAGGGAGAGGCTCTGTGACAAGTGGTAGCATGACACACCAGGCTTGGAAGGATTGGGTGTTAGTAATGGCCTCCAGCCTGCTGCCATGAAGCATGCTGTGAACACTGCAGCAAAGGCTGGGTTGGGAGCAGCCTTGGCAAGAGTGATCATGACACAGTGGAACTCAGTAATATAAAAGGAAGAAGAACCTTTCTTACCCTTTTTTGAGGACTGGAGTGGAATTGGCTTTCCTCCCATCCTCGGTCACCTTTCACATTTGCCACAATTTAGCAAAAATGATGGGGAGTGGCAGAGTGACAACATCATCCAGTTCTCTCAGCACTCTTGAGGGAAGAAGGCCTGTCTGGATGCATTCCTGTGTGACCTGTGCTAGATTCTGTGGCCCCGCTCTAGCAGGGCATTTGGACTTCATGAGCTTTTGAGGTCCCTTCCAACCCCAGCATCAGATACCCTCACTGGAAAAGTCTACATCCTCGAAGTACTGGACTAACAAAATTGTATAGTATCCCACTTTAGCAGAGACTTCTTTTGTGTCTAGGTGTTTTTGTTAGGATTGGAGCTGCATGAGCATGTCAGAAGTTTTACCTTTTCAGCAGCTGCTCCAGCTGATGTAAGGGCTGTTCACAAAGGCTGACTTCAGTTCAGTGAGCCTAACATCAACAGGGTTCCTTCCTGTGGTGAGACAGCATCACAGCTGTCACACAGTCCTGCTCTGAATTGCTTTGTGGGAAAGTCTATCACTCATTTTTCTCTGTAATGAGATGAGACCATCTTCACCAAGTTGAGTTTAGCCTTTGTGAGTGAACTTCCTCAGTTCTCTTTTGTGGTGTCTTCATCCTGCTAGCATCAAAAGAAAGCAGAACCTAAGTAATATTTGGACTGTTAAAACAGGCAAATAGAAGTAATATCAACATATATTTCCTTTTTATTTTATTATGGGTGAAGAAATTCAGGTAGCTTCCAAAACTGTGTAAGAAGAAAGGGATACAAAGGGTAGCACCAGTGTTTATTCTTAATGGTTGCATAGATAGTCTAGCTTTGTATTTTTTAATTAGGTATCTCATGATGGTTTACCTGCCTGGGATCAGTAATTTAAAACTTACACAATAAATATGGGTAGAATATTCAAAACTGAAGTTACATGTCAGAAACTTATTTAGTAAAAAGGGTTATAGGACAACTGGAAGTTACTAATTTGGGTACTGGACTTGATAAATTTGATTTTTCTTAGCAGTGCAGTTTTTCATCATGACATTATTAATTAATTTCTTGAGAGAAGCCAACATAGAAATATTTCAAATCTAGAATTCGTTTAAAAATCATTGCACTAGAAGCATGTGGCTATAATAATTAAAGCAATTCCCTTCCCTGGACTGAACAAAACAAAAAACATTTTTTTTTTTTGTTTGATAGAGATCTGTTTATCTAAGTGGCATAGTAGTGCCTAAACTACAACTCTGAAGGTTTAGATGATGAATACAAAATTAATTGGAGGACAAGTTACACATCAATAGTAACCTACCAAGAAGTAACCTATAATGGTCAGAAAATGATAGACCCCTGTAAAGCTGAAAACCAGGAGAGATGTGCAGTCTAGTGGCCAAGTAAGTCTGAAGTAAGGCCTCTAACTGTCTGTGGGTTACCAGCCTCTGAGAGGGGCCAGTTAGGACTGCAAAGCCATTGCAGACAAGCCAGTGGGGTAATCTTGGTTAATTGAAATAGTGGTTTTGGTGGGTTGAAATGGAAGTGTTGAGGTGTGTCAAAAGCTGGAGAGCTTGAACGTGTCCAGAGAGGGGCACCAAGGCTGGTGAGGGTGCTGGAGCACAGCCCTACAAGGGAAGGCTGAGGGAGCTGGGGGTGTTCAGCCTAGAGAAGAGGAGGCTCAGGACAGACCTTATTCCCCTCTACAGCTACCTGAATGGAGGTTGTAGCCAGATGGGGTTGGTCTCTTCTCCCAGGCAACCAGGGACAGAACAGGAGGACAGTCTCAAGCTGTGCCAGGGCAGGTGTAGGGTGGAGATTAGGAAGAAGTTCTTCACAGAAAGAGTGATTTGCCATCAGAATGAGTCACCATCCCTGGAGTTGTTTAAAAGAAGACTGGTTGAGGCACTTAGTGGCATGGTTTAGTTGATTAGGTGATAGATTGGAGTTGGTGATCTCGAAGGTCTTTTCTAACCTGGTTAATTCTCTGATCCTGTATTAATTAATTATAAACAATACATGAAAGTACATATGAAGAAATGCTAATATGTGAAAGTGAATGCATGTATGGCTATAAGTCATTGCAGATTTTGTCTTTGGGAGTGACAATGACTGTGAAATTCCAAACAAAGCCATCCTGCTTGAGTCAGTTGGCTAAAGAGCAGGCATTTCCAAGACATCACAAGCACAACTGTACTTTCATATCACAGGTATAATCACAGATAAGACTGTGTGGATTGTGTTGGTTTCATTTTTTTTGTTTGTTTTTGTTTTTTAAGAGAGCAGAAATTAAATGGTTGGTCTGCAGTTCTCAGAGAAGTTGCTTATTATTTCTGACATATTTATGTTTTAAAAATAATAACAACTAAGAATAAGACACTATTCAGTAACTTGGATTGCCAGAAATGATGACAGTGTTAAATAGATTTTCTTTTTGTAAGGAGGTCCAATTACTCCATTATTAATGATATTATTTAAGTACTCATTAAATGTGACATTATTTAATAGGTTCATGTTCACTGAAAACCTTCATTAAAGGATTACTGTGGGGGGTTCTGTAATCTTGTATTTTTCCATCCATCCAGTGTTATATTTCCTACTGTCCCTATGAATTTGGAAACTTATTTTTCCTTTCTATTTGAACAATGAAGCTGGAATGTCAGGCCTTTGATAAAGGTGAAGTTTTCAGGAGATAGAAGAAACTGCAAACAATTAAACTTGAAGAGTTTCCATTGTATTCTCTGAAGTGATTGAGTGCCCCGTTAATTAGTACCAACTCTCACAACTGGAAGAAGTAGAGACAATCAAAATATGAGAAACAAAGTAGCCAGGTACTTGTGTGTTTCCTTATATCTTCCACACTATGTGGTTAACAGAGAAGGAAGAATGAACATACAGTTGGCATTGATGTTTTCCCTTGATGTTTGACAACTGCTGTTTTAGTATCATAGGACTGTAGGAAAAATTGTCTTTCCTGTGTGTCTCTGCTACATGTTGTGATATTTTGTGGTGTAGGTATCCTAACTATAGCTAAAGCTAGATTGTTAAGGGTGGTATTGCTGAAATACATTAGGCCAAGCTAGAAAGTTTTCCCTCCTTTGACAAATGTTCTGAATAATGACTATTTAGAAGCAGTTTTCATCTGACCAAAGTTTTATGCTTCTAGAGACAGGGTTTATATTGATTAATAAGTAATTAATTTCTGTCACTTTTCCACTTAATCTAAGTTACATTTTGAGCAGCTTCATTTCTTTCTTGGTCTTCTTAGGAATAAGTATCTCAAGAGGAGTGAATCTAATTCTGCAGTCTGTTTCAGAAGTGGGAAGATCTAATTGCAGTACACCCACAGTGGATCTTGTCTTAAAAGGATGTTTTAAGGATCTTCAGTGAATTCTAGTTCCAGCCCGCCATGGCAGGGGTTGAAACTAGATGATCCTTGTGGACCCTTCCAACTCTGACTGAATCTATGATTCCATGAGTCAGTATCTTTCCTCAGGGATCACTCTCAGTAAAAAAAAAATGTAAAAGTATCAAATATATAAAACTTCCCATATATTGAAAATGTATGTAAGCTGTACCAGACTAAAACCTGACCTCTCTTTCTGTACACACATGAACAGCCACATAGAAATATATGGAAGAAGACTAGCTAGACCAGACAACCTAGACTACAAGAAGGATGGAGAGAGACTGTTTTCAAAGGCCTGTAGGGATAGGGTGAGGGGCAGTGGTTTGTAATTAGAGAAGAGTAGATTTGGACTAGTTGTTTTGAACAAATTCTTTGACATGAGGATAGTGGAACACTGGAACAGGTTGCTCAGAGAGGTGTTTGAGGCCCCATCCCTGGAGATATTCAAGGAGAGGCTTTACAGGGCTCTGGGCAACCTGAACTAGTTGAGGATGTCCTCTGCTGACTTCAGAGGGGGTTGGACTAAATGCCCTTTGGAGTTCCCCTCCAACCCAGACCATTCTATGACTCTATAATTGTATGATTTTATGACTAAGCTACCTGGGATTAACTGAAAGCAACTAAGATGAAAATATAAGTACTGGTGAAGCTTAGAACAACAACAAAAAAAAGCTACACAAAATGACAAACTACAGAATGTGCACATATTTAACTGTGCATTTTTAATTATATCTTAACAACATTAACAAATGTAGGAACCTGCTGGTTGTGCCCTTCTAGTGCCTTCCCTAGTTTTCACCAATTTATTCCAGAAATGTCACCAATTCAGGAGACTCTGCTTCTTGTTTTTGGAATGTTAGCTGTTTTTGAGGGGTTTCAATTGTGTCTCAAGACCGATTTCCGTCAAAGAAATGTTATCTCCTACATCTCTTAATATTCTGATTACAAATGCAATAGTTAACTTAGCCTTTTGTAGGCTTCCCTGATTTGCGAGACACCGACAATTTTCCTCATAAATGTACCACAGTGAGTCATAGAATCATAGAAACATAAAACTGTTTTGGTTGGAAGAGACCTTTGAGATCATCGGTTTCAACTATTAATCTAGCACCACCAGGTCACCACCAAACCATGTCCCTCAGCACCACATCTCCACAGCTTGTAAATCCCTCCAGGGCTGGAGACTCCACCATTGCCTGTTCCAGGGCTTCAGAACCCTTGAGATGAAGAAATTCAAAGTGTAGAGGCCAGAATATTCTCATTGCTATTCTTTGCCAAATTTGCTTTGTTTCGCAAGGAGACAGACCAGTATATTTCCTTCCACAGTAGTCACTGGAATTTTCCATGTTTTTCTTTCTTAAATCTCAATCAGCTGCTTCTTAACAGTGGTTCATATTGTGCTCAGTACAGCCATCTCTCCATCCTCTCCTGCTTCTCACCCCTGCTGCAGTGAAATTCTGTATTAGCTTGATTTCTTCTTTCCTTCCTTCATTCTTCAATTGAAGCCCACTTCACTCTACCTATTATTACTGTTCGTGGCCTCTTCGTATCTAGTCCTTAGCTGAATGTTGTAATTTGGCTTTCTGGTGCTCTTTCATAAAAGCCTTTCTTTTTCTGATAGCTCCCTGCAACTCCTGTTACTCCCCACAGTAATCTCAACATAAACATCTTGTTTTCAGCTAAGGTAAATTAACTCCGTTATCTCCTTTTTGTTTAACCAGCAGCCCTTGTTAACTCTTCAAATGATAGGCATTAGTTGGTACTGGGTACTGTACCCTTCTTAATCTTTCATGCCGTGGGATTGTTTTCAGTGTGCTCAGCTACCAATGCCTTCTGTGTGGTGGTGAACATGAAAAACTTGTCTTCTGCTTTCCCATGAACCATCACAGCAGGATGCCATTCAGGCCCAAACTAACTTCGTTTCATGGTAAACAAGCATTTTCCTTTAAATAGTCCCATTGGTCTGCTGTAATTGTGTAGATGAATGTGGTGTGCACAGTTCAGACATGTTTTGAATACCTAATAATCTCTGGTGAGAGAATGTCAGGACTACGTGTAGTTTAAACTGAGACACAGAAGCCAGAAGTAGTAGGGCAAGAGGTTGATATTCTGAGGAGACCTGGAGAGTGATCAGTCAGTAATCTCATATTAATAAGCAGTAGCAGCTTGAAGAAAGACACTGAATCATCTTTTCTCTAAATTATCTATATTTCAGTAATCTGGAAAATCATCCCTCTTAACTTTTGCAGTTGCTGGTGGGAAACCATGAGGGAGTGAAACAGTTTGTAACAGAATTGATTAAACTTCCACTTCTTTTTTAAAAGCTAGAAGTCTAGGGTAAAAATGTCTAGGACATTTTTATACTTAATACTCAGGTATAAAAGTGCATTAAGTCTATTTTCTCTTCATTTATTAACCTGCCTGTGAGTGATTATGAACCATGTAGAAGTGTTTCAAGATTGGACATGCATATATTGTTCATTTAGTTCTTTGCTTTGCTAAGCAAATCTGGTTTAGCATCATACTTGGTAGAGTTAGATAATGGTTGGACTTGATAATCTTAAAGGGCATTTCCATCCAAAACAGCTCTGTGATTAAGCAACTGCAGTGTTGGTTACACAAGTGCCATTGTAGGTAGTCCCAGATGATGACGATTTAGCAACAAATCTCAGCTGTGTGGGTACAAAATCGGGACAAATGGAATATTTGAATTCTATATTCTATAGCATTGTTCTGTAGATTAATAGAATCTAATCTTACCACTTTGCCTGAGGTATATTTTGGCACTTCCTCTACGGCAGGTCCTCATAACTAGTTTCTGGACTTGTTTGCTTTTATTCTTTCTTCAGTTTTATGGAGTTGAACTTTGTTGGTTTATTTAATCACTGTTCAGTGGTGTTCTTCCCTTGTACAGTTTTGCAGCAGATGAGCAGATCTTACCAAAGCTTCCCCTTTGAAGGGCTGGTTACTGGCACTGTGTTCCTAAATCTACACAGGAGACCCTTTATGTTGTGCATTATAAACACACTGAGGTGCAGAGAGGTCCAAGTTACCACTAATTGAACCTGGTTTAGACTTGCAAACTGGACAGCTGTATTAGTGTAGCTTTCAACTCAACCCACTTGGTTCTACCCAGAGGCAAGGCTTAGTTGTTTCCATCTGGACATGATGCAACTATTTTTCTTCCAGGGTATGTGTGTACACTGGCTTAAGCTGTTGATACTGCCAGGAACCAGAGTGCTAGACATCTTTGCAAATGTGCATGTGTCATTGATTCACTTTGACTCAGTTTTCAACAGTCACACTAGCAGTCTGGTGCAGTATCTGCATTTCTCCTCAGTTTCATCTGCTTCTATTTTTCACCTGCCACTTTTGATTCTTGTCCATAGAAGCACCCCCAACTACTTGTGTCCTAATGAAAGTAGGATAAAGTAAGTTAATCAAGAATTAAGAAACCAGATTAGACAATTTAATACTTAAGGTTCTAATGCCTTCTCCTAGTTAAATTATTTATTTCTGTGAGGTGTATGATAATCACAGAATCACAGAATGCCAGATTGGAAGGGACCCTGAGGATCATCTGATCCAGCTTTTCTAGCTTGTAGTGTACTTAAAATGAGATGGCTCAGCATCCTGTCACAGAGTCTTAAAACTGACTAGTGACGAGAATCCTGTGCTTCCCTGTCCTAACAGTGAGACATTTTCTTCTGGAGCCCAGTGGGCTCTCCCCAGGAGTAACTTGTACCTGTCACTCCTTGTCTTTTCTATGTGACTCCTTGTAAAAAGAGTTTCCATCCCCTTGGTAGCCACCCTTTATCTACTGGTACATGTTAATAAGGTCTCCCTAAGCCCTCTCCTCTCCTCTCCTCTCCTCTCCTCTCCTCTCCTCTCCTCTCCTCTCCTCTCCTCTCCTCTCCTCTCCTCTCCTCTCCTCTCCTCTCCTCTCCTCTCCTCTCCTCTCCTCTCCTCTCCTCTCCTCTCCTCTCCTCTCCTCTCCTCTCCTCTCCTCTCCTCTCCTCTCCTCTCCTCTCCTCTCCTCTCCTCTCCTCTCCTCTCCTCTCCTCTCCTCTCCTCTCCTCTCCTCTCCTCTCCTCTCCTCTCCTCTCCTCTCCTCTCCTCTCCTCTCCTCTCCTCTCCTCTCCTCTCCTCTCCTCTCCTCTCCTCTCCTCTCCTCTCCTCTCCTCTCCTCTCCTCTCCTCTCCTCTCCTCTCCTCTCCTCTCCTCTCCTCTCCTCTCCTCTCCTCTCCTCTCCTCTCCTCTCCCCTCCTCTCCTCTCCTCTCCCCTCCCCTCCCCTCCCCTCCCCTCCCCTCCCCTCCCCTCCCCTCCCCTCCCCTCCCCTCCCCTCCCCTCCCCTCCCCTCCCCTCCCCTCCCCTCCCCTCCCCTCCCCTCCCCTCCCCTCCCCTCCCCTCCCCTCCCCTCCCCTCCCCTCCCCTCCCCTCCCCTCCCCTCCCCTCCCCTCCCCTCCCCTCCCCTCCCCTCCCCTCCCCTCCCCTCCCCTCCCCTCCCCTCCCCTCCCCTCCCCTCCCCTCCCCTCCCCTCCCCTCCCCTCCCCTCCCCTCCCCTCCCCTCCCCTCCCCTCCCCTCCCCTCCCCTCCCCTCCCCTCCCCTCCCCTCCCCTCCCCTCCCCTCCCCTCCCCTCCCCTCCCCTCCCCTCCCCTCCCCTCCCCTCCCCTCCCCTCCCCTCCCCTCCCCTCTCCTCTCCTCTCCTCTCCTCTCCTCTCCTCTCCTCTCCTCTCCTCTCCTCTCCTCTCCTCTCCTCTCCTCTCCTCTCCTCTCCTCTCCTCTCCTCTCCTCTCCTCTCCTCTCCTCTCCTCAGGTTGGAAATAAATAAGAACATACACTTAAAAAATCAACAACATCACTAATTCATAATCTCTACAGTGTTGAGCCTGAGTTCCAGCACATTAGGCTGCCTCTCAAGTTAGTACACAGTAAGACAGAAAAGGATTTCTCTCTATGTATATTTGATCTTCAGATTTTTACAAAACAGAGAGTTTTGTCTGTGATTATATGAAAGATCATAGAATCATAGCATGGTTTAGGTTTGAAAGGACTTCAAAGGTCATGAATTTTTGTGTGCATGTTTGTGTATCTCAAATAAGAATCATACTTCCAGTGTACTTTTTTCCTTTGTATTGTTTTTCTTTTCAGTACTGGCTCTTGGCAATATGAAGTTGATTTTCCTGCTAACAGCCTCTCTAGTGCAGTGTTCATACACAGCATCACAGAATGATCTGGGTTTGAATGGATCTCCAAAGGTCATCTAATCCAGACCCCTCTGCAGTAAGCAGGGGCATCCTCAACTAGATCAGGTTGTCCAGAGCCAGACCAGTGCTGAATGTTGCTGAACAGTTCTTACACAGCATCTAGCACATCTGGACCAAATTGCTCAAAGGGATGTTCCATACCATATACCATATTTAGATGTAAAAACTGATAGGTGGGTGCTTGGTCTTGCCTGTAGTCTGGCTGGGCATCTCTCTTCTTGTGAGAGGTGGTCAGTGGTTGCTTTTGCATTTATTTTCATTCCCTTTCCTTCGCTTAGCAAATTGTCTTACTTTTACGCTGAGATACTCTCCCCCTCCTCTCTGGGCAGTGATCAGATGGTTCTGCAATGCTTGGCTGTTGGCTGGGCTCAACTCATCAAATAGTCATTGAGCTACTGGCAGCCTGAGAATGCTTCAGCAATCCATCTCTGTGATGAAATTTTAAAAATAAAAGGTAGCAACTAAGAATAAGAAAGGAAATTATAACTTTGTGCTACCTTTAACAAATGCCTTTTACAGATGTCATGCATTGTAGTAAATGTAGTTGAACTTTGTATGAGTGATCAGGGCATTGGAACAAGCTGCCTAGGGAGGTGGCGAAGTCATTTGCTCTGGAGGCATTCAAGAAATGTTTTTACACAGCACTTTGAGACATGGTTTGATGTCCATGGTGGTGTTGGGTTGATGGTTTGACTTGGTCAGCTCAGAGGTCTTCTCCAATTGAAACAGTTCTATGATTCTATAAATGTTTTTCCTGTTATGTTGAAATAATATAACTGAAAGTGTTACCAAGTACTGGAATTTGCTCTTCAGGGCAGTGGTCGAATCTCTATCCCTGGAGGTGTTTAAAAGAGGTTGAGCTGTGGCACAGAGGGACATGGTTGAGCGCCACACTTGATGGAGCTAGATAGTGGTTTGACTTGATAATCCTTAAAGGGCTTTTCCATCTGAAATGATTCTGTGATTGTATAATGTAGCTGAAAACTAAGGAGAAAACTATTTTCAACATTTTTACTGTTTTTCTTTTTTTTTTGCCTTTCTGTCGTCTCGCAGCTGATAATTTGGTTGAAGAAACAGCAGTTTTTAGGAGGAAGAGAAGCATTGTAGTGAGGTTTCCTATACAGACACAAAACTATAAGAACACTGAAATAATGCAGAAACAGGCATTTGTTCTAAGCAGTTATTCCTGGCAGAATGTGACTTATCTCCTTGGTGTCAATTATATCACATTTCTTTTCTGCCTTCTCAGTAAAAATGTAGTGAAACCTTTGAGTAGGTTACTGCAATATCCAGAAACACATTTGCTGCTTCAATAAAGACATCTAATTTATCATTAAAGGCCACCCACTCCCTTTGGTCTTTATAATTTGGGAATTTCAGATACTGCTGTGGCTCTGTGACTATTGCTGTGATTTCCCTCAGTCTTCCTCTGTCCAAGGATTAAGAAATCTCTGCATCTCAGTTAATTGTGCCTTCACACAGTTCCCAGAGCATTCTCCTTCAGAAACTCATGGCACAAGGCTTGGATAAGTGCACTCTGAATTGGGTTAAAAACTGTCTGGATGGCCAGGCTGAGAGTGGTGGTGATTGAAGTTAAATCTGGCTGGTGCCTGGTCACTAGTGGTGCCCCCCAGGGTTCAGCTCTGGGGCCTGTCATTTTTAATATCTTTGTCAAGGATATGGACGGGGAGATTGAGTGCACCCTCAGTGAATTTGCAGATGACACCAGGCTGGGTGGCCTTGTTGATCTGCTAGAGGGTAGGGAAGGTTTACAATGGGATTACCACAGTGAGTCCCATTGGCCAAGGCTAATTGAATGAAGTTCAGCAAGGCCAAGTACCAGGTCCTGCACCGGGGTCATAACAACCCCATGGTGAGCTGCAGACTGGGGTGTGTGTGGTTGGAAAGCTGCAGCTTGGGCAAGCACCTAAGGTTACTGGTTACCTAAGGGCCCAGGTGGCCAAGAAAGCCAATAGCATCCTGGCTTGGATTAGAGACGCTGTGGCCACCAGGAATGGGGAGGTGATCATCCTCCTGTGCTCAGCACTGGTGAGGCCACACCTCATGTTCTGTGTCCTGTTTGCAGCCCCTCACCATGGGGAGGACACTGAAGTGCTGGAGTGTGCCCATAAAAGAGCAGTGAGGCTGGAGAAGGGCCTTGAACACCTGGGCTACAAGGAGGTTGGCCAGCGCCAGAACGAGAGGACACAGCCTCAGGCTGTGTCAGGGGAGATTTAGGCTGGAGGTGAGGAGAAAGTTCTTCACTGAGAGAGTCATTGGACACTGGAATGGGCTGCCCGGGGAGGTGGTGGAGTCGCCGTCCCTTGGGCTGTTCAAGGCAAGATTGGATGTGGCACTTGGTGCCATAGTCTAGCCTTGAGCTCTGTGGTGAAGGGTTGTACTTGATGATCTGTGAGGTCTCTTCCGACTCTGATGATACTGTGATACTGTGAGGGGCTGATGGAGCTGGGGGGTGTTCACTTTGGGGAAGAGTAGGCTGAGAGGAGACCTCATTGTTCTCTACAGCTCCTGAAGGGAAATTGAAGTGAGGAGGGGGCAGCCTCTTCTCCTTGGTGACCAGCTACAAGTCTAGAGGAAATGTTTTAAACTGCATCAGGCTGGTGGGTAGGAAATATTTCTTCACTGAAAGGTTTCTCAAACATTGGAATGATCTGTTCAAGGCAGAGCTGTAGTCACCATCCCTGGAGGTGTTTAAGTAGCCCGTGGACCTGGCACTTAGGAACATGGTTTAGAGTTGACCCTTCAGTGCTGTGTTGAGGGTTGGACTGGATGATCTTTGAGGTCTCTTCCAGATAGATGTTTTCTGTGATTCTGTGATTCGGAAAGAGCAGTAAAGGGGTTTATTTTGGCTTTTAAAAGTCTACTTCTGGCTCAAAAAAGAAGAATATACCTGACTTCCCAGAACTGTTTGTTTGGTGGCTTTTTGTGCCTTCACCAGTATTTCACCCTTTCTTTTGTCTTTGTTTTAGTCAGTGTAAAGTAAAGGTAAAAAAAAATGATATTTTTTTATTCTTTAGTTGTTTCAAACTTGTCTACCAAGGCATGGGGTAGCAAAAAACAAGCAGCATGATATGTCATATGCATTCTCATTGCTTCTGAAACCAGCATAATTAATAGCAATGAATACTAATAATTTTGTAATCAATTATTATAATTTTCACTATTAATGTAATAAGTGCTTGATAACTCTAAAATTAATGTTATATTGATTTTGGAATTATATTAATAAGCCTTCCTGTATATTTTAAGGGAAAAGTGGCCTCACTATTCTTTTTCTCAATTTCTTGGTTTACATTGTCACTAAAAATTGGTGCTTGTGAGACAGTTTCTGGAGACTTAACTCATTGTTTTGTTTTTAGAATGAAAAGCTTGGATTTATTTCTGACCAGAGATTTACAGGGAAAAGAAGAGGGAGAGACTAAAGGCAGGCTCTGTTGAGTGTTATTAAAAAATTGAAAGGTGAATCTCTAGAGACTTCTGTGAACTTTGTAATAGAGTATAAGCAGAGACCTGTTGGTTGAGGTGTCCCACTAGGATAGAGTATAATGGTGCATCAGGCTGCTTTTGCTGAAAGTGTATCAGGCTTTTCCTCTCATTTGCACTCTGAAAACACTTCCAATAGTCTTTAGGTTAGTCCTGATTTGGAATATATTTTTTTTCCATTGTATTGCATTTTCAAAACCAAGAAGGTTGTGGGCATGGGATTTTTTTGTTGTTTAGTTGGTTGGGTTTTTATGCCTTCTGCATAAAGGTCTGTTTTTTTTTTTAATGACTGGCTGTGACCCACAGATGTCAAAGAGACTTGGAAATTACCCAGGTGCTTGCTTGACTGAGTATTATCAGCTCTTAATTCTGCCAGAGAATTTTAAGTGCATTTTTTCTGACCTACTCTTTGGATGTTTATTGTTAGTCGTACATGAGGAGATTGGAAAGGGTTCTTCACTGGAGTTGTCCAGGCAGGATAAGATAGCACACATCTTAGAAGAAATAATAGAAGTGGGTAGGCCTGGAAACAGAATTTGTACTGCCCTGTAACATGCTGTGTTAAGATACCAAAATGGATAAATATATACAAATATGTTACCCATAGCACATTCTGCTAAGCATCTGGTTTGAAGAGGCACCTACAGACATCTATATTTTTAATGCTTGATCTTTCTTTCCCTTTTCAGATTCAGACTTTTTTCTCATTGAGTTTTTCCACTAAGGATGTGCTGCTGAGGTAGAGTGATTTGAATTTGATTCTTTGGTTTCTTTCATAAACTTCAATCATATGCCTCAGACCTCACGTCTTCCATCTTGTCTTCTTATGATTCAGTCATTTTTTCCTTAAAAAACAACAACAAAAAAGAGAAGAAAATAAAAAACACCCCAAGGTGTGCCAGCTTCAGAAAATGAGAGGTAATAAGGCTCAGGGTGCATGTGCCAATGAGTCTGTGAAGAAAAGTGGCCACACCTTAAACCTCAAGCAGTGTTCATCAGCCAACATCACTAGGATTTAGCATACCCAGCTCCTATTTATTCAAACTGTTGCCACATGACTGAACATTTCATCCATGTTTGCTATAGAGAGAACGTGCCAGCTCTCAGCTTATCTCCCTTTCCATTCTCAGTATTGCTATTGTGGAAGGACTTTGTCAACAGGGCTGCATTCCTTGGCTTTTATCAAACAAGCCTTGACTATGAGGAAAGCACAGTGCCAGAAATGCTGATGTCCCAGTGCTGCTGCTGCAGCTGGTGCCTGTTTGATTTCTCTCTCCTTTTCCCTCTGTCAATGAACAGGTTAGTTTTTATAATATCTTTGCATTCCATCACAGCAATCTCTAGTGAGTTTGGCAGTGTGGTATCAGACTGGTTGGGAAGGTTTCTTATTGCTCTCTGTCTTAGTAATAAATATTTTAGACATAGTAATTTTGCTGGAAAAGTGCATGCTAACCCCTGCATGCAAAACTGCATTTCTCTTTTTTCTCCCAGATGTGTTAACTAATTTGTGAAAAACAAGTAGAGATTGGGTGTTTTTAAAAGCAGGAGCACTACAGTATTTGTCCAAGTAAGGATTTGTGAACATTGTTGACACCTACAGCCCAGCTTCCTAAGAGTGAAACTGGAACATGGAGATACAGTCCCACATAAACTACACACCCTAATGTGATGTGTTTTGACATGCCCTGTTCTCAACCTGGATCGAGATGGTTCATTTCATCTTGGGGCCTGACTACCCAGCTATAGGCTAGTCAGGGTGGGAGGCTCCCTCTACTTCACCTTCTGATGCTGTGCCAGCTTGAATAACAAAATCAGAATTCCTTAGGTCAGAGAGAGAGAGCAAGAGGGAGCATGACTCTGCGGATAAACGGTTGGGGCACCTACTTAGAAAAGGGGAGACTCAAAGGACTGCACAAGATCCTTATGTTAAAGAGTTTTTAGAGTTAGAGAGACGTGGTTCTGTCCCCCATGCTAACATGCAGGCTGTTGAAGAATGTGGAAATCAAATCTTTTAATTTGTTAGGTTAACCTTCACAAAATCACAGAATGTTAGGGGCTGGAAGGGACTTCAAAAGATCATCTAGTCCAACCCCTCTGCTTGAGCAGGACCATCTAGGACCGTCTTACCTGTTGTATAGAAGGGCACTGGTACCATCTGAAACATTTGTGTGTTTTAAAAGCAAAAGGTGAGTCTTCTGCAAATGTCTAGAAGACATTTTCTAACTGTGAACCCTAATCAAATATCAACATCTCCCTGCAACTCTGAGCTGCAAACCTATCTTCTGAGAAGAGATAGGATTTTATGAAAGTGTCTCCTCTCTGAGTTCCCTGTTGATGACAGCTCATGCTCTGTGAGGTGTGTTTGTGGAAGAGTGTGTCAGTGGTGGGTCCAGGACCCACTTCAGCATGGCCTTGTGTTCAGTGAACCATGTTACTGTCTTGTCTCTTGTTTGTCCACCTTGGAGAACTGTTTGTGGCCAGACTCTGAGTTCAAAGAGGGAACCCATACAAGGCCATGGCAGTTATATTTTAGGGCTGAAATCTGGGAGTTTTTTTTAGGTTTTTAATACCATGTTACTTGCTTAGAGTCTTGCACATGGGAAAGAACAATCCATAAATCAATATAGGTTGAGGACTGAGTTGCTGGAGAGCAGTGAAGGGAAAAAGGACCTGGGGGGTCCTCCTAGTGTATGGAAGGTTGACCATGAGTCAGCATTGTGCCCTTGTGGCCAAGAAGGCCAACGGCATCCTGGCATGTATTAGAAGGGGTTTGGATAATAGTTTGAGAGAGGTTCTCCTCCCTCTCTACTCTGCCCCGGTGAGGCTGCATCTGGAATATTGTGTCCAGTTTTGTGCCTCTCAGTTCACGGACAGGGAACTGCTTGAGAAAGTCTAGCACAGAGACATGAAAACAATTAAGAGAGTGGAACATCTTCCTTATGAGGGGAGACTGAGGGAGCTGGGGCTTTTAGCTTGGAGAATAGGAGATTGATGGATGACCTTATTAATGTTTATAAATATGTAAAGGGTGAGTGCCCAGAGGATGGAGCCAGACTCTGCTCAGTGATGCCCAATGACAGGACAAGGGGCAGTGAATGAAGTTGAGGCATAGGAATTTTCACGTAAACATGAAGAGGAATTTTTTCACTGTGAGAGTGGCAGAACACTGGAACAGGCTGCCATGGGGGGCTGTGGATCTCCCTCTCTGGAGATATTCAAGACCTGCCAGGAGGTGTTCCTGTATGGTGTGACATGGTATAAGTGATCCTGCTCTGGCAGAGGTTGGGCTGGATGGTCTTTAGACTTCCCTTCTGGTCTCTAGCATTCTGTGATTCTGTGATTCTTACGATCAGAGAGGACATCTGTGGTGAAGTTGGGAGTCTGCTGAACTGCTAGACTTCAGATGGTCACCTTAACTTTACTTCCTCCAT
This sequence comes from Pogoniulus pusillus, assembly GCF_015220805.1. Lineage (NCBI taxonomy): Eukaryota > Metazoa > Chordata > Aves > Piciformes > Lybiidae > Pogoniulus > Pogoniulus pusillus. Next base: position 37,386,579 of record NC_087309.1, read on the forward strand.
AGCTCAAAGCATTATTTGTGTTTAGAAGACTGTCTTTTTCCACTCTGATTAATATTTAAAGCAAGTAATCAAGCATAGTTTGGAGAGTGTTTATACTTGGCACCCGTGAGTTCACACCTTGAGTATTGTGTTCAGTTTTGGGCACCTCAATACAAGAGAGATGGGGAGGTACTGGAGCAAGTGTAGAGGCAGGGCAACAAAAGCTAGAGAAGGGCCTGGAGATCAAATCTTATGAAAAGCAACTGAAGGAGCTGGGATGGTTGGTTTGAAAAAGGGGAGGCTGAGGGGGGACCTATTCACTGGCTATAGCTACCTGAAGGGACATTATGGAGAGGTTGGTTCTGATTTCTTCTCACAGGTAATTAGTGATAGCACAAGAGGGAATGGCCTCACGCTGCAACTACATAGGTTTAGATTGGACATTAGAAAACATTTTTTTCACTGCAGCAGTGGCCAGACACTGGAATAGTCTGCCCAGGGAGGTGGTTGAGTCACCAGCCCAGGATGTGTTTAAAGGTCATTTGTATACAGTGTTTGCGAATATGGTTTAGGGATGAACTTCATAGAGTAGGATCTGTGGCTGGGCTTGATGATCCTGAGGATCTTCTACAGAATGTTTCTGTAATTCTGTGAGCTCCATGCTGCAGACATAAAATTACACCAGGCCTACCAGAATTCACTTTAAGGATGTTCTAACATTAATCTGCTATCCTTCCATGTAGAAAAGCTTCATGTTTTTTGTTTCTGGGAGAGGAGGAGTGGAATCCTGTTTCTCCTGGCTATATATAATTCTTCTCCTAGGTTGTCATTGACTACAAGTGGCAGATTGTTCTTTCAGAGAGTCATTTCATTTGATGTAAATGTGAGATCATTCCTAGCTGCCTTTTGAAAAGACAACTTCAATGTTGCATGTTTAAATTGTACCTTTTAAAAATATGTGTTCCACATCAGCTGGTTCTGAACAACTTCATCTGCCTTGGTGATCCTGAGGGGCTTTTCCAACCCAAATGGTTCTGTGAATAGTCTGAATGATATGCTATGCTTGCTATGCTTGATATGCTATCATAGAATCATAGAATCAACCAGGTTGGAAGAGACCTCCAAGATCATCCAGGCCAACCTAGCACCCAGCCCTATCCCATGGCACTAAGTGCCTCATCCAGGCTTTTCTTGAACACCTCCAGGGACGGTGCCTCCACCACCTCCTTAGGCAGCCCATTCCAATGGGAAATCACTCTCTCTGTCAAGAACTTCCTCCTAATATCCAGCCTATACCTACCCTGGCACAACTTGAGACTGTGTCCCCTTGTTCTATTGCTGGTTACCTGGGAGAAGAGGCCACCCCCTCACCTGGCTACAATGTCCCTCTCAGGTAGTTGTAGACAGTAATAAGATCACCCCTGAGCCTCCTCCGGGCTAAACAACCCCAGCTCCCTCAGCCTCTCCTCATAGGGTTTGTGTTCCAGGCCCCTCACCAGCTTTGTTGCCCTTCTCTGGACACATTCCAGCACCTGAACATCTTTCTTGAGTTGAGGGGCCCAGAACTGGACACAGTGATCAAGGTGTGGTCTGACCAGTTCTGAGTACAGGGGAAGAATAACCTCTCTTGTCCTACTGGCCACACTGTTCCTGATGCAGGCCAGGATGCCATTGGCTCTCTTGGCCAGCTGGGCACACTGCTGCCTCATCTTCAGCCTATGATATGCTTGCATGGTTTGTAAGATATTATAGATATAAACACTTTTCTGCAAGTGTCTCAAATACAGAGAATGTGGAAAAACCTTGATATTCTGGAACGTTTTTGGGTTTTTCACATATGCTTGCTTTTCCTTTTAATATTTAAATTAACAGTCTCAGATAATTTGCAGTGGGGCTTTTAGTTTCCTGTGCAAATTAATGAAGTCTGCCCTTAGGCGTAATTCATATATTGTCAAGCCTCTTCAACTCCTTCCACCAAAAAAAACCACCAAACTGTTAAAAACATGTTTCATACACTGAAAAACACACAGTCATCAGCTATGAGTTTTTTAAATATATCTATCTATCTCTCTCTCTCTATATATAAATACACATATACACATATACACGTATATATAAAATCATAACCAACTTCATCTCTAAAAGATCATCTCTACAGAACATTAAGCAATGTAAAACCCCCCAAAACTTCTAAGAACCAATGTTGAGATTTCATTCTCTCTCATGAATCATCTCTTGTTGTAGCGCAGATTGTGCCTAAGATAATAGAAACCGATAAAAGAAAAATCCTATATATCAGATCATTTAAGTCTATATACTCTAAGTGTAGCTGTTTAATCTTTTTAGGCCATTTAGTTTAGGCCAATTTAATCTTTTTTAGCTTTGTAAGTGTTGTTAATTCTCCTAGCTTGTTCTCATTACTTATATTTTCTCAAGCTTGCATTTTAATTTAAAAAAAAATATGGTCAGCAGTTATTAATAGAAAAATTCAGCAGCAAGGTAACACTGTGTCCTATTAAAGTTATAGAATAAAATGCAATTAATGGATTTTCTCTGTTATAATTTTTCTTTGAAAGGAAATTAAGTTACTGAAAACTGAAATCATGTGGAGGAACAAGCAAAAAATTAAAGAAACAGCCTTCTTATTCAGATGAATATGAACAAGAAGTTACTTGTCTTCTTAGAATCACAGAGTTGTTGTGGGAGGAAAAGACATTGACAATCGTTGCATCCAGCCACTAACCCAGCTAAACAGCTTTTAAACACCTCCTGGGCAGCCTGTTCCAGCGCATGACAACCCTTTCTGTGAAGAGATTTTTTTCTAGTGTCCAACCTAATCCTCACTGGGCATGACTTAAGACCATTTCCTTTTGTCCTACCTCTCATTACTCGGGAGAAGAGTCCAATCCCCACCTCACTAGAACCTCCTTTCACAGTATCACAGTATTATTAGGATTGGAAGAGACCTCACAGATCATCAAGTCCAACCCTTTACCACAGAGCTCAAGGCTAGACCATGGCACCAAGTGCCACGTCCAATCTTGCCTTGAACAGCCCCAGGGACGGTGACTCCACCACCTCCCCGGGCAGCCCATTCCAGTGTCCAATGACTCTCTCAGTGAAGAACTTTCTCCTCACCTCCAGCCTAAATCTCCCCTGGCGCAGCCTGAGGCTGTGTCCTCTCATTCTGACGCTGGCCACCTGAGAGAAGAGAGCAACCTCCCCCTGGCCACAACCACCCCTCAGGTAGTTGTAGACAGCAATAAGGTCACCCCTGAGCCTCCTCTTCTCCAGGCTAAACAATCCCAGCTCCCTCAGCCTCTCCTCGTAGGGCTGTGCTCAAGGCCTCTCACCAGCCTCGTCGCCCTTCTCTGGACACGCTCAAGCATCTCAATGTCCCTCCTAAACTGGGGGGCCCAGAACTGAACACAGTACTCAAGGTGTGTTCTAACCAGTGCAGAGTACAGGGTCAGAATGACCTCCCTGCTCCTGCTGACCACACCATTCCTGATGCAGGCCAGGATGCCATTGGCTCTCTTGGCCACCTGGGCACACTGCTGGCTCATGTTCAGGTGGATATCAATCAGCACCCCCAGATCCCTCTCTGTCTGGCTGCTCTCCATCCACTCCGACCCCAGCCTGTATCTCTGCATGGGGTTGTTGTGGCCAAAGTGCAGCACCCTGCACTTGGAGCTATTGAACACCATCCCATTGGACTCTGCCCATCTGTCCAGGCGGTCAAGGTCCCTCTGCAGAGCCCTTCTGCCCTCCAACCCAGCCACATCTGCCCCCAGCTTAGTGTCATCTGCAAACTTGCTGATGACTGACTCGATGCCCTCATCCAGATCATCTATGAAGATGTTAAAGAGGATGGGGCCCAGCACAGATCCCTGAGGGACACCACTAGTGACTGGCTGCCAGCTGGATGTGGCACCATTCACCACCACTCTCTGGGTCCGGCCCTCCAGCCAGTTCCTAACCCAGCACAGAGTGTTGCCATCCAAGCCATGGGCTGACAGCTTAGTCAGCAGTTTGCTGTGGGGGACAGTGTCAAAGGCCTTGCTGAAGTCCAGATAGACCACATCCACAGGCCTCCCCACATCCACCAAGTGGGTCACCTGATCATAGAAGGAGATCAGGTTAGAAAGGCAGGATCAGATGGCTGTGGAGAGAAATGAGGTCTTCTGTTAGCTGCCTTTCTCCAGACTAAGCAACCCCAGTTCCTTGAGCTGCTCCTCACAAGACTTCCAGACCCTTCATCAACCCTCTTCCTGTTCAAGGCCAGGACACTGTTGGGCTTCTTGAGTACCCGGGCATACTGCTGGCTCATCTCCAGGCAGCTGTTGACCACCACCCTGAGGTCCTTCAGTGCTAAGCAGCTTTCCAGTTGAAAACCCAAACCGGGAGCATTCATGGGGTTGTTGTGACATAAGTGCAGGGCTCTGCACTTGGCCTTGTTGATATGGGGCTGTTTAGTCTGGAGATTAGTCCCTCACTCCAATAGAGGAAAGAGGGGAGTGGGGGATCATGCCTGGGCAAGCCAGGACACATATTCGGCCTATTTTGGCCTTCCATGACAAAGTTGTAGGTATCTATCAAATGGCCTGGAGCCACCCAGTCTGCTGTGGTAAACAAGGTGTATACACTTGTTTATGCATCCCTGAAGCCCCTGGCTTCTCCTAATATGGTTAGTTTTGGCAAAGTGCCATTCTGATTGGTGAGTCTCTGTGGCCAAATGGATCCATCAGGACTCAGGCAATTGGTAAAAATAGGGGCAGAAGTTGTAAGCAACTACACTTTGGCATTTTGCTGTGCTCTGCCTCAATACACTTCACCGTGCTATGCTGCCATGCTTCAGACCAGCTTTGCTATGTGACAGCAAGCTTTGATGCTTCAAGCCTGTCCATCTGCAAACTTTGCTGTGCCCCACTATACCAAGGAGAGGCATTAAATGCCTTCACACAGTAGGTGAGAATCATTGCTGAAAGCTGCCCAAAACCCACATTCAACCTCAGCATGAATTGAAAGAAAGAATCTACTTCTAGCTTGAGACCCCACTCATAGAGACCTCCCTGCAGTGTGCACGGTGAGGCAGAGCAGGTTACTGCTACCAGCAAGACAGTATCTTTGCCTGTACACCTGCAAACCTCTGTGAGGTGTCTGGATCTCTGGGAAGGACACTGTCCACCCAAGAAGGGACCAAGAGTAGATCAGAGACTGTGCCAGCCCCAGCACCCTGTGACAGAGTCCTGGGGAAATTCCAAAAACCTCCAGTGGGTATCATACCACAAACAGCAACCCTCCAGGTGTTTTGGGTATTGTCTGGGACTATAGTGCAGCCCTGGAAATCCAGAGACACTATTTTGTGAGTAAATATTCTGTAAGGCTTCTTTGTAATGAAAACTTTTGCTTCAGTTCTGTAAATTCTATTATGCCTTCTTCTTCATCAGACAGGAGCCTCTCGACTCCCCCTAGAGGGCAAGCGGCAAATTGCACCACAAGGATCTCTCTCCTAAAACTTAATGTTTGCATGAATGGTTTTGTTAAAGTTTAAATTGCCCATTCCCTGTTTAAACACCCATAATCGTCCATTCAAACCTTATAAATAAGTTTTCTGGTGAGATTTAAGTAACACATATTTTAAAATATTTCATTAGTATTTTTGCCCAGTTATTACCAATCAGAATTGTAAATTTCATATTATTACAACAAACTTTAAGGGTGGGTGTGAAGAAGGGGACGTTCTCTTTTCAGTGGTGCTCAGTGACAGCATGAGGGGCAATGGACACAAATTGGAACACAGGAAGTTCTACTTTAACGTGAGGGACAACTTCTTTACTGTGGTGGTGACCGAACCTTGAGACAGGCTGCTCAGAGAGGTTGTGGAGTTTCCTTCTCTGGAGGCGTTCAGAACTCAACTGGATGTATTCCTGTGCAGCCTGCTCTAGGTGACTCTGTTCCAGAGGTTTCTTCCAACCCCTACCATTCTGTGATTCTATGATTATTGACTTCCGTATCAGGAAGAGCATGGCCAGTATGACAAGGGAAGTTATTCTGCCCCTGTACTCAACACTGGCCAGGCCACACCTTGAGTACTGTGTCCAGTTCTGGGCCCCTCAATTCAAGAGAGAGGTTGAGGTGCTGGAACGTGTCCAGAGAAGGGCGACAAAGCTGGTGAGAGGCCTGGAACACAAACCCTATGAGGAGAGGCTGAGGGAGCTGGGGGTGTTTAGCCTGGAGAAGAGGAGGCTCAGGGGAGACCTCATTGCTGTCTACAACTACCTGAAGGGACATTGTAGCCAGGTGGGGGTTGGTCTCTTCTCCCAGGCAACCAACAATAGAACAAGGGGACACAGTCTCAAGTTGTGTCAGGGGAAGTATAGGCTGGATATTAGGAGGAAGTTCTTGACAGAGAGAGTGATTTGCCATTGGAATGGGCTGCCCAGGGAGGTTGTGGAGTCACTGTCCCTGGAGGTGTTCAAGAAAAGCCTGGATGAGGCACTCAGTGCCATGGTCTAGTTGACTGGCTAGGGCTGGGTGCTAGGTTGGACTGGATGATCTTGGAGGTCTCTTCCAACCTAGTTGATTCTATGATTCTATGGGTTACAATTAATCTTTATCTTCTTAAATGGTGAATAAAATACTTAAGTCTGAAAAGGATTTGCTCAGCAACTGCATGACTAAAACATTAGGCTGTGGTTCATATAATCTGGGTTTCACACGTTCAAAGCCCAGTTCTGCAATTTCAGACAATTTCTTAAATGTATATTGTGGTTCATTGTTAACATTATGTCATCACAGAGACTGACAAATATTTGCTTTGTTGCAATTTACCACTTGCCAAATGGTTGCATTATTTTCCTTCAGTCATAGAAACAAGACTGTACGAAAGCTCTGTCAGCAGCCAATTGGCAGCTTTTTTGGCCATGCCATGAACAATATGGTGTTCCTTAAACCTGCATGTATTGCAGCTAGTGGAAACATGGCATTTCCTCATTAGTGGTGTGTCATGGAGGGGATTTCTCTATTCCTCCCCTGTTAGGGGGAGGTGAGAAATTAATTTGAGGTGGTTTTGATTTATTATAAAATTATCTATTAAAATTAATGTTTACAAATGTACACCACCCCCAACCACTATGAAATCAGGTTCGTTGCAAGTTTATGAAAATAGATTGGGATATATATATTTACAGGGATTGATTATTAGGTGGAAATATCAAATTGTTAACAATTATTGACAGAGAGAAATATTTCTTAGGCTTAATGCCTCTTAACCACTCTAGTGTCTGCCCAGCAAAGGCTGAAACTTTGTGTCCTCTTCAGATAGAGATAACTTATATTACAGAGGAATTGAAGCTTACTTAGGTGTGCTGCTCTTGAGTATTAATCATTAATCACCCTCCCGGGAATCTGTCTCAGCGTGTGCCCAGTACTTGGGGTCTTGGTATAGCTGGAGTCTGTCCCGGCTTGCAAGGGGAATTGATAAGGGTTCTCCTAGTCTCTGGGGTAACAGTATTTCTCTAACCTTTTCTCCTGGGGTGAAGTGAGCTCTGCCTCGGTGCTGCGGCTTCTGAATGCTGTGCGTGTCCAGGGATGATCAGCTGGCAGGAATTTCCCGATGCAGAAGGATTGGTCCATGTAGCTTCTGACACGAACACGCAGCTACCAGGCTGCGTTCGTAGGTTTGCAGACAGTCTGAGGGTCTGCTGGGCCTGGGTCTTTCCAGACCTACAGGATAGCTGGCAAGCAGTATTTATGCCGGGCAAGCAGGGTCTATGCCATGCTGCATGGAGATTTAACTCCATAGATGAATCAAGATAGCTCTAGGCTTTAGGCAGGGGGTTCTCGGCTCCCCATATATGTATGGTACAGGCATGAATGTGCTCTGCTTCTCAAAGGGCTCGCAGGTAGCTTGACTGTGCCTTGAGATCAGTGCATGAGGTCTGGGCCTCGGTAATGCTTGCAGGTGAGTGAGGCCTGATCCTGTGTCTAGGCCAATGAAAGCAGGTCAGGGCAGCAAGGTGCTGCTGTGGATCAGAGCTGAGTCTAAATGCTCTAAGCTTCTGAACTGGTAAACAGTCTGGATCGTCTGAACAGACTGAACACGTGGTGCTGCTATGCGCCCCCCTTTGTAGGCTCTGGGGCTGAGATCCGTGGCTTATTGGACATCTAAAATGACCAGTCAGGTTGGCAGTAAGCCAAACCTTGCCCCAATAGGCAGTAGAGACATGCCTGGACCCTCCCAATGGGGATTACCTGCCCGGTCCTCAGGGGCACACGGGCTGGGCGTGTGTGTGTTACACGATTTGTTTGCTGCCTCGTGGGTCCTGGCAGAAGAACATGTCTGGACATGTAGAGGCACAGAGAAGCCTCAGTTTTGGGGCTGCTGCCCCTCCACCACATGGTGTTGCATGGATTTTTAATGCCAGGCAAAAATTCACAGTATCAAAATAACATTCATGATACCATTTTGCTCTAGGTATCATGAATGTTTTTGATTGTGGATAACTGAAAACTCATGCAAACCAATTCCTTTACACTATTTAATGCTTAATGCTTTCTTGAATTTAATGACATTGTCTCAGCTTAAAAAAAAACCAAAATTAATGTTTATAAGTTTATCTCATCTTTATTACTAACATAATCATCAGCTTTTGTATGTGAAGTATAGAACCTGGGGTTCACTGTGAAATCTCCCTGTTGTTCATATCTAGGTATGTAATCAGATGTTTTCTTTCTAATATTCTAAAGAAACATTCATTAATTTAATATGTTAAACCCTTTGCATACATTCTAGTATTTTACTGTTTACTTGTTTCCTTGAATCCTCTCCATTCAAGTTTGTCTTGCAAAAGTATGATTAATGGTAGTCCATACCCTGTAGTTGATACAAAGGTAATTCAGGTTACTCCTCTGGTCTCACTGAGCCCCCTATTGCTTGTCTGAGTTTTTAGGAGAAACATTATTCAGACTAGTCCTTTATATTTTTTTTTCTTTTATTACCTATCTCTCGTCTTCTGTTCCATGAATGATGATTCCTCTCATTTTTTTTCCAACTGATTACAGATTCTCATATGCAAGAAAGATGAGTAAACAGACTAGTTTTTATAGAAATTAGACATTAGATACTGGGTTATGATCACTTTAATTGGAAAGGACTTGCAGGGATCATAGAATCATAGAATTGTTTTGGTTAGAAAAGACCTCCAAGATCATCAAATCCAACTATGAACCTAAAACCACCATGCACTTTAAACCATGTCCCAGAGTGCCATGTCCAGATGTTTCTTGAACACCCCTAGGGATGGTTTCTTCACCGCCTCTCTGAGCAGCCTGTTCCAGTGCCTGACCACTCTTTCAGTTAACAATTGTTTATTAATCTCCAACCTAAATCTCCCCTGGCACAATTTCAGACATTCCCTCTTATTCTATCACATGATACTATGGAGAAGAGACCAATCCCCTACTTAACTCCAGCCTCCCTCCAGATAGTTGTAGAGAGTGATGAGGCCTCCTCTCAGCCTGCTCTTCTTCAGACCTAACAACACCAGTTCCATTGTTTGAAGGAAAAACCTCTACTCAGAGCATGGACTATCATAGAGAATACTTAGTGATTTGTGTTATTTTATTATAAATAGAAAGCACACACAAGAATCCTTGGGCTAGCTAAACTTCTAGAGAGTGGAGAGAGGAACACAGTAAAATGAGATGGTGATTGAAGCTCAAAGCCTTCAATTCCCTCCTTTCTTGGGAATTTTTGCTTCTTCATACTAAACCCCAAGTTCTATTCATGCTTAAAAAGAAACCTACCAACCACAAACCAACCCTTAAGATGGTTACTCAGTATAAAATATTTGACAAAAAGAGGTGGAGTGGCTGAGTCACTGTCAAATACTTTGTAGTATAGTTATGGGAATTCTAGGTTGATTAACTTTGTTTTTCCACAAGGTAAACTAATTAAAACCAGTTGAATAAGAAACAAGAAAATGCCAAAGTAAGCAGAAGTACAACTACTTCCTCTTGAGTTTCTCGAATGGTCAATGCTAGAAAGCTTTCAGAGATACTAATTGGGTCCTGTTGACCCTCAACAATATTGGCAGCTCGTTTTCCTTTCAGTTGAAGGACATGTAAGAGTGGCTTTCTGAATGGAGGAATTCAGGGTATGGATAGGAATGAAGCTAGAAAAGAAATTCCTGGAAGGAACCAAACCTGAAGAGAAAAGCTCTCATGCTGGAGTTTGTTCCGCATTAGCTGCCTGACAAGCCAGCCTTAAGGAGAGAGCTATTCAAACTTTCAGTTCATAGAATGCTTATGTAAGAGAATAAATAAAACAGCAGTAATGTATCTCAAGAATCCAGAATAACCTTAAAGTGAATGGCTGTTGATGGGAGGAGTTTTAAGCAAACAACGTAATTTCTGTGAGGGAGATGCTGCAACTGGACTTGATTCTGAGTATCCAACTGTCATTGCAAGTAGAACAGCTGTAGGCCAGTTTGATTTTTGGAAGTTTTGAAGCAGTAAAGCACTATTTTCTGAAATGGCCTGCCATTGTCCAAGTGAAGGCCAGAGACAGCAAACCATGTTCTTCCTAGCTTCACACAGTCTGGTTCAGTGCTGCTGCTTAGCTCTCATTCCACAGCAGCCTGTCCCAAAAAGCTGTGTTTTGGTGCAGTTTTCCTGTTCTGCCTCTACAGAGGGCATCTTTCCATCCCACTTTCTTGTACCTCAGTTTGTCTAACATCTGTTTTGCTGTACAACCTATCTAGTTGGCACAAGTCCCGTGTGCTTATCATATGAAGGGTGTGCAGTATACCAGAAGCAAGTGTTTCACTCTGGTCTTGATGTGAGAATAGTGAAATCTTGCACACTATGAAGGCCAAGAAGATTTTACTGCACTTATAAAATTGTTTGTGATATTCTATGATTCCTATTTATCACAGAATCAAAGCATTGTTTTGGTTGGAAAAGACCTTTGCATCCATCTGTTAATCCAGCACAGTCAGGTCACCACTAAGCCATGTCCCTCAGCACCACATCAACAGGTCTTTTAAATACCTCCAGGGATGGGGACTCCGGCACTGCCCTGGGCAGCCTGTGCCACATCTTGACAACCCTTCCGGGGAAGATATTTTTCCTAATGAGAAATCTTAATTCAGTATGTAGGAGAATATTATTTTTACTGTTTGCAAGAAAGAACATGCAAATGTTACTGAAGCAAACTGTGCTACCAAAAAAGAAATGCAAATACTTGAAAATGCCACCTCAGAGGGTTAAAAAAAAAATTGTTTGTAGCTAACCCCTTGAAGTCTCTAGTTCTGATTACTAGAGGAGTTCCTACATCTGCTACATGTCAGGCCTGTGATTTGACAGAATTTGTTTCCCTTCTTCTCTGTGCCTGGCAATCACACATAGGGGTTCTCCATTTTTAATAAATAAATTTCTATCTCCTGAATACCCAGTCATATAAAAACTGCTTCTGCCTTGGCCACTGCAGTGCAGCACCCTGAGGGACTACTCAAGGCAGTCTTTGCTTTTATAATGGACATTATATGAACATAGGACACACATCTTCACTGCCACTCTGAAACTTTCCTTGCTCTGCATGGTAGTTTCAAGCAGCCTGCGTTGCAGACTGTTATCTAGTGAGCAGCCAAGCCTTAGGTTAAGAATATGTGCAAGACTGTTTTACACTGTTCAATAGAGCACATGCTCCATTTTCCTGATGTGTTGCTGCAAATCATAAGCTGATTAGATTTACCAAGTGTTCTTGAGAAAAACTTAAATGTGGTGGTTTCGTCACTGATGTGTTATTTCTCAAGACTGAAAGCTGAGTATGGTTCTGCTTGGGATTTCATCCTGAACACTGCAAAACTCTAAGAAAGGTACAACATCTTTCTTGGTGATCCTAAGAGAGCAGGTACTTATCAAAAATGGTGGCTAAATTTGCTTCCTGAAATCTGTATTTAATAAGTGAACTCCTTCCTCTGCATGCATCTTCCAAGCTTGTCAAAAAGAGGAGATACAGATCCATCAATACAAATCCGTTAGATAACTGAAATCCTTTGGAAAACATGGCTTCATGTATGGAACATAGAATCATAAACCCATGAAATGGTCTGGCCTGGGGGGGGACCTCCAAGGGGCATCCACAACCCCTCCTTGCAGTCAGCAGTGGCATCCTCAACTCGATCAAGTTACCCAGAGCCGTGTTGTGCCTCACGTTGAATATCTTCCAGGGATGAGGTCCCAACCACTGTTGTGATTATGCTACTGTAAAGCATTTTAAATACTGAAGATGCTGAAACTGAATGGTGGCTGTGCCTTTCCTGCAAAGTTTAGTTTTTCAAAGCAGACTTTGTGCAGATGGATGTACCTTTTTAGTAGAGGAAGTACTAGAAAATGTGGCACTTAGTCCTACAAATCAACAGCTGTTGGCATACTTTTAAGCTTAGCTTTCTGAATAATTGTACTCCTGCCATCTTTATCTGAGGAGCAACACCAAGATGAATCCATTAAATTGTTGCAGGGGTGCTTAAGAAGATGGCTTCTCTCATTTTGATAACAGTTAGAAATAGCTTCTGATGAAAATTAGAGCAGACTTAGTACATGTGTCAGCTTGAATCATACTCTGTGGTCTCTCACAGAAACCAGAAAGCTCTTGTAAAGCCCTTCCAGACTATAAAATGCCATTTACCAGCTGGGAAGCCAAGACAGACCATAGTATTCACTAGTAGATATTCTGAAGTGTTTGCGTTTGGTATAGACACGAGAAAGAAATTATTTACAGTGAGGGTGGTGAGACATGGAACAGTTTGGCGTAGATGCCACCTCCCTGGACATGTTCAAGGCCAGGTTAGATGAGGTCTTGAGCAGCCTGGTCTAGTGAAATGTGTCCCTGCCCATGTGTTGCGGAGGAGGATTTCTGTGCCTACGCCTATTTGGTGGAGGAGAGAAATTAATTTGAGGTGATATAAATTTTATATAAAAATGTAATTTATTAAACTTAATATTTATGAACTCTCACCACCCCCAACCACTGTGTATTAATATTTAGTTCGGTGCAAGGTTATGAAAACAATTAGGACAGAATATATACAGGGATTTGGTTAACTAGCAAACATCAAACTATAAACAAAGACAGGAGTTTCCCTGAGGCTGCTCTACAGCAGAGGTGACTTATATTACAGAGGTATTAAAGCTTTACTCACAAGTGTTATTATTAATTATCACAGTACCACAGTATCACAGTATCACCAAGGTTGGAAGAGACCTCACAAATCATCAAGTCCAACCCTTTACCACAGAGATCAAGGCTAGACCATGGCACCAAGTGCCACATCAAATCCTGCCTTGAACAGCCCCAGGGACGGTGACTCCACCACCTCCCCAGGCAGCCCATTCCAGTGTCCAATGACTCTCTCAGTGAAGAACTTTCTCCTCACCTCAAGCCTAAATTTCCCCTGGTGTGGCTTGAAGCTGTGTCCTCTCGTTCTGGTGCTGGCCACCTGAGAGAAGAGAGCAACCTCCTCCTGGCCACAACCACCCCTCAGGTAGTTGTAGACAGCAGTAAGGTCACCCCTGAGCCTCCTCTTCTCCAGGCTAAACAATCCCAGCTCCCTCAGCCTCTCCTCATAGGGCTTGTGCTCAAGGCCTCTCACCAGCCTCGTTGCCCTTCTCTGGACACGCTCAAGCATCTCAATGTCCCTCCTAAACTGGGGGGCCCAGAACTGAACACAGTACTCAAGGTGTGTTCTAACCAGTGCAGAGTACAGAGGCAGAATGACCTCCCTGCTCCTGCTGACCACACCATTCCTGATGCAGGCCAGGATGTCACTGGCTCTCTTGGCCACCTGGGCACACTGCTGGCTCACCCTCCGCGGTTGTGTCACAGCCTGTGCCCAATGTTCAGACTTCAGGCACTCTGCCTGTGGACTTGGATGCTGGAATCTTCCCAGCTTGAAGGGAAATGATACATCTTCCCAGTCTCTGGGGTAAATAGGTTTTTTCTAACCTCTGTTCTCCTGGCGAGGGACAATCTCCCTTTGATGCTGCTGTCTTCTTCTGGATGCTGTGCCCAGAGATTGTCAGCTTGGCAAGGTTACAGGAACAAGAGAAGAGTATCTGTGCTGGCTCTGTCATAGTTCTCTTCACGGGTTTAGGCTGTGTGTGTGTCGGTTAGCAGACAATCCTGGTTCTCTCAGTGGCAGTGGCTTTTACCAGGCAATAAGCAGCGGTAGGCATGTGCTCGGCGGCTGGGAGCCTGAGCTCCGTAGATCAATGCAGGATCAGGTCCTGACGGCAATATAGCTTGCAGATATGCACAGCTGGCTTAGGAGGCTATGGGCTCCTTTTATATAAATGTGCAGGCTTAAATGAGCTCTGCATCTCAGGTACGCAGACAGATTAGCTGCAATGAATCAAAGCATGAGGTCTGAGCCTCAGAGAGCTGCAAGTGAGGGCCAGAGCTGTGTCTGGGCCTTGCAGGTAAGTCAGAGAGAGCTGAGCTGAGCTGCGCTGCAGGTGGGTCAGAGAGCTGAGCATGTGTCTAGCTATGCACCCCTCTTTATTGACTGTGGGACGAGATTAATGGGCCCTTTGGCTGCTAGAATGACCAATCAGGTTGGCAGTCAGCCTAACCTTACCATAATAGGCAGGAGGCTCTTGCCTGGACTCTCCCAAATATGGGGATCACATGGATTTGCCCCAGGGAGACACGAGCTGGGTGTGTGTGGCTTACACAACCTGTTTACAACCAGGGGTCCTGGCAGAAAAACATGTCCAGGCAAGTAGAGGCATAAATAAGCCTCTTTTCAGGCCTACAGGCCCTTCACAACACCATGACAGGAGAGCTGGAAGTAGATGATCCACAGTCCCTTCTAACCCAAACCATTCTATGATTAAAATCACCTTTCTGATTTTTTTTCATTTTGCCCTGTGGGCACAGCAGTGTAAAGAAGGATAATACTCTGATATCTCTGTGTGTGATAGGCTTGCTTGTGACAGAAGGCAGCTTTCAAGACTGCTGCACTTGCTGTAATTTCAGAAGCATAAAAAAAAAAAAAAATCCACACTATTATAGTCACAGCAGAGTTGTTGGAATCTGTTTGAAACAAAGAGTTTCTGTGATGGAGGTATTGCCATGCAGCAGATGGTTTGCCATTATGAGACTGGACTTTGTACAAGAAATGACTGCCAGATCGTTTCAGCTTTTCTCTTTTCTCTATCACATAGGTGCAACCCCATGCATTTCATGTAAGTTATTCCCAGGGTACTCTATTGATAAATGTAAGGGTAATAAAATACGCATACATATGTATGTCAAATAAATAAAGCAGTGAAAGCCAGTTTAAACTCTTAAGACTCATGCTGGTAAAATATTAGTCATGCAGATTTTGCCACTGAAGCCAAAGGGGTGACTCACACAGGGGAATAAAACAATAAAAATCTGGCCCTAAATGACTTCAGAAACACATTATACTCATGGACTGGAACAATTATAATTTAACAGTGGCAGTTTAGCTTTAAAAATGTCACGTAAAACACTGCAAAAAAGGACTGAATCATGATGTGACTAGCTTGAGCTTAAAAGCAATGAGTTATTTAATTATTTAAAGGAACGAGTTTAAAGTTTAAAAGACTCCTTTAAAGCAGAAGGTTGCTCATTAGAACCTGACAAGTTATCACCACTTTCATCTAAATGTTGCTCCTCTTGTACTGACTCTCTGCTGTATAGGTTGTATTTGGCTAGAAAATATGTGGGGGCATTGAAATTTGTTTGTTTGTTATCACAGAAACTGGTGTGTAGAGTTTTAAGCCTCTCTCCATCTCTGAGGTTAAATTGTTCCACTCTGCATGACATAGTTTGTAGCCCATTATTAGTATATTGGCCTCAGATGAATTAGTGACATTTAATGAGAAAAAGCAAGATGTTTGTAGCTTTGTTTGCTGTATCCTAGCTGAACATCCCAACCACTAGGTTATTGCTAAATATTAAATAGGCACCAGGACTAACTTAGAGGTCATCCTGCTGGAAAGCAGCTCAATGGAGAAAGACCTTGGGGTACTAGTGGGCAGCAAGTTCCCAATGGGACAGCAATGTGTCTTTGTGGCCAAGAAGGCAAATGGTATCCAGGGGTGTGTTACTAAAAGTGTGTCCGGCAGATCTGGGGAGGTTCTCCTCCCCCTCTACTCTGCCCTGGAAATACTGTGTCCAGTTTTGGGCTCATCACCGAATCATAGAATTAACCAGGCTGGAAAAGACCTCGTAAGATCATTGAGTCCAGCCTATCACCTAACCCCTCTAATTAACTAAACCATAGCACAAAATGCCTCATCCAGCCTCCTGTTAAACGCCTTCAGGGATAGTGACTCCACCATCTCCCTGGGCAGCCCATTCCAGTGGGCAATCTCTCTTTCCATGAAGAAATTCTTCCTAACATCCAGCTTAAACCTGCCCTGACACAGCTTGAGGCTGTGTCCTCTTGTTCTGTCACTGGATGCCTTGGAGAAGAGACCAACGCCCACCTGGCTACAACCTCCTTTCAGGTAGTTGTAGACAGCAATGAGGTCTCCCCTGAGCCTCCTCTTCTCCAGGCTGAACAATCCCAGCTCCCTCAGTCTCTCCTCATAGGGCTGTGCTCTATCCCACTCACTGGCCTTGTTGCCTTTCTCTGGATATGTTCCAGCACCTCAACATCTCTCTTGAGTTGAGAGGCCTAGAACTGGACACAGTACTCAAGGTGTGACCTAACCAGTGCTGAGTATGGGGCAGAGTGTCCTCTCTGATCCTGCTGGCCACACTTCCTGATACAGAGACACAGATGTACCAGAAAGAGTCCAATGGAGACCCGCGAGGATGCCTGGAGGACTTGAACGTCTCTCCTGTGAAGAAAGACTGAGAGACCTGGGGCTGTTTAGTTTGGAGAAGACAAGGTTAAGGGAAAGTCTTCTGAAAGTTATAAGTATCTGAGGGGTGGTGTCAAGATGAAGGTGCCAGACTCTTTCTGGTGGTGCCCAGTGATTGGACAAGCGGGAACAGGCTGGTACACAGAACGTTCCACCTCAACACAAGAGGTGCTGGAACCCTGGAGGAAACTGTCCAGAGAGGTTGTGGAGTCTCCTTCTCTGAAGACTTTCAAAACCTGCCAAGATGCATTCCTGTGTGATCTGCCCTAGGTGATCCTGCTTTGGCAGGAGAGTTGGACTCAACGATCTCTGGAGGTCCCTTCCAACCCCTAACATTCGGTGCTTCTGCAGGGGAGATTCATTTCTCCTTGAGTAGATTGGATTTTTCCTTCATGAGTATTCTTTTCAGAAAATGAGAATTTCTGATTACATGTTTCACTGATGGAAAATCCCTGTGTGTGGAATTTTACAGAATTGGGGATGATTATCATTAGTGCTCTGTTTCTCCAATCAGAAATCGTAGAAGAAATCCATTGCTGAGGATTAGGTGTGATAATGTTGGCGACAGTGGGAGACAGAAGTACCAAACTGTTAACAGCAGTATGTTTCAGCTTGTTTTTCACTAATGAGAAAAGCCTGATCTCTCTGGGCACCTGCACTTCTTTACTACAAAGGAGGCAATTTGTTGTTGTGAGCTTGGAGTTTTGCATTTGTGAACCCAGTCTGAACTGCCCAACATGGAAAATAATTTAAATGTTTTCCGAGTCGTGTTCCTCAAAGGCATTGCACTTTGGGGTGTTCTGATGGTAGGCAAATGCAGTGTACGTAGTAAAGGAAGTCTGATTTGTAACTTTATTTTGTCAAGTATTTCTGATGATGTTGTTTTCTGATGTCTCTGGAGCTTTTTGTGAGCCTTGGTAGGTCTAAGTCTGAACTAAATAGAAAGAGTAGGCAAGAATTTGTCCAGATTTGGGCAAATATAAGCAGGGCTTTGCTAACAAAGCACACAAGGGTAGAATCCCAGTATGTGGGGGCTTGGAAAGGACCTCAGGGAATCATCCAGTCCAACCCCACTGCTAAGGCAAGGTAATCTACAGCAGCTTGCCCAGGATCATAGCGTCCAGGTGGGGTTGGAATCTCTGCAGAGGAGACTCCACAACCTCTCTAGGTAGCCTGCCCCAGGACTCCAGCACTATCACACCACAGAAGTTTTCCCTCATATTCAGGTGGAACCTCCTGTGCTCCTGTTTGTGCCCATTACCTTTGTCATGTTGCTGGGTACCATTGAAAAGAGACAGGCCCCATTGTCTTGCCCCTACCTTTTAGATATTGTGTGATGAGCATTGATCAGATCCCTTCTGGGGTTGCTTTTCTCCAGGCTCAACAGCCCCAGTGCTCTCAGCCTTTCCTCCTCAAGGAGTTGCTCCAGGCCCCTCAGCATCTTCATAGCCTTCATTAGTCTGTCTCCAGTAGTTCCTTATGTGTCTTGACTTGGGGAGCTCAGAAAAGGACATAGTACTTCAGGACAGTGGGGCAAAGTGGAGGAGTAGGAGAACCTCCCTCGACCTTCTGACTGCACTCTTCTTAGAGATCATTGGTCTTCTTGTCCGTGGGGGCACACTGCTGGGTTATGAGCACAGATGTGTTCAGGCTGCCATTACTATTAAGTGCATTCTCTAGTACTATAATTTAGTGCTTTTGAGAATGTGGTATATGCCTGTTACCAGGCCTTTTCACAAAGAAAGAAAAGTTCCATCAGGACATTGTCCTTTGGCACAACAGTAATGGGTTAGCTCCTGAGGGAAGAAGTTACCTAACCTTAGAATGGGTTAAACAAACAGGCAGTTTAAAGGCTAACCTTTCTGTCACACTTTCATTGCACATACTCTAGAGGGTGATAAAAACAGGGCACGGAGTAAGTTTTGTAGCCAGGAATAGTTTAGTTTTCAAAAGAACAACCCAAAAGTTATTTAAAAGATCATTTTTGGTAATTATTCACAGGCAGAGAGTTTTGGAAGTTGTGCATTGGCCTTATTAACCTTTTTCTTTTCACAGTAAGCATAGATACGTGCCAGCATCTGCAGAACCCAACACACTTGCTCAGCAAACACGTGTTGAGTGCATGGGCAAGTCACCTTTGTATCTTTCCAGGGTTCACGCTGAGGTCTACTTTGTGTTCATTCCTATTGTGTTTCCCAGGAGACAGAAACAGTGTAGAATAATAGTGGTTTACTAAACAGCTGGGAATATTGTGCTTGATGGCAAAGTACATTGCATGCCCATGATGATATTTTTCCTTGGCTCTGCATAAGCATCATTCAAGGGTTTGGTTTTTTTGACAGACTTTAAATACCAAATAATAGCTCTATCTGTTGGAAGTCAGGAGATCTGGAGGAGGTCTTGTTCTCAAAGCAAAACAGAATCTCACTTTGGCATCTTTCACAAGAATATACCATCAGTCCTTTCTGTCTAGTTGGGAGGTTCATAGAATCAGAGAATATATCTGGTTGGAAAACAGACCTCAAGGATCATCTAGTCCAGCCTTCAACCCAGCACTGAAGGATAAACACTAAACCACGTCCCTAAGTGTTATGTCCACACGCTGCTTGAACACCGTTAGGGATGGTAACTCCACCACTGCCCTGGACAGATCACTGCAGTGTTTGATAATCCTTTCAGTGAAGAAATACTAACTAGCATCCAGACTGAGGCTCCCCTGGTGCCCCTTGAAACCATTTCCTCTGGACCTGTCACAACACCAAGAAGAGGCTGTCTCCTCCGTGCTCCAGCCTCACTTCAGGTATTATTTCTGCTGTCAACATTTATCTATCTAAACACGCAGCTGCATATGACTGGTGATCACTGAAGAAACTACTGCTGTAAGGCATGGAAATGCAGTTTTGGGCTCTGTTCCTAACACCACCTTCACAGCAATGGGCGTCTGGATAGGCAGGTAGCCAAAGGCTGGCCTGCAATGCTGTGCAGGAGTGCAGTGAGCTGTCAGCACTCCCAGCAAAGAGACCACTGGGTCTCAGTAGTAACTTGATGGCTCAGATTTCCCACTGTTTCTGCTTCTTGATGTGGAATGGTTTGAGTTGGAAGAGACCTTAAACGTATGTAGTTCCAACCAACCTGCCATGGGCAGGGACAACTTCCACTAGACCAAGCTACTCAAGGCCATTGTCCAGCCTGGCCTTGTGCACCCAGGGAGGGCATGTTCACAACTAACTTGGGCAGCCTGTTCCCATGTCTCATGACCCTCACCATAAAGAATTTCTTCCTTCTATAACATCAAATTATTCCAACAACCTAAAATTTATAGTTTAGTTTATCTTCCCCCAAACCAATGGTTTTTTTTAAGAGAAAAAAAGATAAAACATTCCATACTCATTAAAAAGTCTAATTTTTACTGAAAACATTTATATTCTCCAGAGAAATTAAATTTAACCAAGTATCTTCCTACAATAGGAAAATATTATATTGAATAATTTTACCTCCCATGTGATCCTAGTTTATGTTCCTCAGTAAAAATACAAAGACAGGAATATAAAGGGCAACAGTAGTAAAGCGCAAATTGTACTTTCCTCCTTTACTCACAAGGAAAACAGAACAAGAGGGATTTTGGATAATTACTGTCATTTACCAGGCAATTAGAAAAGACCAAGTTTTTTGAGTTTTAACAGACTCAATTTTTACTGTATGCAAGTGATGCTAGTAAAAATCTGTGTTCCTTTAGAAAAGATTACAGATTTAATCACAGAATCAGAGAATGTTAGGGGTTGGAAGGGATCTTGAAAAAACCATCAAAGACAACCACCCTGCGAGAGCAGGATCACCTAGGGCAGGTCACACAGAAAAGCATACAGATGGGTTTTGAATGTCTTCAGAGAAGGAGACTGCACAACCTCCCTGGGCAGCCTGTTCCAGGGCTCTGTCATCCACACAGTGAAAAAGGTTTTCCTTGTGTTTACTTGGATTGTTCATAACGTTTAAATCGTGAAACAATGGCAGGAAGAAGGTTGTCTCCTCTGTGAGCTGAAATTTCTATTATGTATAAACTGTTATCTATACTAAGGAAAAAGGTTTGCTTCTGTTATACATTTATTCAGGATAGGTAGAGCTATACAAAATCACAATCAAATCCAGAGATGTTAAAGCAGTGCAATAAAGTGGCTCACAGCAATGGAACAACAGAGGTTAGAAGCCAGACGAGGATATAGTTCCTGAGTGTTTTCTTGGAAGGCAACATCTTTCTGAGTCAACCTGGTAGAGAAAGAGGAATTATCGAAACATGAGGAGAAGTAAGAGGCACCAGTTAGCATCTTTGGCTTAATAATAAAGGACAGATAATAAATCTGGATAATAAATCAGGTTTTGCTTTAATACCTTCTGGCCCACTCACTCCAAGCTGCAGTACCATAGAATTTCAGATGGAGGAGCTCCTGTTCACTGTGCCTTTTCTTGTGTTATGGAGTAATTAGAATCTGCCTGCTTGACAGGATGCACCCAGGTAAAAGGCCATCAGGGCACAGCAGCTTCTGTGGCAGATATGTGACACAACCACTGTGATGCCCTTGAATAACCATTCTGCAGAGTAACTTCAGCTTAATTTTCTCCAGAAGACATTTCTAGGTTAACAGCAGGGCTCTCTGGAAGAATTTTAGTTAATAATTTTCTCATTGGCAGGTGATGCTATTACGAAAATAGAAATACTGTGCTTAAAATTCCGATTTCAGTCAAAGTTTCCAATGGGTAGAACTGAAGCATTTTATTTTATTGATCCAGAGCAAGCATTGGAAGTCTGGAGCTGCCTGTCTCAGTGGGAAGTACCTTTATGGACAGATCTCAGATGTTTACCTGTTGCACTTAAGTTATGTACTACAAAAAAGAAAAAAAAATCTTACCCTATAGATTTATAGAGAGAGAAAGAGCAATGAAGCAAAACACCCATACTTGAGGCTTCCAGGCTGCTGATACTGCTCATCAAGGGAAACTCATGAAGTAGGGGTCTCCAAAATATGTCACTTATCTACCTCCTCTCTAACATGCTTTTCTTATAGCATCTGACTATTTTTTCTCCTACCCTTCAATCCCTACTCTATTGTACACCTTTGCAGCACCAAAATGGGTGAACTGAAAATGCTCTAGTGAGTAGTTCCAGAGGTGTCCTAGGAAGTTCTGGGGTGAGGTTCATTCAACACATCTTACACAAGTAAATCTGCCACAAGTAGCCTTTGCTGCAGTTGAACATTATTCCCTATGGCTTGTGATATCAGTACTTATTTGCTGGTGTCACTGTGTCAGCATAGACTTTTTGCAGTGATGTCTAGGGGACTGTAGTGAAGATAGTCAAAGTTCCTCTAGGAGAAGGAAGAAAAAAAAAAGCTAAAACCCAAAAAAGTCTTATGTGTTGGCATAAAAAATTTCAGCCAGCTGGATATCTCCTGAGTTGAATAATATGATGAAGATGAGCTTGGCAGATGAAAACCTGTCAGTGTGCAAGGGCCTTGATGCCTTCTGATCGCTGTGGTAGGAAAAACAGAAGTGAAAACACCACTAGAAAATACTATGCTTGGTCTTTTTATAGGCTGATGTTTCAAATTGTGTCAGTGGAGCTGTAAATTGTAAACTTCTGGCACAGAGTGCCACATTCCAGAAAAAAAAAAAAAATTCCACAGAAATCAGATTTAATGTTTAATAACAAACAGTGTGAATGTAGCCCAATGAACTTTAACACATCAAGGACAGCATTCTCAAATAAAGTGGACTGCAAAGGTGACAGAGTTCAGTTCTACTCTTGTAGACCTTTGAAGCTAGTTTGTTTAATTTGGGGTAAGTTTATATACATGAAAGAGAACTGTATATTTTGGCTTAGGAATCCAAATTGCTGTTTAACCACCATTCATAATCATGGCATTACTTATTAATCTTTGTAGCCTTAGGTCAGTAGAGGTCTGAAGTGCAGCTGCGTGGCTCAAGCATGCCAACTTGTCTCTTATTCTTTCAAGTGACAGATGGTTTTAAGAGTAAGCAAAACAACAGCATGTGCTACTTATGTGTCATGCTTTCACAGCCCATCATAAAGTGCTTAAAAAGATGTATTTGAAATCTATGTGTTGTAGACAGAAAGGAAGAGCCAGAGAAACATCCTTAGCTCTTCTCCAAGTCCTTACATTAGCACAGAGCAGAGCCAGAATTCAAACTTAGATCCTTTCATTCTCAGTTCTGTGCTCTGTTTATTGCAACATGAAAACAAAACAAAACAGCCACAGACCAAACAAAAACCCCCTAACCAACTGATGAACAAAAAAAACCCTGATAAATTAGGCACATTCTTAGTTTTAAAAAAAAAGGGTCCACAAATTCAATAATCCCACAGTGTCCTAGAGACATGAATATTCTGTGTCAATCTTCCAAAAATTCAGACCTCTAGCTATTAGGATATTTCAAATATTCCACTGAGGAGACATTTTTTACCTTAAACTTTAAGAGCTTCCCATTGACAAACAGCTCAAACTCTCTGCTGAAAGTGCTGTTAAAAAGCAGTTCACTGACTGAGAGTAACTTGCCAGAATTCAGGTTTGTGAAGGGTTGTTTGTGGGGTTGATGTTCAGGTAAGCAGTATTGTTGCCTGTCTCTTTTTAAATTCATGCTATATAGTCATTGTTAGGTTAAGATGTTAATGTTTAAACAAGCTTCATTATATAACAGTAACAGTTTTAAAATGTAATGAAGGTGTATGTAGATATAGTTATTATTTTGTCTGGTATATGTGGATATAGTTATTATTTTGTTTGGCATATGTAGATATAGTTATTATTTTGTCTGGTATATGTGGATATAGTTATTATTTTGTTTGGTATATGTAGATATAGTGATTATTTTGTTTGGTATATGTAGATATAGTGATTATTTTGTTTCTCAGAACAGTTTACTTGAAAGTGTTTAAAACTGTCTGCAGACCCTTCACTCATTTTCTTGTGCATTTTCCTAGATTTTTCCACTGTAGATAGGATGCTAAATTCTTACTACAGAGCAGACACTTTGTAATTTTCCATGTGCTGCCTAGAAGCTGATATGCAATTGGGAATTAATCACTTACACAGTTCCCCCTTGTAATGTGGTTTATCTGTTACTGATTGACCAGTGTAAGTAAGAAGTTCTTAAACTATTGATGATGCCTTTCTATAAATTAACAATATGATTGACCTCCATGCAAGCAACAGATTGTTTCCCTGAAAAATCTCTCATTTGAAAAGGGAGTTGAAGCTATAAAGTCAGAAAAATTCTTCCTGTAGCAGCCCTTGCACTGGTAAAAACACACCATGGTTACATATAAATATCTCCTTTTGTTTCAACATATGCATTTGCTAAAGAATGGATAGTAGAACACCTTAGGGAGCTGTAAATAGTTATGCTGGAGCCAGAATCTTCAGTCCTTTTTCCTCAGGAAAGGAGACTTTTCCTTTTTGTTAGCAGCTGGAACAGAAACAGGCAAGATTTGTTCCAGTGGTTCCATTGGTAGCTTTTCCATTATCCAGAGGAAGAAAAGGAGGCAAAAGGAGGTGCAGGCAGTATCTTTTAGGGAGGATTATTTCATGTTTACAAAGAGAATTTTTGCACATAGTTCCTTGTTTTTGTGTTATGCACACAGGAATGTAGAAGCTCGCCCCACAATACAAACAACTTCAGAAAATCCATGTGTTTTAAGAACTAAACACATTTTCAAGTTCAGTAGTGAAGGTAGTTCATGAGTGGAACAACCATAACCTTGTATCTTCAGCCAAAATAAAATGCCAATGTAAGACTGTATGAAACAATGAAAATTGTTTTCAGCTTACCCTGAAAAAAACCCTTCCCCATGCAAGCTCCACATGCAACCATTAGAAACTCCAGACGTTTAATTAATGTTGGATTTTTAAGGGAGACATTTTCACTTTTCCCTTAAAAAAAGGAAACAAACAAAAATTCCCAAACCAAAAGCAATTATAATTTACTAGGATGAGGGCAGGGAGTTCTGTTGAACATTAACTATTCAAGAATTATTTGCAGGTCACACAGTAGCAGAGAGGTCAGAACTGGGTAGGTAATGCTCACTGTCACACCAAACAACTCTCTGCTCTTCAATGGGTGGTGACCATGTATTACCTGGATTAGAGAGTGGATGTGGAGGTGATATCAGGAATCTACTGTTTGAACGAGCTTGTGTGAAAAGCAGTGGGCCTATGGGTTATGCTTTGTAAATCTGTAAGAGAAAGCCACGGTTTATTTATAAACTAATCATTGTTTCACATAAACATTTTCTGGAATTTCAGGAATTTCATGCATAGCTGAATTTGTAGGAGGGATGAAGTCTTGTCTGGCACTAATGACACCATTTATAGGAAACATTTCTTCACCAAAAGGGTTGTGAGGCCCTGTCACAGACTGCCCAGGGCAGTTGTGCAGTCCCCATCCCTGTCAAGGTTTCAAAGCTGTGTAGATGTGGTGCTGAGGGACATGGTTTGGTGGTGACCTGGCAGTGAACGGTTAACAGCTGGACTTGATGGTCTTTAAACACGTCTTCTATCCAAAAGGATTCTGTAATTTTCTGGTTTTATTTCACATCCTAATTTGATACTTGTGTTCAGTGCACATTAGGAGAACACATCAGTGCACCAAGAAAGAGAGGTTTTCTTTGACCATAACGCCTGCATGTTCAGGCAAAGCCCAAGCTTTGTGTGTCTTCAGCAGGTCATTGTACTTTTAGGACTGATTGCTTTAAAAACTATGCTTACTTACAGATATATACTAGCTATCTAATGCTAAAATTGTCAGCATTAGTATGTCCATGATACTGTATGGCTTTCTCACATGCTTTAGTGCAAATGTATTTCTTTGACACCTACTGTACTTTATTATTTTTATACAGCATTCATTTCAGTGCCACCACTATCTGAAGTGGAAGATAATGCAGTGAAACATCCCCACCCCCTGCCTTGTTTATATACTTCAGATATTGGAGTTTACATTAACCACCTATAAACTGTTTTTAAACCTCATTGTGTATGAATAAATTCTGTCTGTCACTGATGTCTATAGTAGTCTTTTCTACTCCAGCACCACCTACGGAGACCTAGTGCCTGAACTTCTAAAAGTGCCATCTCCTACCACTCAGTAATCTTACCACTTCCACCTTCTGCTTGCAGGTGGTACGAAAATCTTTGGTCATTAGTCTTTGTAACGTTCTGTTGCCTTTAATCTGAAAGAAAAGGATATTAAAATTAAAAATTAAAGGAAAAGGAACCTTCTCATTAAGAGCGTGTTAGGTGTTTGTGTAGTGGTGTTTGTGATAGATTTATTACAGCATCTCAAAACTAACAAACCAGCCTGCAGCTGTGAATTAATTCTCTTCAGCGATGCAAATAATGTGAAAAACATTTCAACATACAGGCTGAATAAAGCTAATAATATGGCCTCTATGCTTAAAATGCATTTCATTACACAGCCATATGGTTATCTGGCAAAAAATATTGCAGACAAGTGGAGGTAATTTTAATTTGGCTGATACCTGACAGCTCACTCCTACTGAAAGCACTGAATATTCTCAAATAAAAATACCTTCAATCTCTCCTCGAAAAGACTGGCAAGCCCCTGGTGAGCACCAGTGGCAAGAGCAGACTCACAATCCATGAGCTTTTACTTAGCTGTCCTGCAACAGTATTGTGCCAGAGTGGAAAAACGGTGGGAATTAAACCTTATCTTATCACTCTACTAATAATTAATTAATAATGTTTTGGTGGGAGGAAGGTCTGTTATGTTTTTTTTTCTTAACTAAGCTGCAGCAGATTTTTGAACTGTAACATTTCAAACAATAATTTTCTCTTTGAAGATAGTCAGTTTAACAATAAACTCTGCTCTGGGTTAATTCGGACATGAAAAATAGCTTTCACAATTCCAAAATACAAACTTATGGCAGGTAGTGGTACTGCTTCTTCACAGTTTTTAAGGCTTGGGTAACTTCTTTATCTTTCCTTTCTCTTTCCTTTCCCTTTCCTTTCCTTTCCTTTCCTTTCCTTTCCTTTCCTTTCCTTTCCTTTCCTTTCCTTTCCTTTCCTTTCCTTTCCTTTCCTTTCCTTTCCTTTCCTTTCCTTTCCTTTCCTTTCCTTTCCTTTCCTTTCCTTTCCTTTCCTTTCCTTTCCTTTCCTTTCCTTTCCTTTCCTTTCCTTTCCTTTCCTTTCCTTTCCTTTCCTTTCCTTTCCTTTCCTTTCCTTTCCTTTCCTTTCCTTTCCTTTCCTTTCCTTTCCTTTCTCTAAACATGTTAATATTTATTCTCTGTGTCATTTGGTGCTATTTCTGGCTTAACTTGTTTGGGGATTTTTTTTTTTTTTTCATCCCTTTCCTGAATTTCCAGTTGGGGAAATTATTTTTCTGTGTATCTTGCTTCCATTCCTAAGCACGATTTAAATAAAAAGTTTTGATTGTTAGGTCAGATATCAGGAAGAAAAGCACTTTAAGTCCAGGAATACAGTGGGAAGAGGGAGGAAAAAGGGGAAGCCAAGGAATACTTGTTTTCAAGTCAGCTTCCCCTGTGACTCATGCCTCACCAGTCTGGCTGAATTCCTTTTTTAGGGTCAGTTCAGGCCTACAGGAAAGAGCTTTGAGAAGAATAAATGGAATGAAAACCTGTTTGGTTGCTCTTGGAGCACGAGGCTTGAAATTTCACTGTGCATCAATGTCCTAACAGAAAACTATGTTCTTCTCTAAGTTTTGCAGCTTGCTAGACTCTTCAGAGGTGCCAGTTCATAAACTGGTTAGGTCAGTCCTGTGCAAAGAACATCAGCAGCCTCCATTTTGAATGCATGCCTTGTACTCACAAGACCTGAGCCTAGAAAGAGCTGGTCTTCAAGAAGCCATGTGGGCTTCAAAGATTTTCTTTTCCTAAGGGTTGTAAACCATGGGTTTTTCTCTCCACCTGTCCTCTCGTTTAGACTTCCTGAAAGTGGTGCACTGCAAACCCTCACTTTAACCTTCCTCTAATCCTCTTCAACTTTATTTCAACCTTAACCTTTTTTCTTAATGCCTTTCCCACCTCTGTGCCTCCCATCTCTTCCTGCATCATTTAGTCAAAGACCAGAGCAAACAGTGGTGTTAGTTTTAGTTGGTGTGTTCTGCTGTGTTGTTTAAATGTAACAAAAAACAAAACCTGCTTTGAATGAAGGTAGGCATTTGCAAAATTGCTTCCCAGGGGTAGAAAGTTTTATGAATTAGAGATAATATAATGAAAGCTTGCAAGTCTCTACATTTCTGGATCAGTGATAGAGATTAGTGCAATAAAATGATGATAAATCAAAATTCAGAGATAAAAATGAACATAGGACAAATGCCAATATGTTTATAAAAATGTACTGGTTTCCATCTCATTTTCTTTGGCATTACCTATGAACTGCTTACTTCAACAGGAAAGAGAATGCATTGCTCTGTCAAATAGTGCACTATCTATCAAAGGTAATAAACAGTTCCTTGGTCTTCACTTGGCTAATAATGATCTCCTCAAAATCTCCTGGAAGGGGGGGTGAGGGGGTGTGTGTGTGTATTTGTTTTTACATAGCATGATCAGAGAATTAAGGCAGTGATTGCCTCCAGTTTTTCATTCAAATATTACTTCCTGAGAGATGTATTTTTTTAATTTTAGTTTTCTATTTTCTTGTCAAAGCAAATTTCTTTAATACTATTTTTAAAAAGATAGGTGATTTGATTTTAGAGTGTTTTTTTTTTCAGCAGAGCAGGGCTGTATACCTGTAGTCATGGTTAAGGGGGACTGAGTAGATCCTCCTGATTAGATGGTGAGTTTGAGACCTTTATATCTCTGTTAGCATCCATTTTTTTCTGGGGAAAAAAAAGAGTTAGAAATCATCCAAACAAGGTTAAAAAAAAAAATTATTTTATATTCCTAGAAAGGCCTCCTACATTTTCAGTATAGGAATTCCAGTGATGGGAAGCATAATAGTGCACAAGAGCATAGTAGATCATATGCATTGCTCAGTGGCAATCTCCCTTCAGATCTGTTTAATGTGGACATGGACGAAACCACTGGAAAACATATGATGATGGGGGATTTCCACTTCATTAGATGACTTTTGCTTTCACATTGACAGATATGTCCACTGTGAGGCAGTCTTTACTCACATTCCAATCCGAATGCTCCATAACATTCATTCATCTGGGATTTTTTTTTTCCTGTTCTACATGGACTTTCTTTATACAATTAGTTTTCCTAATAATGGAATGGAAGAAAATCCTACTTTACCATGTTCAAAATGTTTTGAATTAATGCAGTCCACTGAGCATTAATATGCTTGCAAAGTACTACAGATACTAGCAAATGGAATATTCAGTAAACAGATTTGAAACTGAGGAGATGAGAAAAAAAGGTATCAACAGAATTTTGGGCTAATTCGTTCTGTGTAGATACTCATTTTTGTCACCTTTGGGTTTTGCATTTTGTACTCAAGACAACAAAAATGTGGTAAAATGTAGGAAAATAATCCCCTTTTCACATATGTTAATTTATGTTTTTAATAAGAAATGGCCATAATGAGAAATGCTTGAAATCGTGTGGAGTGAAAAGCAGAACTTAATGCTTTTCAATTACTTTCACACTGCTTCCAAAAACAATTCTGTGTAGATACTTGTTTTTGTCACCTTTGGGTTTTGCATTTGCACTCAAGGCACAAAAATGTGTTAAGACACAGGAAAATAATCTTGTTTTCATATATATTAATATATACTTTTAATAAGAAATGGTCGAAAATGAGAAATGCTTGAAATCGTGTGGAGTGAAACGTAGAACTTAATGCTTTTCAATTACTTTCACATTGTTTCCAAAAATAATTCTGAGCTTACTTGCTGGCTGTGTGCAAATCAGGGAAGCAGAAGAAAATCTGCAGTGAGGGATCTGGATCTGTGTAGGAAGAACTCAGCCTGTCCTGGGCTGTACACCTGGGGTTTTAATCCATTTGCCCGATTCTTTGTTTTCATGCCATAAGCTTACTGCCAGTCAAATACAGAGCAGAGATATACATGTTCATAAGGGTACACTAAATTATAGTGTGATTCATGTGGTAATACTAAGCTGCAGTTTGCTCATGGCAATATTTGTAGCAGAAGATGCTATCTTTTGTTACACCAGCTAGCACAGTTGGAAAATACAGATAAATGTGCCAGTGTGCAAACATTTTTTAGTGCTGAAGAGCCAAAGAAGGGGACTGATATCCCTCAACATCACAACTTCTTAAACTAATTTGATGCTTTGCTTAAATTTACTACCTCACCAAATGCAAATTTTGTCAGTTGCCAGTGACCCAAAGGGGTCAGCATCATTTCAGCCTGCAATTTCTGGAAAAAAAATGAGAGGCTTAAATTAGTGTGCCCAGGTGGCCAAGAAATTCAGTGGCACCCTGCCTTGGATTAGAAACGTGGTGGCCAGCAGGAACAGGGAGCTGATCATCCCCCTGTGCTCAGCACTGGTGTGACCACACCCTGAATCTTGTGTCCGTTTCTGAGCCCCTCACTAGAGGAAGGACAGTGAGGTTCTGGAGCATGTTGAGGGATGGAATATGAGGCTGGCGAAGGGCGTGGAGCACCTGGGCTATGAGTGTCTGAGGAGGCTGAAGGTGTTCAGTGTGGAGAAGAGGAGGATGAGGGGATACCTCACTGCTCTCTACAGCTCCCTGAAGGAAGGTTGGAGTGAGGAGGGGGCAGCCTCTTCTCTT
Source organism: Pogoniulus pusillus (assembly GCF_015220805.1). Taxonomy (NCBI): domain Eukaryota; kingdom Metazoa; phylum Chordata; class Aves; order Piciformes; family Lybiidae; genus Pogoniulus; species Pogoniulus pusillus. The sequence continues at coordinate 37,417,217 of NC_087309.1, forward strand.
TAGACCATCAACAAGTCTAGAGGAAGTGGTTTCAAGCTGCAGCAGGCTGGATATTAGGAAATATTTCTTCACTGAAAGGTTTCTCAAACATTGGCATGGTCTGCCCAGGGCAGTGGTGGAGTCACTATCCCTGAAGTTGTTCAAGAAACCTGTGAAACTGCCACTTAGGACATGGTTTAGTGTTGACCCTTCAGTGCTGAGTTGAGGATTGGACTGGATGATGTTTGAGGTTTGTTCCAACCAGATACATTCTGTGATTCTGCAATTTTTGCATGGTGCTTCCCTGAACTCCCATCTGAGTGACTGTGCAAGCATATGAACCTAATTTTATCCAGTGACATTTTATTCAACAGGCCTTGGAGAGCAAGCCTCTGTAGTCCTTCTGTGGCAAGCCTAAGTACTACATTTCTCATGCATCAAGCTGGCCTCATGCCAGCTCTGAACAAAAAGCTGTTTAGCTGTAGTTAGAGTTGCTTTCCATCCAAACTAGTGTGAGACTTAGCCCCTCAGCAAGACTTATTTTCTCAAGCACCACACTATGTTATCCAAAATATACAGCTTTTGATCTGGAGCTAGCTCACATTCAGCTGACTTAAACCATAAGGTAGATGAAGTGGCATCTGTGTGCAAAATACAATAGAAATCAAAACTGATCTTACGCAACGTGGGTAATGGCTATGGCAGGGAATCTGTCCTCTCTGCACCAAAGGATCTGGGGACACGCATTTGAGCTATTTGCAGACACAGCTTTTGGAGGTGGGAACCAGAATAGAAAGGTGATGGGAGGGATAGTGCAGGAGGGTACCTGCACAAATGAGATTAACTAAAGAAAATGGTGTATTTGAGGCGACAGAATTCAGTTTTGGTTTGCAGTCAAACAGCGAGCACAACCAGGCTTCTCCACAAATGCAGTATGGAAGTGGCATGGAACCAGTGCAAGTTTGGAATTGAGAGATATTTTAGCCGTAGTAATTGACTACATGAACATATTAAGAAGCAGAAAAGCAAAACATGTGGTGATGAGATCATTTCAGTTAATAAATTAATGTGCATAAGCTACTTTGTGCACATTTGACCTTCTAGTGTTGATTAATTTTACACATGGGAGGGGTCTGAGGAGAGCATTTGCTATTATTAGTATAGCTGAGCATAGGAAGCGCTTGAAGCACTTGGTCACAGCAAAAACATCCTTGTTTCTGTAGGAACAAGCAAAATGTTGAGCCTAAGTACAGAAACCATCTCTAAAAGGAGGGAGGTTTGAAATGTGTGACTGTTTAAGGCAAACATTCTTTGTGTTTGTCTTGTGTTGCAATAAAAGATAAGGAGGATAATACCATGTTCCTAGGAAAAAAAATAAAAAGAGGCTGCAGAGAAAGTGCTTTTGTTCACATCTTGAAAGTAAACGTGGTGAGTAATGGCTTTAGAACTATCAGTTAAGCAGAGAGAGTATTTGCTTTCTTATATATGCACCCTTACACAAAGCCATTCTGCTCAGCCTGTTCTCCTTCCAAAATCATGTGGCTTAGGTGTATGCTCTTCAGAGCTGGATTTCAGAACTCTGTTTTCTGTCTCAGCTTCCTTTGCCTGCAGAATTAGCACTCATCCTTGAGAAATACCCATCTTTTGGGGGCCTGCTAAGTGTACATAGCTCTGATTTGGAGAGACAGAGCTGCAGAGGAGCTGCAGTCACCTCAGGGAAGGAAAGTAAACCGGGCTAGGCAGCTATCAGCTCATGAATAGCTCTCTTTAAAGAACTTAGATCTGGAGTTGTTTGACTCCGTCCTATCAGGAGTAAATTAGTCTCTGCTATGAGTGACAGGAGCATGTTCAGTGTTTAAAATGATCCCAGCAAAAATTATTAAGCCGTGGGTATTTATTCCTCTCACTCTGTGTGCTGTATCGGAGTTGTTATTTGAAGAGAATTCTCCTGTGCACTACATTTTACAATATCCTGCAAAGTCACAGAAGATTTTATCTTCTTGGAGGTTGTTTTGTCAGTGAGTTAATGCTACAGAGTGGTCTAGAGGCCAGTTTCACAGACATTAAACAGACAAACAAACGAATTTACAACATAAAAACACAACGTGGTCATTATCTATGATAAACTTTCCTTACTGCTCTAGAAGGTACAGTGGAAGACACTGAGAGCCTGAGGACTCCATAGGCTCTGACTCACCTGTGAAATTCTGCCTTGTCTAAAAGCAATTTTTGTGCAAGGAGATTCATTTGGAGATTGATTTGGAATGTTTCCAGTTACTTTTTCTGGTATCAGCCTGACACAATGAAACAGAAGATGGCTTTAAAATTACTGCCCTATTGGGAATAGGCTTTGTTTTTCTTGTGAAGTATGGTCAATGGATCACATAATTAGAATTATTAAATGCTGTTTCAATGAAGTGCATGTAAGTGACTGGGAGGGTAATGCTTCTTTACTGCTTCTTTACTACTTCTTTACTACTTCTTTATTCTGTTACTTCATTACTACTTTACTACCATCCAAAAAAATGAATAAATATCTAATGTTACAAATAAAATAAACCAATCTGACATATTTGCACTAGTTAAAGGGCTGTTGTTTAGCCCTAGGTTTTGACCTTTCTGTTAGAAGCTGTCCTGCAGTATCTGGCAGCTATCAGGTGAATTGGAAGAGTATCCAAGAGCCAGAGAAGCGTTGCTGTATCAGGGAACAAAACTTAGGGAAAGAAGGTGCTGGAGATGAGGATTGTACTTGCTGGAAGAGGCATCTCATCCCTGTTGGCAGAACATCCCCTATCCACCAGAGACCATCTCATATAATCATAGAACCTTAGAATCCCAAGTTGCAAGGGATCTCAAGGATCATCTGGTCCGACTTTTCTTGGCAAAAGCATATTCTAGCCCAGCATCCTGTTCAGCTGAACCCTAGTGTTCAGTACCGGGGACTCCACTTCTTTCTTAGAGAGATTATGCCAGTGGCTGATTCTTCTTCTTCTGATTTTTTTCCCCCTTGTGTCCTATCAGAATCTCTCCTGGAGTAACTTGTACCCAGTATCCTTGTCTTTCCTGTGAGACGTCTCATGAAAAGGGAGTCTCCATCTTCTTTGTAGCCACTTCAACTACTGAACATGTTATATGTCCCGCCCTGAGCCATCTTTTCTCCAGGTTGAACAAGCTCAGTTCTTTCAGTGCTGCCCTATATGGCAACATCCCAGCCCTTGGATTGTCTTTGTTGCCCTTCTGTGGATGATCTCCAGCTTGTTCATATTGTTTCTGTGGAGACCAAACCTGAATATGCCATTCCAGGTATAGCCTAACCAGCACTTAGCAGAGTGGGATAATGACTTTGTCTCTGATGTTGATATCCTTGTAGATTCAACCTAGCATTCTGTTGGCTTTGCATGGCACTGTTGGCACTGCAGTGCACTGTTTACTCACACTGATCTTGTTGCCCACCAGGACCCTCAAGTCTCTTTCCACAGAGCTGTGTGTGGCCACACACTTGCTGGCCTGTGGTCAGTGGGAGAGAGTTGGTGATGTTTTGGCCAGCAGTACAGACCTTCAGGGTTCCTGGAGGGGTTTTGTGTGCTGTCTGTGTTGCTTTGAGAAACCATGTGGCCAGCAGAAGCAGGGAGGTGATTATCCCCCTGGGATCATCACTGGTGAGGCTAGACCTTGAGTGCTGTGTGCAGTTCTGGGCCACTCACTACAGCAAGAACACCAAGATTCTGGAGCAGATTCAGAGAAGGGCAGTGAGGCTGGTGAAGAGCCTGGAGCTGAGGCAGCTGTGGGTGTTCAGTGTGGAGAAGAGGAGGCTGAGGGGAGACCTCATTGTTCTTCACAACTGCCTGAAGGGAGATTGGAGTGAGGGGGCTCAGCCTCTTCTCTTTGGTGTCAAGCAACAGGACCAGAGGAAATGGTTTAAAGCTGCACTAGGGGAGGTTCAGGCTGGGTATTAAGAAGTATTTCTTCACTGAATGGATTCTATGGAATGGTCTGCCCAGGGCAGTGGTGGAGTCACCATCCCTGGGTGTATTCAAGGAACCTGTGGACCTAGTGTTTAGGGATAGGGTTTAGTGTTAACTCTTCAGTGCTAGATCAAGAGTTGGACTGGATGATCTCTGATGTCTCTTCCAAGAAGATGTTTTGTTTTGTACAGGTTAAAAAATAAGAATAGCTGGAGAGGTGAAATGGCTGGACTTGATGATCTCAGAGGTCCTTTCCAGCCTGGATGATTCTTTGATAGCAGACCAGGAGTTTAGTGCACTCTCAGTCTTACAATTCCTCCTCCTTTTAGGGGCTTTATTTTCCTGTTGCCAGAATAAGAGGAATCTAGGAGTCTATGTCAGATGCTCACTAACAAGAGATGTGCAGGGAAACAATAGTTTTCACTTTATCACATAACGATTTCATTCCAGAGAGCTGTTTAAAGAAACTCCAAGCTTTGGGCTCAAATCCTGCTGCATACTGATACAAACCTGGTTACCCTAAGGTTGTCTTGGCTGCCTCGTGCAGGCTTTCTCCCATGAAGCGTCTGATCTCTCATATCAGGTGGCAGCCATGGCTAGAGCCTCCCTACTGATGCCCAGCAGTCATGAGTCTTGAATGCAAAAAACAACCTCTCTCTCTCTCTAAGTGGTATTTTTTTCCCAGACTGCTGGATTAGCACTGCTAAGAAAACTGCAGGGACCTATCTTTACCTGGCCACCTCCATGGGTGAATCATTGCAATATAAAGGTTACACCACTTAGAAATGGGTTGTGAAATAACTGTATGCTGGAGTCCAAATTTTCATTAAAAAAATACATTTCTGCAACTTGAGAATGTGGAAATAACTCCAAATCATAACTTCAACTTTACTCTGATGCAACAAATATTTTTCCTCATCGAGGTGAGAGCTTGAAAATTCCCTGGTTGCTGTGAGCTGTCGCATTCATGCCAGTATAAGGCTTTGAGAAACTCCTGCTGAAGCTATAGGGTTTGCATCTTTGTTTTGGAGGTCATTTTCCCTGAGGGATTGACAGAAATGATGCAGACTCATTAGTTTGTCCAAGCACTTTCTGCTTTATCATAGAATGGTTTGGGATGGAAGGGACCTTTAAGGTTCTGTAGTCCAACCCTGCCCAGTCAAAAGGGACACCTGCAATTACAACTGCTCAGAGCTCCAAACAACCTGACCTGGAATGTTTCCAGGAATGGGGCATCTACCACCTCTCTGGACAACTTGTGCCAGTGTTTCTCACCCTCAACACAACACATTTCTTCTTTCTATCTGATGTAAATCTCCCTTCTTTTGTTTTCAAACCATTATGCTGTGTCCTGTCACAATAGGCCCTACTCAAAAACCTCTCCCCACTTTTCTGATTGGCCCCTTTAAGTACTTAAAAGCCACTAGAAGGGCTCCCCAGAGCCTACTCTTCTCCAGACTGAACAACCCAGCTCTCTCAGCCTGTTCTCACAGCAGAGAGCTTCCAGCTCCCATCATTGCTGTGCTCTCCTGGGCCCTGCTCCAGAGAGAATACAAGGACACTGTTGCACCTTTCTAGTCACAAGACTTGGAAGTTATAATTTAGTTTACCTACTGGAACTTCTGAACATCAACAGTGTTTAAAATCTAGCTGCATCTGAATACACTGAGTCCAGATCACTGGCTATTGTCTGTGCTTTGGTTATGGCAGATTAAACATCTCTAATTCCTAGAGGTAGCTTCAGGATTGTTATAGTGAGAACCTTTTTGAAATCACAGCATCACAATGATTCTGTGATTATGGCAGGAACACGCAAAAAAACAGTTGATTTCGTGACCCTATAGAATTGCCTTCTCAAGCAACTTTAGAACTTGATGTCAGAATCCTGATCAAGAAACGGGAATTAAACCATGTCAACTTACATGGCCCAGTCTTGGTCTAGGCTGCCTAATTTAGGAAATAATACAGAGTATTTAGATGTTTTTCAAAGGCAAAACTTTATGTCTGCTGGAAAGCAGGTCTGCAGAGAGAGATCTGCGAGTGCTGGTAGAGAAGAAGTTTACCATGAGCCAGCAATGTGCCCTTGTGGTTAAGAAGGCCAATGTTCTCCTGGGCTGCATTAAGAAGAATGTGTCCAGCAGGCTGAAGGAGGTTCTTCTCCCCATCTACTGTGTCCTAGTGAGACCACACATGAAGTATTGTCTTCAGTTCTGGGCTCCCCAGCTCAAGAGAGACACAGAACTGCTGGAAAGAGTCCACCAGAAGTCTACAAAGATGGTTAGGGGACTGGAGCATCTGTCTGATGAGGAAAGACAGAGACACCAGGAGCTCCTTATCCTGGAAAGCAGAAGACTAGGAGGGTGTCTTCTCAATGTGTATCGATATCGAAAGGGTGGAAGTCAGAAGGATGGAGCTGGGCTCCTTTCAGTGGTGGTTGGTGATAGAACAAGGAGCAACCTTTACAAACTAGAAACACAGGAGATTTCTCTTGAACTTTAAGGAGAGACTTTACTTTGAGGGTGCTGGAGCCCTGGAGCAGGCTTCCCAGAGTAGTCATGAAGTCTCCTTCTCTGGAGGCTTTCCAGACCTTCCTGGATGTCTTGTTGTGCAACCTGATTTAAGCAAACCTGCTTTAGCAGGGGTACTGGACTAGGTGATCTCCAGAGGTTGTTTTGAAGAATTAAACTTCAATCACTTTTTTTTTTATTTTTTTTTTTGTTGTTGTGTGGATTTTGACTACACTCTGCAAGCTCACTTAATTTATTCAAGAGAAAGTATTACCGAAGACTTTTTATTCTCTAGTGCTCACCAGAACTTCGCATCGCTCAACATCAAAACAGTGAAGCAGGCATTACAGTGTATTTTTTCAGACTTGTTTCATATGCAGATGCTCTATTCCAGAATAAATACCAGTTCATTTTTAATCACCTTTGCATGAAAACAATTGGAATTACAATTATTTTAGGAATAAATTACTTTCTCTACATATTGTTTTCACACATTGGCAGAACCACAGAATACAGATTCTAGACAGATCAGGAAGTTTATATGTTTTAAGTTTGAAAAAAAAAAATTCAGTTTGTATCCCTGAACAAAGTCCATGGCAGCAGGATGCAACTTTTAAGTTTCATAAACACTTGAGCCATGCTCTGGAACTTACTTTTACAATACTCCTCATACTAAAATTGCACTTAATGCTAATCTATGTTATTGCTTGATGTTAGTCAGCATTCTGAGGTCCTTGTCTTTTTTGTCATAGTGCATTTCTCTTCATTTGTCTGTGTGTAATCTAAGTTATTGCTCAGAGCACTGGTGGCCCAGTTCCTTCCCCCACTTGTTTACAGATGAGGCGAGTCTGTACAGAACAGATAAACTCTGACTACTGAGAGATTGTTTAGTGCTATATAATAACCTACGTCAGCTGGCATGCTCTTGGTTTTATTACAGGTATCTGCAAATTCCTGTCTTAAGTGGAATAGCCTTAAATCTTTACTGCTTATTATAACCTATGTTGTGTACTAATTCACATGGATTGTTGTGAGTTCAAAAGTCAATTTTTCCATTAACGTAACAAAGTCCAAAGTTGCTGTGTGGTGGGTTTTTGTTTGTTTTCTCCTCTTCTATTTTTGTTAGGAAGGGAAGGTTTCTGCTCTGTGATTTTGCATCCTTGTGCACAGAGAAAGTAGCAGTTAAAGATACCTGGTTGGAAGGGACATCCAGTTCCAACCCCCTGCCATAGACAGGGACACCTCCCACTAGAACAGGTTGCTCAAGGCCTTATCCAACCTGGCCTTGAGCACCTCCAAGGAGGGAGCATACACAGCCTCCCTCAGCAACCTGTGCCAGTGTTTCACCACCCTCACTGTAAAGAACCCTTTCCTAACATCTAGTTTAAGTCTCCCCTCTTCCAGTTTAAAGCCATTAGCCCTTGTCCTGTCATTACAAGACCTTGTAAATAGTCCCTCCCAGCCTCCCTGTAGGCCCTCTTCAGATAGTGGAAGGTTACTATAAGGTCTCCTTGAAGCCTTATCTTCTCCAGGCTGAAGAGCCGCAACTCTGGTAGCCTGTCCTCACAGCAGAGCTGCTCCAGCCCTCTGATTGTCTTTGTGGTCCTCCTCTGGACTCACTCCAACAGTTCAATGCCCTTCTTGTGTTGAGGACTCCTGACCTGAACACAGTACTCCAGGTGGGGTGTGATGAGAGCAGAGTAAAGGGGGAGAATCACCTCCCTTGCCCTGCTGGCCACACTTACTTGATGCCACCCAGTTGGCTGTCTGGGCTGCACATGCACATATGAAAGGAATCTGGATCAAAGATTGCCACAAATATTTAAATAAGGCCAAAGTGGCTTTAATATCATATGTTACAAACAGTAGTAGAACTGGAGAACTTTATGTTAGGCCTGTTAGGTCTACTCACTGTGGTGGAGTAGAAATTTCAAGATAGTCCCTGGCTCCTTTGTGGCAGTGTTGGAACTGCTCGGCCATTCAGAGGCTCCTAGATCTTCTCAAGGTGCTGGAACAGAGGCAGACAGTCTCTGATCTGGTCCTGGTTCCTCTTGGCATGGAGGTTTGCAGAGGTGCAGGCAGGATCTCCTGCTGATGTGCAGAGGGAACGACGTCGGTGGCCCTTCTTGCCATGTCGTGAGGCACTGAAATGCCTTCTCCTGGGAAACTTGAGGCACTTAAGTTTCCAGGTAGTTCAAGCCCAAAACATCAGGGCTAAGCTGGTCTGAATCACAAGGCAGAGCAGAACGCATTGTCCAAGAGCAGTGAGACAGAGGCAGCTCCATGGGGCAGAGGCAGCAAGGCAGAGGCAGCACAACCACTTGCAGCTTGGCTCAGTTTATATTACTTGCCCGAGTGTAATGGCTCCTTTGGCCACAGAGATTCACCAAGAAAAATGGCATTTGCAAAACTGACCATATTAGGTGAAACCAGGGTTTGCTTACCCTTACTTGGGCAAGACACCAACAAGTACCTAAACACCTGTGGGTACCTGTTTATCATTTTGGAAGGGGACACAATGGCCCAAGCCTCTGCTTTCCTCCCACCTTTGCTTCCCCCATCAGCAGAAGTGTAGGGCAACCCAGGACATCTAATACACCTATTAGCCTTCCAGGACAGTGTGTTAAAAATTCCTGCCAAAACTTGAACTGCTTCAGTTTCATATCACACCAGACTTAATCTTAGAGTAGCTTTTCCAGCCAATAAATGAAGACAAATCCTATGGTCTTGTGAAGGTCGTGCCTTCTATACATAAACCAACATCTCTTTTCTTGAGGGGGTAGAGAGCATATGCTCTACCGACAGAGGATACTGGTGAAGAGCAGAACCATCCATGTACCAACACCAGCATCTGCTAAAGGCCACATTTTTAGTTTACCTATTTTTTGATCTGCTTATGCAGCTGATGATTTGTAAAGTGTGGCTCAGGTACCCATTGTCCGTTTACTAGGGTGTTTTCACTTATCCTAGTATAGTTTAACTGAAGAAGGAGAAGCCCCTTGAGACGATCTCCAGGGCAGTATATAGGGACTGATTTCTAGGAAAGATTTGCTACTGAGGCATAGTGAATCCAGAAAACACTACATGTCCACCATTACATCTTGATTATTTCTTTTTTAAGAAGATAGATAAATTTATCCTTCATATTTTGACCTCTGCTACCATACTTAAAATACTAACCAAGTGGGCTATCTGTTTGTATCCTAACCTCAATTTATGATGAATCTACCCGACCCTGTGGTGTGAGTTCTAGAGGGGGGATATCCCCTGTGGGCATGAAGGCAGAAAAAGAGCTGCTTGCTACTCCAGCCATTGTCTAGACTCTGGGGAGTGATTTATCTTTCTCATCTTCGTCTTATTTCTAGAATACAAGAGAAAAAGTAGAGCTATTCCATTTAGAAGAGACATACAATGATCATCTAGCCCAACTGCCTGATCATTTCAGGGATGACCAATACTTAAGGCATATTTCGAAGGACATTGTCTAAATGCCTCCTAAGCATTGGCAGGCTTTGGGCATTGACCATGCAGCAAGAGATATGGACCACTTCTACCTGTTTTAAATAGAAGCATCAGGAATTAACAGATGTTTTTCTCTTGCAGCAGTTTTGCTTTCCCAAGTTCACATACTGCTGACCCAGGATGGAGTCCTAAATTCAGTTAGAGGTAATAAATAGTCATGCAGTGCAGTTGCTGCAGGAAACTTCCACCTCAACTTTAAGATATACTGTATGCGAAATGGAGGAAGTGAAAAGTCACATTATTAACTTCTATCCCAGATACACTAAGAATATAGAGATCCCACATGAGGAGCTTCTAGAACAAATTAATCTGTCATGGCAAGTCTGTTCCTGCCTTATCTGAGTTTGTAGACAGAAATAAAGATGAGGCAAATCCTACTGTAGAGAGTCATCATCCATCAGAAGAGCTTGTTTTTAACCTGCCAAATCAGCATGTTCAGGCTGTGGAACTGGAAAAGACAGATATATGTTTGATGGTTTTACAAAGAGGCTTTTTCTGCTTCAATTTGCATCATTATAGCAAAACTTGTCTTTTTAAGGATCTTGCAGTGGGACTCAGGATGTCTGAATTTTGTTCTGTAGTGAGTGACAAAGCAATGTGTACCTCGTCCCAGATCTAAATGGAGGTGAAAATAGGAACTGCCTTTATAGGCTACTATGCCAGATACTTTGTTCTGAATCTATATATAAAAGTAAATGGGTTAGGACCTGCTAAGAGTCTGTTGGTCCTGATTTTTCTTTACTTAAAAGAAACCCCAAAGCCCAACAAAACAAACTCCTGCAAGTATACTTTTAGTATCATTCACTACATTCTTTGTAAGGGACAGGATGACTGGAGGAGAGGATTAAACTGTTTTAGAGGAGACCGTGCAGTTGAATACTTGTGTCAGACTCCTTATGTGGAGGATGTGAGCTACTCCAGCTCTTGCCCAACAGCTGCCTTCTGCTGGCAGCCAGCTGTGAGCTGCTGTGCTGTGCATCACGGTGCCTCACCCCCTCCTACCCGCCGTGTCCTGCATCCTCAGACTGCCTGCCGCCTTGCTTAGAGAAACCAAAAAAGTCCCCGAGCCTAAAAATGGGAAGTGAAGAGAGCTGGGACCGAACCCAGCTTGAAACCAACTGCCATCCTGCTCAGCTGGGGGGAGGGAATGAGTAACATATGGTTGCTGATGTCTAATCACTACTTAAAATGGTTGCCAGTTCTGCTGCTGTTTAATAAAGTGTAAACATCTCTACCCAAAAGCACCATGGGTTACTGTTGTAAATATCCCACCACTACGTGGAGTGATTTTATTTTAATTAGCTGTTTGGCTGTTCTTAAAGTGCCAGTTTACAGTGATAAATAATCGACACACTTTAAGCAAGTAATTCATAAGCACAACAATATTATTAAAATACAAAGTGCATTCAGATTATACTGTAAGACTTCAGAGTTTGTGAAGTACTTATTCACTGACTTAACTGCAGCCAGACACAAAGATAAACCCACTTGTGTTGTTTATGTGATGTCAGTTATACATCAGCCCTCTGTGAATTACTATCTCTGAAACATTTTGACCAGTGACTTCATTTAGCATTCATTTCAATTCACTTTTAACTGCTTATTGTAGCATCATTACTGAATCACAGAATGTTAGGGTGTGGAAGGGACCTTCTGAGATCATCAAGTCCAACACCCCTGGCAAAGTTCAATCACCTAAGGCAGGTCACACAGGAATGCATCCAGGTGGGTTTTGAAAGTCTCCTGAGAAGGAGACTCCACAACCTCTCTAGGCAGCCTGCTCCAAGGTTCTGTCACCCTCACCATAGAGAATTGCCTCTTCATGTTGAGATTAAACCTCCTGTTCAGCTTGTTCCAGCTTGTTCTTGTTATTCCTTGTTCTGTCGCTGGGCACCACCAACAAGAGCCTGACACCATCTTGACACCTATCCCTCAGATATTTATAGACATTGATTAGATCTCCTCTAAGCCTTCTCTTCTCCAGACTGAACAACCCCAAGTTTCTCAGCCTTTCTTCATAGGGGAGATGTTCCACTCCCATAATCATCTTCTTAGCCTCCTTTGGACTCTCTCCAGCAGATCCCTGTCTCTCTTGAATTGGGGAGTGCAAAACTGGACACATTATTCCATCAGTTCACAAAAAGGCATGAAATGAAAAGTTAGTTATTGAACTTTTCTTCTGACCCAGTTAAACACTCTGTTTTGAATCTCCTAAATTACATAACCTTTCCTCCTCTGTGCCCTGAAATATGCTGTGTGTTGTATCATACTTATTCCAGGAAGAATAGCTTATAAATTTTGCTGGTGTCCATATATCTCTGCAATATATATATATATATATATATATATATATATATATATAAATGCAGTTTTTTTTTTAACATCCTTTGTTGGTAGTTTTTGTCCTGGCTTTTACTATCAGAGCACAAAACACAAGAGAAATGCTTGGCTTACATCAGCGCTGTCCTGACCTACCAAGCAGTGACAAAAAGCATGATTCATATGCACTATTATTAAGCAGTGCCCCTGTGTTCAAGGAGGGAACCCCTTTTTTTGTTCTCTTTTTCTACCCATATAAAGTAAATTCAAAGCAGACTAGAGCAGTTTGGTGAGGGCATGGGAGTCTTAATGTGCTTATTTTCCTATGTCATTGTTCAGTGCAATTAAATCCAACAAAAGGAACAGCACTGTAATTATGCCTTTGATACTATCCCTTTTTTGAGATTGGGTTGGTGTAATGACATAGAGTGTGTGGTTGAGGTCCTTGTTTTGTTTTCTCTGTTGACAGAAGTGCATGTGAACCAGCTCCATAAGAAAAACAATTTTTTTCCCTCCATAGAACAAATAAATAAGTTTTGCATTTTTAACAGAAGATACTAAAATTGATGAAAAAGAAAACAAAACTCTTTAATGTGGAAATAAGTGAAACAACCACTGTAAGGCTCTGTTTCTGTAGGACAGAGATGAAGGCATTTCTGTCTAGAAGAGGATAATGTTTGAAAACTCTGTGAGTTTGTGCTGTAAAACAAGAATTCGTGTTTCTTAAGTGGACCAGTGTTCTTCACTGGTACACACATTCTAAAGTGTTCTACAGTGGTCAGCTGCTTGGTCTGCAGGATTGTCCTGGTGGGGGATGATCTTTTTCTGAGCTACCAGTGATGCTGGTGGTTCCTGCTTGGATAAGAAAGTGAAACTGGTTTTCAGAAGATCCGGCAGGCCCTGTCTCTGCACACTTCAAATGTGTAGTTCTGCTGATCACTGCTTCTTCATCTGCTTGGGTTATCCTTCTCCACACTCCACAGCTTTGTTTCTTTAGAACGTGGCCAGGTGCTCTCTTTTGTTTTTATTTTCCCAGCATAACATGTTCCCTTTTCAGCACTGCTTGCAAAGGGGAAGGCTTATTGCTCTCAGAATTTATTCTTCCCCTGGGAAAACATTCTTGAAAGTCCTGAAGTTACAAATCATAGAATCATAGAGTCATAGAATTAAGCAGGTTGGAAGAGACCTCCAAGATCATCCACTCCAACCTATCACCCAGCCCTATCCAGTCAACTAGGCTATGGCACCAAGTGCCTCATCCAGGCTTTTATTGAACACCTCCAGGGACGGTGACTCCATCACCTCCCTGGGCAGCCCATTCCAATGCCAATCACTCTCTCTGGGAAGAACTTCCTCCTAACATCCAGCCTAGACTTTCCCTGGCACAACTTGAGACTGTGTCCCCTTGTTCTATTTCTGGTTGTCTGGGAGAAGAGGCCAACCCCCACCTGACTACAACCTCCCTTCAAGTAGTTATAGACAGCAATGAGGTCTCCCCTGAGCCTCCTCTTCTCCAGGCTAAACAAGCCCAGCTCCCTCAGTCTCTCCTCATAGGGTTTATGTTCCAGGCCCCTCACCAGCTTTGTCGCCCTTCTCTGGACACGTTCCAGCACCTCAGCATCTCTCTTGAATTGAGGAGCCCAGAACTGGACACAGTGCTTACTGTGTGGCCTGACCAGTGCTGAGTACAGAGGAAGAATAACCTCCCTTGTCCTACTGGCCACACTGTTCCTAATGCAGGCCAGGAGGCCATTGGCTCTCTTGGCCACTTGGGCACACTGCTGGCTCATCTTCAGCCTACTATCTACCAGTACCCCCAGGTCCCTTTCTTCCTGGCTGCTTTCCAGCGACTCTGTCCCTAGCCTGTAGTGCTGCTTGGGGTTGTTGTGGCCAAAGTGCAGATTCAGTGTTTCACTGCTTTATTACTTTACTTTTTCCCCCAGTTATCACTGTAAATAATTAAACTTTTTTTACATTTACTCATTAACATTTGTAATATCAGTGTTGAAAGTTCCTGTTTTCTAGTATTTTTGAAGGAGCTGTGTAGCTAATACCACGTCAGATACACTTATACCTTTGTAAAGTAGTTTTTTCAATACTTAGAGTGTTGTCAGGCTGAAAAAAAAATTGGGCAGGATATTAAGACACAGGGGAATGTGGTGAATCAGTTACCTATGGATTTCAACAGAAAAACATCCCTGTCCTACTCATTGAATATTGCGTATTCTCTGACCAAGAATAGATGATCATCTCTTGTGATTTGCCACAGAATAGCAAGGAAAATAAAAGAAATCTTAGTGAAATAAAAGTAAAGGAACAGTATTGCATCAAAGTAGTTCAAATTGATCAGTTTCACAGTGGAAGAGTTCCGATGTTAACCACGTTGATAGAACGCTTTCCAAACAAGCTCGAAACAGGCAGTGGATGATAAGATGCAGTCTGAAACTCTTAACTGATTGGAAGTGCTGGGTATTGATTTGAACAGTTTGTAGTGGTTATCCCTGCAGGTGTGTGTGGCTCATTGTCTGTCTGGGCTGGGATGGAGATTATGACCTTCCCTACACTCTGCGTTCTGGTCTAGAAATGAGCTGATAATACACAAGTGTTCTGGTTTCTGCTGAGCTGTGGATTTCCCCTGTCACTACAGAAGGACCAGTAAGTTGGTGTTGGGTGGGACTCAAAGGGCCCACAAAGATGATCCAAAGGCTGGAGTGCCTCTGCTATGGGGATAGGCTGAGGGAGCTAGGGTTGTGTAGCATGGAGTAGAGAAGACTCTGGGGGGAGGCCTTAGAGCTGCCTTCCAATACCTGAAGGGATCTGACAGGAAGGATGAAGAAGAAATTTTCATAGAGGTGTCCAGAGACAGAACAAGGGGGAATGGTTTGAAGCTGAGGGAGAGTAGGTTTAGGCTGGGTTCTTCAGTGTGAGTGTGGTGAGATTCTGGAACAGGTTGCTGAGGGAAGTTGTGAATGCCTCTTCCCTGAGGGTGTTGAAGGTCAGGTTGGATGAGACCTTGAGCAGCTGAGTCTAGTTGAAAGGTGTCACTGACTGTGGTGAGGAGGTTGAAGTAGATGATCTCTAGGGTCTCTTTCAACCTAAGCCATTCTATGATGACTCCTGAGCCTGACACATAACCAGCAAAAAAAGCTACGAGAAAGGAGGATATTTAGATTGCTTCAAAGGCATTCAGATAGTGACTCTGTTCAATAGGGTCTGATGTATACAGCTAAGATCCATTACTCTTATCACAGAATCTCAGAGTGATTGATCTGTGAATAAACCACTGGAGACCATCTTGTCCAAAGCCCCTGCTCAAGCAGGACTTCTGAAGGCTGGTTGGTCAGAACCATGTCTAGATGATTTTTGAGTAGGTTGAAGATGAGCCAGCAGTGTGCCCAGGTGGCCAAGAGAACCGATGGCATCCTGGCCTGCATCAGGAACAGTGTGGCCAGTAGGACAAGGGAGGTTATTCCCCTGTACTCAGCACTGGTCAGGCCACACCTTGAGTACTGTGTCCAGTTCTGGGCCCCTCAATTCAAGAGAGAGATTGAGATTCTGGAACGTGTCCAGAGAAGGGTGACAAAGCTGGTGAAAGGCCTGGAACATAAATCCTATGAGGAGAGGCTGAGGGAGCTGGGGGTGTTTAGCCTGCAGAAGAGGAGGCTCAGGAGGGACCTCATTGCTGTCTACAACTACCTGAAGGGACATTGTAGCCAGGTGGGGGTTGGTCTCTTCTCCCAGGCAACCAGCAACAGAACAAGAGGACACAGTCTCAAGTGTACCAGGAGAAGTCTAGGCTGGATGTTAGGAGGAAGTTCTTCCCAGAGAGAGTGACTGGCATTGGAATGGGCTGCCCAGGGAGGTGGTGGAGGCACCGTCCCTGGAGGCGTTCAAGAAGAGACTGGGTAAGGCACTCGGTGCCATGGTCTAGTTGACTGGATAGGGCTGGGTGGTAGGTTGGACTGGCTGATCTTGGAGGTCTCTTCCAACCTGGTTGATTCTATGAGTCTATGATTCTAAGGATGGAGACTCCATAACCTCTGTGGGTAGCCTGTGCTGGTGCTTGGCCACCCTCACTGTAAAAAGTGTTCTTGATGTTCAGAAGGAACCAGAGGGAAACTGAAACTGTTTCAGTATGTGCTGTTGCCTCTGGTCATGTCACTGGGTAGCACTGAGACCACCACCTGACTCCATCCTCTTTGCCCCCTCCCTTCAAGTGCTGCCAGCACATTGCTGGTTCATGTTCAAGTTGGTGTCCAGCAAGATGCTCAGAACCTTTTCTGCCAACTGCTGTTCACCTGAGTAGCCACCAGCATGTACTAGTACCTGTCTTCTTTCCTTCTCAGATACAGGACTTTCTGCTTCTCCTTGCTAAATTTCTGTGCTCCCTGTAAATAATTTTCTCCATTATGTCAGCATTCTTCTGGATGGCAACATGACCCCCTGGTGTATCAGCATCTTCTGCCAGTTCAGTGGTATCTGTAGTGTACTTAGGGTACATACTGCCTCATCATCTAGGCCGTTAAAGAAGATATTAAACTGGACTGGATCCAGTATTGAGTCCCGTGGGGTGTACCACTAATTGCCAGCCTTCAACTAGACTTTACACCACTTATCACACCCTTTGGACCTGGCTATTCAGCCAGTTTTCAACTCATCTCTCTGTCTGGTTACCCAGCCTGAAATCAAGAGCTTGTCTGTGAGGATCTTAAGTGAGACTGTGTCAAATGCCTGAAAGGAAAGTCCAGATAAACAAGGGCCACTGCTCTCACCCCATTTATCACACCAGTCACTTCATCATAGAAGTGTGTCAGGTTAATCAAGCCTGACTACCCCACAGTGAGCAATGCTGACTAATCCAAATGGTTTTCTTATCCCTAGTGTGCTTGCAAACAGGTTCCAGGATTATCATTTTCCTTTTGATGAAGTTGGGGATGACCAACCTGTGGTACCTGGGTTCACTTTATTGCCTTTCTTGAAATTGCAGGTGACATTTGCTTTCCTAGTCACCACGGTGAGCCAGAAGTCACCAAGAGTAGTTGCACAGTGACATCTGCCTCAGTGCTTGTGGGTATGTTGCATCAGGCACCACGCTCCAGTTTATTTAAGGATTCTCAGACTTGATCCTCTTCCAGTAAGGGTCTGTTTTTCTTGTTCAGCCTAGCCCCCTGGTCTCTGGGACCTGGGATTCCTGAAGGCTGGTCTTGCTAGAAAAGACCAAGGCAAAGAAGACATTCAGTACTTCCACAGCTTGGTTCAAAGCAGAGATAAGATTCGTTTCCATGTGTCATGTGCTGTATCCTTCACATGGTGGTATTTCAGCACTTGCCGTGACCAGTTATAATCACCGCTCCTCTGTACTCTGCTTCTTATTTAGGTTTCATCCAGTCTGTTCCTCAGCTGGCTGAGCTAGCTCAGTTGGTAGGGAATTACCTGAGTCTTCTGGTCCTGCCTTTTTCTCTTTTATACAACAGAAAAAGTCAATGCTAGGTCAGACTTGTTTTATGTCTACAAATCTGTAATGAGTCCAAGTTTAGCTGGACTGATTCTGAACATGATGGGTGGACTGTTCAGCAGATAAGCAATTGGCTGGATGGTCACATCCAGAGGGTATGTGCTCAATGGCTCAAAGTCCAGACAGAGAACAGTGACAATGGTGTCCCTCAGGGGTCCATACTGGGACATGTGCTGTTTAATGCTTTTATCAGTGATACAGACAGTGAGACCGAGTGCACCGTCAGAAGGTGTGCAGATGGCACCAAGCTGAGTGGTGCTGTCAGTACACCAGACTAATGGGATGGCATCCAGAGGAACATGGACAAGCTGGAGAGCTGGGCTCAGGTGAACCTTCTGATGTTCTGCACCTGGTCTGGAGCAGTCCTCACTATCAATACAGGCTAGGGGATGAAGTGATAGAAAGCAGCCCTGTGGGAAAGGACTTGGGGATGCTGATGAAGGAGAAGCTGGACATGAGCAGACAGTGTGAGCCTGCAGCACAGGAGACCAATCACATCCTGGGCTGCATCAAAAGATGCATTGCCAGCAGATCCAGAGAGGTGATTCTGCTACCCTGCTCTACTCTGGTGAGACTTTACCTGGAGTGTCCAGCTCTGGAGCCCTCAATATAGGAAGGACATAGACCTAATGGAGCAGGTCCAGAGGAGGGCCATGAAAATGGTCAGCAGCAGCTCTGCTATTAGGACAGGCTGAGGGAGCTGGGGTTGTTCAGCCTGGAGAACAGAAGACTCTGGGGAGACCTAATATCAGCCTTCCAGTACCTGAAGGGTGCCTAGAAGAAGGATTGAGAGAAACTGTTTACAAAGGCCTGCAGTGACAGGATGAGGGGCAATGGCTTCAATGGCTTAAACTAAAGAAGAGTAAGTTTATATTGGATGTTTACTGTGGCAGTGGTGGAACATTGGATCAGGTTGCCCAGGGAGGTGGTTGAGGCCCCATCCATGGAGATACTTGAAGTGAGGCTTGACAGGCCTCTGGGCAGCCTGATCTTGTGGAGAATGTCCCTGTTGACTACAGAAGGCCTTGGACTGGCTGATCTTTGGGGATCCCTTCCAACTGAAACCATTCTGTGATTTTTATGAACTTAGACTTCATTAAATTATTTTATCATTAGAAAGTTGATGGTTTCCTCTAGTTAGCATCAATGAATACACCACATACATTTGAATGGTCACAATAGTTGGACATTAATGACCATGCCATGTACATTTGATTTGGTTGACAACAGTGTCATCTTCTCTGGTTTTTGGTGTGTTTTTTTTTTTCTCTTGTTTTGGTCTTTTTTTTTCCTCTATAAATGAAGAGAGAATAAAGTATTTTTTTAGTAGGCAAAAGTAAATGTATTTCAGTGTGAATCTAACTAAAGAAAATTAAAATCTTCACATTTTCAGGGAAGATAATGTTGATAGAGATCCCCACTGGGACACAGGCAAGATAATTAATAGACATAAGTGCCCTGGGAAAGGGTTATGACTAGAGATAGAAAGAGAACCCAAGGAATAGGTACATGCACAGGTTGGAACAAAAAGGTCCCCATTCCTAACTTTGAAACTTCTGGAATGGTACTTTTCAGGTCTCACAGCAAGAGCTTTTAACAAATCTTTCACTGTATCTGGATAATAATACATTTAAAGTAATATCTAGTTAAAAAAGTACTCTTGACGAGTGCAGGCCCATTAACTCAGCCTCAGAGACATGTAAGAATTTAGGAAAAAAAAATCTGTTAAAAGATACAAAGATTAAATGAAGCACAGAGTTAGACTCCCTTGTGTTTATACCTAGATCATGCCAGACTAGTCTGATGGTTTTCTTTGATGAGATAAATGCAGTAGAATACATGTCACATAATTAGTAAAATAATAATGGAGGAGGATTAGGCCAAGAACTTGGATGTAGGAAGAGACTGACTAACAAGAAGTGAAAACTATGAGAGAATGGCGAGAGAATGGCAAGAGAAGAGAGGAATCTCCTTGGTGCTGGAGAATTAGTCTGCGGAACAGAAAATTATGTGCCTGGGCAAAACGCGCTGCTGGCAGATGGTAGAGAAGCACTGATGCTATGAAGTGGTAGCAGTAGTGCAGAAGACAGAAAGATGTAAGACTGACTGTCTATATGGACTTCTATATGGCCTTTGACTTGATCCTGCACAACAGCCTTCTCTAAACTGTAGACGTATGGATTTGCTGGGTGGAGTGTTCAGTGGTTAGGGAATGGACTGGATGGTTGCATAATGAAGATTGAGATGATCTACACTGGGACCAGGGCTCATTAAATGTCTTCATCAGTAGCATAGACATTAGGATTAAGTGTACTCTTAGCATGTTTGCAGATGACACCAAACGGAGTGGTGAGGTTGGCATAGCTAAGAGATTAGATGTCATTCAGTGACCTGCAGAAGTGTGCCCATCTGAACTTCAGGAAGCTCAACAAAACAAAGTTCAAGGTACTGCATCTGAGTCAGGCTCTCAGAAGTATCCGTAATGGCTCAGGGTTGAAGGGACTGAGAGTAACCCTACACAGAAGGACTTGAGATTGGTGGTTGGTTAAAAGCTGGACATAAACCATAAATGTGTCCTCACAACCCACCAGGCTTTATCCAAAGTAGCATGGCTGGAAGACTGAAGGAGGGGAGAAGAAGACCCTCTTCTCCAAGCTGCTGAGATGCCATCTGCAGTGATGTGGAAGCCCTTAAGTCCTCAACACACAGTGACATTGACCTGTTGGAGTGAGACTGGAGGGTTGGAAACCTTCTGCTGCAAGGCCAGGGTGAGAGAGTTGAGGTTGTTCAGCATGGAGAAGAGAAAGCTCCAAGGAGACCTTCTTGTGGTCTTTCAGTACTTAAAGAGACCAATCAGAAATCTGGGATCAGACTTTACAGCAGGATCTGTTGTGACAGGACAAGGGATGATGAGTTTCATCTAAAAAAGGGAGCCTCAAACTGGAGAGAAGGAAGATATGCTTTATGATGAGTGCAGTGAAACACTGGCACAGGTGTCCAGAGAGGTAGTAGATGTGCCATTCCTGGTTGGCTGGGGCTCTGAACAACGTGCTTTAGTTACAGATGTTTCTCTGACTGCAGGGGGATTGTACTAAATGACCTTTAAAGGTCCCTTCCAAGCCAAACCATTCTGTGATTCTACGTGAATAGCTTTGAAGACTAAAATCTGAAGTACAGAGGTATGTCCTTAGAGAAACGGTAAAGTCCTAACTTACAGGCTAACAGGAAAACTTTATGTCAAGAGGAGTTCAGTTGGAAGTGAGAAACAAACTTTTTGTAGCAGGTGATCACTTAGATATGACTATGTATCAGAAGAAGTATTTGCACGATAAATAGGAGATTGGGTGAGAATCTTGCAAGACCTCTAGCAGCTCTTCATCCAAGTCTGAGTGTGCATTTTCACCAAGGACAGACCTAAAGTGGCACTGGTGTACAGAAGGACAATGAAAGAGGCACACAAGCTGCAAAGGCTTTTGCACAAGACTGGGCTTTCATCTGTGTGAGGATATATTTCAGAGCACAGAACATGGGATGACTTGGAGAAACAAGTCAAACTTACCCAGGCAGATGCTGTGTTCACAAGCTAACCTGCTTTTGCTGTCCAGCCCATCTTAGGCATCTCTGCAGAGTACTGCGCTGTGCAGCAGCTGGATTATTTACCCTTGAAAGATGTAGCCTGAAGCTTTGAAGCTTTGAAAAAAAATGAATGCTGATGTTTTCTCTGAACTCACGAGAGTGCAAATCCCAAGGAGAAGGAAATCCTGTTTAACCTGAGAATCTTCCATCTGATGGAAAAATAGATATAAATTGACCATGAATAAGTGGAAAGGCTGCAAACTAGGAGGCAGCTCTTAATTAGCAGAGGAGTGATGTTCTGAGACAGCCTCCTACTTTGAAACAGTTCTACAAAAATAGTCTTGTTCATACAGCATTGTGCAGTTTGGTAAATCATCTCATTTGATTAATTTATAGTTTGATGTTGATGACTTTGGTTGAATATCCAGGTGATAATTTCCCTCAAGTAATTGCTAGGTGATTGTCTTAGAGTTATAATGAAATTGTAGTATCCTTTGATTAATTGAGTAAATGCCTGTCAGGCGGGAGCCCTGTCAAAGAATTTTTTTTTGCTCTTTAACAGAAGTGCATCAAATTATCATTTTTCCCTTATTTTTTTTTCTTTTTCATTTTGTCACCTTGTGACTGATACGTTGTCACTCGGGTTTTAATGTGGCAGAGTAATTAACAAAAGTGGCAGCCTGCTACTTGAATGATTTAAGTTGCTTATTATCCTTGACTTAAATAATTTTGTTGGTCAAGACTGATCACCTTGAAGAGTACCTAGGTAGAATAATCTCAGAACCAATTGTGTGAAAAAGTGCATTTAAAATTGTGTGATCTCAGCAAAAAAAAGCTCTGAGCAATTGATACCAGAAGGAACACTCAGTATATGCTGGGTTTTTTTCTCATGATCCAATAGGGAACAATTTATTCTGATATATAGTGTGTTCTGTGCTTATTAAGGTAGTAGCTTCATTGTTACAGAAGAATGCTCACTGCAGTTAAAAAGTAAGCACAGTACAGAAAACTGAGGCAGTTAGTTAATTGCCCCTGATCTGTAGGTGCAAAGGGCTATTCAGAGGCTTGCACTCTGTGGGAGTTCTGGTGGACAACATGTTCACCACGATCCAGACGTGTGCTTTTGTGGCCAGGAGGAAAAATGGACTGCTGGGGTGCATGACTAGGAGATTGAGGGGTGTTCTCCTTGCCCTCTATTCTGTCCTAATGAAGGCACTTCAGGGGTCCAGTTCTGGGCTCTCCACTTCACAAGAGACAGCTTGCTGGAGAGAATCTCCTACTCCACAAAGATGATGAGGAGACTGGAGCATCAATGTGAGGAGGGAAGGCTGAATATGGCCTGCTATTTGTTGGGGTTTGTGTGTGTGTGTGTGCTATGACCCAATTTCCATTTGTACATTTTGCTCAAGATGCAACACAGAAATGATATTAAAATAGTGGATAACTGTTTCTTTGCCTTTTTAACCTCTTCAGCCTTTTTTTTCCCCTAAAACACTGTTTTAGTTTTCCTAAAGCACTGTTTTTCCACTAATTGCAAGGAATTCTTAGTTGAGCATCTATTTCAGCTGTACTGTTGTTTTACTTCTTCAACAAAACTCAGTATTCGTGAAAGGTGTGATTTTTTTCCAGCAAATGTTTGGACTCTCAGTGTTGTTGTAATTAGAAAACTGTTGACATAGAAATACATTTCTCATTTTTAACATATAAATATTAGTTTTCCTGAAGCACAGGAAAAGGCTGAAGATGAGAGTTTCTTTGATTGCAGGTGTGAAACACTTTCAAGTCAAATATTAATTACAGGAAGTGTTAAAAACACATTTTCAGAGACTGTATCAATCTGCTTTTGTTTTTTCATCCCTTCTTTGTCTCTGTGTGTAGCCTCCCAGTCTGTCCTTGTAGACACAAGCTTTCTGACAACAAAAGGTGGCAAAGCCTCTCCACCCAGCCGTGTGTTGTGTTTTGCTTGTTGTAAATGGAAGTATTTGCTCAGGTTTTCAGAAGTACTGCTGTGAGAGCTAGCTGGTGCCATGGGGTTGTTTACACAAACATTTCTAGTGTTTATCTCTAATGGCAGGCAGCTATTGCACATATTTCAATTGTGTTTAACCCACTTCAGACAATGGCATTTGTTTTAGCAGCGTCAGAGTTTGACTAATTGTGGTCTATATTAAGCTGTGTGTTACCCTTTTAATAACTGAGCGGTTATGTGACCATGGTTAGATGCTAGTTCCCAACAGAAGACTGAAGAACTAAATACAAAAAGTGCACTTTTTTTTTTCTTTAGATAATGAAGCACACCTCATAATTGCTTTCTAGTGCAGGTGTGGTCCAGCTGCTTGTCCTTACTACTCCACTTCATGATGAGGTGGCAGTGTCTATCTGCCAGTATACAGATATTTTTGTAATATTTTGTAATAGAGACTGCATAAGAGCTATCCAGTACCATACATTTGTTTTTGTTGTAAATACATGTAAACATCCAAATCACTTCATATACTTTTAACTTCCTTCCCCTCCCCCCATTCTGATTTTATATAAAAAATTAATACAGGCTTCAGGCTTGGGTCAGAGTGGCTGGGAAGCTGCTCATCAGAAAAAGACCTGGAGGTGCTAATTGACAGACAGCTGAACATGAGCCAACAATGTGCTTAGATGGCCAAGAAGGCAAGCGGCATCCTGGCCCGGATCAGCAATAGTGTGGTCAGCAAGAGTGGGGAAGGGATTGTCCCCCTGTACTGGGCACTTGTGAGATCACATCTCAAATACTGGGTGCAGTTATCACAGTATCACAGTATCACAGTATCACAGTATCATCAAGATTGGAAGAGACCTCATAGATCATCAAGTCCAACCCTTTACCACAGAGATCAAGGCTAGACCATGGCACCAAGTGCCACGTCCAATCTTGACTTGAACAGCTCCAGGGATGGCGACTCCACCACCTCCCCGGGCAGCCCATTCCAGTGTCCAATGACTCTCTCAGTGAAGAACTTTCTCCTCACCTCCAGCCTAAATTTCCCCTGGCGCAGCCTGAGGCTGTGTCCTCTCGTTCTGGTGCTGGCCACCTGAGAGAAGAGAGCAACCTCCTCCTGGCCACAGCCACCCCTCAGGTAGTTGTAGACAGCAATAAGGTCACCCCTGAGCCTCCTCTTCTCCAGGCTAAACAATCCCAGCTCCCTCAGCCTCTCCTCATAGGGCTGTGCTCAAGGTCTCTCACCAGCCTCGTTGCCCTTCTCTGGACACATTCAAGCATCTCAATGTCCCTCTTAATTTGAGGGGCCCAGAACTGAACACAGTACTCAAGGTGTGGTCTAACCAGTGGCAGAAAGGCAGTACAGGGGCAGAATGACCTCCCTGCTCCTGCTGACCACACCATTCCTGATGCAGGCCAGGAGGCCACTGGCTCTCTTGGCCACCTGGGCACACTGCTGACTCATGTTCAGGCAGGTATCAATCAGCACCCCCAGATCCCTCTCTGTTTGGCTGCTCTCCAGCCACTCCGACCCCAGCCTGCATCTCTGCATGGGGTTGTTGTGGCCAAAGTGCAGCACCCTGCACTTGCAGCTATTGAACCCCATCCCATTGGACTCTGCCCATCTGTCCAGGTGGTCAAGGTCCTTCTGCAGAGCCCTTCTGCCCTCCAACCCAGCCACATCTGCCCCCAGCTTGGTGTCATCTGCAAACTTGCTGATGACTGACTCGATGCCCTCATCCAGATCATCTATGAACATGTTAAAGAGGATGGGGCCCAGCACTGATCCCTGAGGGAGAGGGATCAGTTTTGGGCCGCTCACTGCATGAGTGAGACTGAGGTGCTGAAGTATGCCTAGAGAAGGGCACTCAGTCTACTGAAGGGTCTGGAGAACAAGTCCTGTGAGGCCAAGGGAACTGGGGTTGTTTAGTCTGTAGAAAAGGAAGATATAAGGGGAGGCTTTCTGGCTCCCTACAACTCCCTGAAAGGAGGATGGAGCCAAGTGGGGACTGGTCTCTGAAATAACAAGAGAAAGGACAAGAGGCAATGGCCTCAAGTTGCATCAGGAGAGACTTTGACTGGACATGAGGGATGATTTCTTACCTGAAAATGTGGTTAAGCACTGAGAAAAGCTGCCCAGAGCCTGGAGATGTTAAAAAAATGTGCAAATGTGATGTTTAGGAACATGGTTTAGTGGTGGCCTGGCAGTGTAGGGTTAATGGTTGGACTTGATGATCTTGGAGGTCTTTTCCATTTTTAAGGACTTTATTATTCTATAAAATCAATCTTGCATAGTCCACAAATTGTTCTTACTTATAAGTCTGCGAGCAATTGTTAAAATAATGTTGCTCTTTGTAAATGAAAAAGAAAATTCATCAGTTACTGCAGGTTATCAGTAGATAAGTTGAACCTTTCTTGATTTGAACACTTTAATAGTTTAAGACATCTACTTGTAGAATTATTTCCTTTGTCAAGAAATTCACAATATATAGAGCTAGAACTTTTTTAGTTGTGTTTTTGCATTAAATGCTGTGCTGAAGTTGTTTAGCAGTGTTCATTGCAGACAGAGCTGGAATACCTTTTGTTCCTTACACAATGTGTTGGCTGCTTATCCGGCCCATGTATAGTCCTTTGACATTTGGCTTATCTGTGGAAAAAGACCTGTCTGCCTTGTGAGTGTACAGTCTTGGTCTACTCTTAGGCAACATAAGAAATACTCACTCCCTTTTGTCCAGTATTTCTTGTCTATTGTCATGGGGAATTACATTACCACATCTCTGACCATCTGAAACAGCAAGTGCCTCTTGAGGTCTGTTTGCTTACTTGATAAAACTTCTGGCCTCACTGAAATCAGAAGATAATGTTGGAGTTTTATTTATTTTATGGAACAAAATCTCCATCCTTAGTTACAAAACTGCTGTCTAATGTTGTGTGGGAACAACAGAGAACCATAAAAAAAAATAAGTCTATAGTATTTTCAGATATGGATGTAATGGATTTTGGGTGATCTGCAGAAAGTGAGAGTTTGATGACTGACAGTGTTAAGGGATTTCTTCTTCTGAGTGAATATTAAATGTCCAAAGTGTCTCTCCTGAGTTCCTGTGTTTAGATTTTACTTCCAAAAAGAAGATTATTTTCTCATTCTCCTTATTACTGAATTAATTTTGTTCAATTCCAACAACATGTGTTCATTTTTTTCCCTGCAGATTTCATTTCTGGCCTCTGCTTACATAAGCCAACATCTCTCAGAGGAAAGCTGCTCAGCCCTTGCATCTGTTACCCATTACCTTTACCTCTGCCAGTTCAGCTGGATGCTTATTCAGGTTGGTCTCAGTCTGTTTCCACAAACCCTGTGTAAAAGCAGCTGATACTTAAAACTGTTTCTTTTATATCGTGGTATGTATAGCTCTGCAATTCAGGGCCACTGGAGACTCAAAACATGAGATGTTTTTTATTAAACCTGGAGTGGCACAGCTCCAAGGGTAAATATTAGAGCCATATAAAGACTTTTTCCACCAGTATCCATCACAACCATGTAAGAATTTCCACAATCTCACTTCATCCTGTAGAAGCTACTGTCTCAGAACACTGGAGAGCTATTTTTGTTAGAGTCTGCACCTTTTATAAGCATCTTGTGTTTAGTTTTTTTAAAATATTTTTTCCAGGTGAAATCTAAGTGTAAAGTGCACTGCAACTTTTGGAGACACTAATAATTTATTCATTAAAGTCATCTAATGTGACAAATATACTTCCTTAATTTTATACTTAAGAAAGGAGTATATGGATTCACAAATATTACCAGAATTTCACAGTGTGATTTAGGCTGGAAAAGATGTTTAAGACCATTCAGTCAAACCATTAACTCAGCACTGCCAGGTCACCACTGAATCACATTCCTCAACACCACATCTACATGGCTTTCAAACCCCTCCAGAGAGGAGAACTCCATCACTTCCCTGATCAGCCTGGTCCTGGCCTTGAAAGCCCTTTCAGGGAAAACATAGGTCCTCCTATCCAACCTAAAACTCCCCTGGTGCAACCTGAGGCTATTTCCTCTTGTCCTATGAATTGTAACTCCCGAGGAGAGATTAACACCCACCTCAGTACAGCCTCCTTTCAAGGAGAAAAGTTCTTCAATGAACCTTCTTTTTCCTAGGCTAAACAACCCCAGTTCACTCAGCTGCTCTGCTCAGGACTTGTTCTCTAGACCGTTCATCAGCTTTGTGGCACTTCTTTGGACACATTATATAACAGTAAATAGTGTATAAAATCACTTGAACCATGAACAATCAAATTTGCTATGGAAAACTGCCAGTTTTGAGTTAGTTAAAGTAGCAAGTTGTGAGATTATTTGGAAAATACGTTATCATGCCCTGGTGCAGAAAAGTATGTTTAGCACTAATGCATGCCTTATGCCATTTATTTGGCCGTTGTGTTAGGATTTGTCCGTAACACGTTTTTTAATAGCAGACAGCTTTACATGTGCAGCTCCTTACATTACCATACAAATCCTCCAGGTTGTCAGATCAAACCAAGAGTTGCAAATTAGGCTGTGTCTGAGTACAGCTTTCTCTCCCAGTGACAGTCATGTAGTATCTGGCATTTTCCTGAGATTATGTCAGGCTCACTGTCGCTGAGAACCCTCTCTAACAGCTGCATTGTGCTTGGTGGTCTTAGCAAGTCACAAGTAGATGGTTTGTCGTGTGCACTGCTGCTGCATTTGTACTGCCTGTACAAATAGAGATGAGAAGTCCAAGCTGGTTTATCTCTGGTGATGCTAATAATGTTTTCATTCTTGTTGTTTTTCTGGAGTCTATAAGGTTAGCAAGATAAATATTCTCATTGTTGCATGTTAGTTTGTACTGTCCCAATACAGAAGTCGTTCTCCTTCACTTAGTTTGGCTCATGTCTTCCCCCTAGGTTAGCTAACCTGAATTATTTTGTGAGCTGTAAATTATCCTTCACAGCAGCTCATTCACTTAATTTCTAAGTCTCTTCAGATCTCCTGAAGCTTCAGATCTCTTGACTAGTTAATATTTTGGACAGACAAATTAATGCTCTTAAGTTACTGCTTTGCTGGAATATCTCATGCATTGTCTGCTCAGTGTTTGACAGTGTTCATCATCCCATCCTACACTTAAGTTATGGAAAGATTCTCATTTTGAGTGCTTGCCCATCTTATAATCAATTATAATGACAATAAATTTATGACTGTTAAGAATTGGTCATTTTTGTGGCTGCAGCTGAAATATGTTTTGGGTTTGTTTTTTGTGTTGGATTGGGCCATGGCTAATTTCTAAGAACGTGGTTTAAGTACAAGTTGTGTACAGGGAGATGGTAGGTTATGGCTGGATTCAGTGATCTTCAGGTCTTTTCCAACCCAGCCATTCTGTGAATTTGAACTTAGTGGAGCCTCAGGCTTCTATTAGTCATGAAGACTCTTCATGCAAATCTGAGAGGATAAAGGTGCTTAAGAAGGAATCTTTTATAGCCTGCTGATAGATGAGCTGACAAGAGCTGCCAGGAGTAAAACTCATAGTGAGGAGGACTGCTGCTTTGCATAAGTGCAGGTCATCAGCTGTGAATAATTCGTGAAGCTTGAAAGAAAAAAATCTGAAACATGGAGCAACCTAACCTCAGCTGCAATTTACTGCTCTTGCTTGGGAATAGGTCCTGAATTTATATTTCTCATTGCAGAGAGAGGAGCAATGCCAGGGCACTAAAGAAATCATGGGAAACATCTCTGTGCTTGAGCTGGTCCCCATGACAGTATTAGCAAAACTTGTGAATCCAAGGGAAAACCAGAGTGATTTGGGAAGTCTAGATGATGCTACTGTCTGAATGGAAGATTTAAATGCCTGGGAAATTAGTGTTTGTATTTCTCAGCATGATAATACACATGGCTTGATTTGGAAGGCAGAATTATTAATGCATTTTTACTTATGCAGAACTTAAATGCTTCTGTCTGGGAAGTGTCAAAAATATGCAAAGAGATTCTGTGTGGCTTATGCAGTCACTCTGTCCTCTGTATAGTGTCATGCATGTGCTTCATCAGAAACTCATCTTATGCAGAGCTGCTGGTGTCAGTTCTGATCACTGCATGCAGAAGTGAACGTGATAATCAAGTGCAAGCAGGTGGTGATCATGGACTTATAGAATAATTTTGGTTGGAAGAGACCTTTAAGATCATTGAGTCTGACCATTAACCTAGCACTGCACCATGTCTCTCAGGACCACATCTATAAGTCTTTTAAATCTCTCCATGAATGGGGAGTCTGCCACTGCCCTGGGCAGCCTGGGCCAGGGCTCAACAACCTTTTTCATGAAGAAATTGTTCCTAATACCCAACCTAAACCTCTGCTGGTACAACCTGAGACCATTTCCCCCTGTCCTGTCACTTACTCACTGGGAGAAGAGACCAACTCCCACCTGTCTCTGGCCTCCTTTCAGAATTCTCCCCTCAGCCTACTTTTCTGCAGGCTGAACAACCCCAGTTCCCTCAGCCACTCCTCACAACACTTGTGCTCCAGATCCTTCATCAGCTTTCTTGATCTTCTGTGGACATGCTCCAGCACATCACTGTCCTTCCTGTACTGCGGATCCAAAACTGAACCCCAGTATTTGAGGTGTGGCCTCCCCAGTGTCCAGTACAATCCCCTTTCTAGTCTTGCCATCTGCAGCATTGCCTTTTCGAACACTTGGGCACACACATGGGCTCATCTTCTGCTGGCTGCCAACCAAAACAGATCCATTTCTGTCAGACGGCTTTCCAGCCTCTGCCCCAAGCCTGGAGCTTTCATGTGTTTTTTGTGACCCAAGTGCAGAACCCATTACTTGATCTTGTTGAACCTAAGATGTATACAGATATGTGTGACTGAAACATGTTGTGGTTTGAGCAGCTGAGGGAGCTGGGGTTGTTTAGTCTGGAGAAGAGGAGGCTCAGGGGGGACCTCATTGCTGTCTGCAACTACCTGAAGGGAGGTTGTAGCCAGGAGGGGGTTGGTCTCTTCTCCCAGCCAACCAGCAACAGAACAAGGGGACACAGTCTCAAGTCGTGCTGGGGAAGTATAGGCTGGATGTTAGGAGGAAGTTCTTCCCAGAGAGAGTGATTTTCCATTGGAATGGGCTGCCCAGGGAGGTGGTGGAGGCACCGTCCCTGGAGGTGTTCAAGAGAAGACTGGATGAGGCACTTAGTGCCATGGTCTAGTTGCTTGGCTAGGGCTGGGTGATAGGTTGGACTGGATGATCTTGGAAGTCTCTTCCAATGTGGTTGATTCTATGACAAACTTCTGTGAGAATAGGCAGGGTAGCATTAGGTCACTCTGATAAGAGGCACAGCTGCAGGGAAGTGGCCTTGGGTAGAAGCTGAGAAGGTTATTTGCTATCTGTAGCTGAGCTGTGCGAGGGAGCCTTGGAGGCGGTCAGGCTGGTCAGCCCTGGGAATAGCTGATGACAGAGCCTATCAAAAGTACATGCCCCTGTACCAAATCCACAATGTAAGCATCACTCCTAGCTTCAGTAAATGGATTGACCTTCTACATATTATACTGGGACAAGCTCATGTCCTTGCGGTCTCCCGCATGGCCTTGGAGCAACCCAGCAGAAACATCCAGAAAATTTGGACGTTTTTAAGGGATCAGAAGTTGGGGAGCAACACTGTAAGCAGCGGAAGTCTATAAGAAAACACAGATTTAACAGTACAGTTGGACATAGATTCAATTCTGTAGTGCAGATCAGGAATCATCACTTCCTAGACTCTAGGGTAACTTCCTTACATTTCTGTCCTAATCTTTTAATCTCCTGCATATTGCTAGGTACAGTAATTATACTTAGCATTTTTTTCATGATAAAATATGATACAACAACAAAATCTCTACCTTTGTATTGTAAGCCTTCCCCCATTTTTATCTTCAGATGTCTGTAGTATTACAATGAGTGTTGATGCTTGTACTAGGAACACAGCTACTACCCACATGTTTACTGAACTGTAGGCATGTAGAGGACCTCAGAGATCACCTGGTCCACTTTCAGGGTTAAAACAAAGGCCACAACAAGTCATCTTTGCTTGTCTGATTGTACCAATATCTTTGTACTGCATTGTTTTGTTTCTTGACTTCTGTAGGGAGGTTTTGGTAAGTTACAGAGTTTTGGTATGATTAGTCATTTTTTTAAGGATGAGGCTTCCTTGACTGCAGAAGGAAAGGAGTAAGCATGGTACAAGTGACTTTGTGTCACAGAGTGAGTTTGGCCTGAAATACTTGCCTTTTACTGGTATATAAATTCCAAGTCTTCATCCTGACAGATGTCCCTTCGTACAGATGTACATTGCTACTTCCAAATGCATTTTTTCATAAGGAGCACACACTGAAGATGCCTTTCTGTATCCTGTTTTTTCTTCCCATGACAAATATAGAGCATGGAAACTATTTATCAGGAACAAGAATTTTCTTCTTTAAACATT
Source organism: Pogoniulus pusillus (assembly GCF_015220805.1). Taxonomy (NCBI): domain Eukaryota; kingdom Metazoa; phylum Chordata; class Aves; order Piciformes; family Lybiidae; genus Pogoniulus; species Pogoniulus pusillus. The sequence continues at coordinate 37,449,033 of NC_087309.1, forward strand.
TTCTAGCTAGTTACAACAAAATGAAATAAAATTTAAAAAACCCAAGAAACAAACATTAAAAAAAAAAAAAAAAGGTTAAAAGCTGTCTATATTTTGAGCATCAAAATAAAACTTTGTAATTCTTAACTGCTAGTTCTGCCATGGAGTAAAATTGTGGGAAAAGGTGAACTCTGTACTTTTTTTTTTTTTTTTTTTAGCTATTGCTACAGTGGAGTAAATCAGAAGCAGCAGTGACAGTTCAATAAGCAAACCAAAGTGAATGTCATGGGCTTGCGGCCACCTCTACCTGATTACTCCTCTGTGGATTTAATGGCATCTTAAATTTTCTGTCAATATATTGCAGATTTATAAGACAAGTACTTATCTTACACCAAATTTAATGCTCATTGTAGGGAATGATTTAGGGACTGCATAAGAGCTTTGATAAAGAATCACAGAATCATAGAATCAACCAGATTGGAAGAGACCTCCAATATCGTCCAGTCCAATGCATCCCCCAGCCCTGTCCAGTCAACTAAGTCATGGCACTAAGTGGAAACCATTCTGAAAATGAAAGCTCTGTCCATTCCTAAAAAGAAGGAAAAAGTGGAACTGAAATTTTCTCACACAGTTGGGAAGGACTTTAATTTAGAGTATTCTGTAGCTAATGTTTGCCCAGATAGCCACAGATTAGCACTGCAGAAACATAAATAAATAAATAAATAAATAAATAAATAGTCAAACAAAACCACTCTTGTTCTGTGAAGGTAATTTTGATTAATTGCTTGATTTTGAAAGCAAAAACTCTTCACCAGAGTTCTCATTGTCTCATTAGAGTGTTATTTGAATTCGTAATTGTTTCACTTTGTACATCAGAACGATCAGAACCTGTGCATTTGCCCTTCCACCTGGGCAGCTGGGAAGTGGACTCTTATGTTTTATTCTTCTGTAGAACTGGTTATTATTGCAGCATGGCAACAGGAAAGGATCAGCTAAAATTAGCTCCACTATTTACACTTCTGTGATTAAGTTTTGGGACATCAAAAGGGGCTCAAGAATAGGACTTAAAATTATCACTGTGCAGGAAGTGGTGGACAATCCAACCCCACTTATATCTTTGCAGTAGCACTGGTGTTAAAATGTTCTCCTGTGATAAATGAGGTGAAAGAGGTAAATATGGCTAAGCAAACACAGAACAAGGACACAAAGTACGATTTCTTGGATGACTGAGAACAACATTCACCAGATTGTCAGAATTAGTAGAACCAACAATCCTTGAGCATAACAGCATAAACCAGCTCAAGGATTTTGCTATCTGGAAAAGCTCACTTCTCATGACTGCAAGGACATGTAATTTGAAAAATGTTTATTGGCACAAGGTGACAAACACAATCTTGACTGAGTTTTCAATCCCATGTAAGAGTTAAGAGAGAAAAGGACCTTGTAAGAGAACAACCAAATCTTTCCACAAACTCTGACAGACTGAGAGAATTTGGGCTGGAAAGGAGGAGACTCTGATGAGACCTTGTTGTGGTCTCCCAGTATCTAAAGGTGGACCTACAAGAAAACTGGTGAGGGACATTTTAAGAGATCAGGTACTGACAGGACTATGGGGACTAGGGGGAATGGAGCAGAGCTAGAAGTGGGTAGATTCAGATTGGATATTAGGAAGAACTTCTTCAGCATGAGGGTGGTGAGACACTGGAACAGGTTGCTTAGGGAGGTGGTGGAAGCCTCATCCCTGGAAGTTTTTAAGGCTTGGCTGGATGTGGCTCTGAGCAACCTGATCTAGTGTGAGATGTTCCTGCCCATGGCAGGGGGAATGGAGGTAGGTGATCCTTGAGGTCCCTTCTACGCCTGAGAGTTCTGTGATTCTATGGTTTCTTTTTCTTCTGTATACCATTTTCATCTGTTTACTGTTTTCTTCCTGTGAAAGTCCAACAATTAGCAATTTTCCTGTGTTCTTTCCACCCACACAGGACTGCCACCACTATATGGTAGGATTTTCTGCGTTCTTTTAAACAAAGCAAACTTTTCCCCTTTGTTCACATAGCACCAGACACTGAAAATAGAAAATGGCCATTATAATTACTGTATAATTAACATAATTACATGCATTGGACATGTTAATAAAATGTCATTCTCTAAAGGAGCACTTTAAATGCTTACAAAAATAATTTTTTTTTCAAAACAAATTGTTAGTGTACACAATATGCTCTGTGTTTTGTGATAGAAAGTATTGTATGTCTGTGCTACATAAATCACAGAAAAAAGTCTATAATGATAATTATCTGATGGGACTTACATAAGGAATCCATGAACCACTGATTAAGTCCTTAATTGTGAGCCTACTTGAACAAGCTGAGATGAAGCCTTGGCTGAGAGGATTCTGCAAAATTTCACGAACACAAATAACTGCTTTGCAATTGTCTTGTCCCTCTACATGGACTTTACCTATCTTAATAACAGACAGGTGAAAATTAAGTGTACAAATGAACATCATTGTATGAAATCCCTGTGCAAAGAATAGAGAGAGATGGGTATGATTTGATAAGGATCAATGAGTGCTTGAAAGTGTCTGTTCTCCCACCACTGACTGTCAAGAGAGGCAAGGGCTTGAATTACATTTCTGCAGATAGAAAAATACTAAATTATTCCCTTATTCATCCCATAAAAAAAGGACTGATATAATTGTAGAATATGCAGAGATGTAGCTGGTGTCATAAGTTTGAAGTGGAGGGGAAGAAATATTTTTCAAGTTGTATTTTTATTATGGATGGTAAAGAGGTTTATTAGAAAATAGTAACATGCGTGTAGGTGTGCATTAAAAAGTGCTCAACACATAGGAAATGTGTCTATGGTTAATTCTTAAAGAAAACTCATAGATCTCACAAAAAATCTAAGTTTGGGTTTTTTTTGTTTCTTTATTTATTTGTTTCTTTATTTTCTTTGAAGGGCTTCCTTGCTCGTAGTGCAAATTCTACCTGGTAGTTCTGCTCATACTACCATGAGAGAGTGATTTACCTTTGGAATTGACTGCCCAGGGAGGTGATGGAGTTGCTGTCCCTGGAGGTGTTCAAGAAAAGCCTGGATGAGGCACTAAGTGCCATGGTCTAGTTGACTGACTAGGTCTGGGGGATAGGTTGGACTGGATGATCTTGGGAGTCTTTTCCAACCTGGTTGATTCTATGATTCTTTCAGGAGTTTCCAGCTGTTCCCTTCCTTCACTTTGAATCATCTGTGGTTTTAAATTCTTAGGTATCCTGTCATATGATGATCATCTTAAGAAGATACAGTTGCAGAAGTGCATGTGAATTTATACTCACTTACTTGTGTGTTTTTTCCCGCAACTCTTACACAAAATTATACAAAATTCCAGAACCATTGAGTTCTCAGGGACATCTTGAGATTGACCAGTCCAACATCTGCTCAGACATGGTCAGCTAGGGCAGGTTGCCCACAACCACATTCAGTTAGAACAGTAAGTTACTCACGGGACAGCAGTGTGCCCTTGTGGCCAAGAAGGCCAGTGATATCCTGGGGTGCATGAAGAAGAGTCTGGCCATCAGGTGAAGGAAGGTTCTCCTCCCCTTTCTCCTCTGCCCTAGTCGGACTGCATCTGGAGTATTGTTTCCAGTTCTTGTCTTCCCAGTTCATGAGGAACAAGGATACACTAGAGAGTGTCCAACAGAGGGCTATGGTAATGATGAAGGGACTGGAACATCTCTCTGATGAGGAAAGGCTGAGAGACACAGGGCTGTTTAGTCTGGAGAAGAGCAGCCTCAGAGTGGACCTTATTTGTGTGAATAAATACTGGAAGGGTGGGTATCAAGAAGAAGGGGCCAGTCTCTTTTCAGTAGTGTCCTGTGATAGGATGAGGGACAATGGGTACAAACTGCAACACAGGAAGTTCTACCTCAGCATGAGTTAAAAATTCTGTACTGTCATGATGACAGAGCACTGGAATAGGCTACCTTGGCAGACAGGTCTCTGGACACTTTCAGGACCCATCTGGATGTGTTTCCTGTGTGACCTACCCTAGATAATCCTGCCTTTGGCAGGGTGCATGGGCTAGATGACCTTCAGAAGGCTCTTTAAACCTCTGCCACTCAATGATTCTGTGATCTCTAAAGATAGAGGCTCTGCAATCTCCCAGTTCCACAGGCTCATCCTGTGTTTGACCACTCCTACAGTAAAAAAAGCTTTTGAGCACTGATGAAGAAATTTGATCTCCCTCTTTGTCTCTACCAACCATCAGATATTTATTCACATATGTAAGATCCTAAACCTCCCCTTAACCAGGCCGAATTGTACCATCTCTCTAAGCCTCTTCCCACAGAGGAGATGCTTCAGTCTATCAGACATCTTCATGGCCCTTTCCTGAACTGGCTCCATGTCTTTGTTGTGCTGGTGAGCCCAGAATTGAACCACAATCAGAACCATTGAGGGAAATCAGTGTGTTTCATACAAGGAAGGACATAGAGCTGAACAATAGCATAAAAAAATCCAATGCACATCAGATTTGTCAGTACTATTCTCCGTAACCATCCAAGAAGAGAGCAACCTTTGTACCACAGAGCTATTTTTGTGTTTTTTACTAAACAGGGTGTCCCTTCCTCTCTGACAATCTAATGCCAAATCTAACAGTTATATAAATAAGCTTCTTTTATAATCTGTCTCTTTTGATTACAGAGAAGAAAATGAGAACTAAATATTTGTGTTGAAAAATATTTATATATACAGATGTTCTGGGACAGAAATATTTTGCCTTATGCCTTTCAGGGTGATTTATTTTTGGTGGTGGTGGTGAGGTTAGCTAATCATCCACCAAGTCTGCTGATGAATGTTCTACATTCTTCTTCAGGCAGTTAATTTCTGGTACGTCCTGGTGATGAATGATGAACACACAGAGCGGCGCTATCTGCTTTACTTCCTTTTGAGTTGGGGGCTTCCAGCTTTTGTGGTGATCCTGCTTCTCATTATCCTGAGAGGAATCTATCATCACAGCACAGCACAGATTTATGGCCTTGTCCACGGTGATCTGTAAGTTTTTCTTTAAAAGTACATGAGCTATTTTACTCTCTGTATTGTTTTACATTGCATTTTCTTACATGTAGAGGGGTGGATATGCATGCAGCCAGATGCAGGAAGGAGCAGAGGGCTTCCTCATTTGGTGGGGATGCACCCCACTGCGATACAGCACCTACTGTGCCATTAAGTTTTACTCCAGTTTCTCCACAGTTCCATCCTGAGCTGAGCACTGGCGGAGCCAACTTGAGCACATCTGCTTGGTGGGTACATTGTATTTATTCTTTTCTGGAACTATGCATTTCCAGGGTAAAGTATGGAAATGGCTACTGTTGTAGAAGTGAGCAGAAGGGCATGTTTTGTGTTTTAATTCCATTTAGTTTCTCTGTTTGAAATAACAACCAAACTTAAGCCTTAAGTGTCCATCTCTTAGAATATTGAATGTATTTTGTGCTTATCTGTCCTACAACACTGACACGTCAAATACTTTTCCTGAAGTGATTAAATACTGTATTCCAAATTGTTCCAAATTTGAGCATTGATATAATACCAGTTATTAACACAGACCTTTAAAAGCTGCTGTATAAAACCTCAGAAAACCTCATTAGAACAATACATCTGTGTAGAATTTGAGAGATTTAAGTGGAATCATACACAGATAAATATTTTTGTTCTCCTTCCTTATCTTTTTTACTGTGGCTTCTTTTTCAAGCAAAGCTATTTTATGATAATAGGCATTCCAGGATGCAAGGCTATTATGTTTATTCACTTTATGTCACAGTTAAGTGGCTCATGCACAGGGCAGAATAAACACGCAACTTGTTTTTAAAATAACAGAAAAATGTACAAATTCTTTTAATGAAAAATTCTTACAGGGATGCTTGCAAAGCAGGCCCAAAATAGGAGAATATCTTACTGTCTTTAATAAAAGAGGAAAATACAATGTGCATCGTTCCGTTGTGACACAACAAAGTTCAGTGCACTGTTGTTTTTGTTACACAAAGGGAATTTGTGCAACAAGAAGTAGATACTGATATTCATTATTTGTGTGTTTGATTGTATGCACTTACATATACACATGCCTTTATAAATATTATTTATATGTACATGTATATGTGTGTAAGGAAGAAGGATACCTGGTACAGATTTAAATGAGCTACAGTGGGTACTACAAGCTCTTTAGCCATGTTGGCCAGGCTTTCATCCCACAGTAACAGGCACCAATTCTCAGCTGAAAAGAGTATCTGAGGTCCCCAACAGCAGACAATTTCTGTTATTCATGCTGCATCAGGGAGTGCTGCGTAGCTCTCTGTCATACCATACTCATAAATACTTCTCACAAGGGTATTGTATTTTCCTGTATAGTAAAATGCTTCTATGTGCATAGTAAACACAAGAAATATGTGTAACCTAATCAAGTCTTCTGATTGCAATCAGACAGTGGGGTGATGGTGTCATTAGGCAATGAGTCATACTTTTAGTTGTTTTAGTTGGGTGTCCATGCCTCAGTCTTTCAAAACCAAGGGAAAAAAAGACACCTAAATTCTCGTAAAATGATTAAGTAGATGTAAATTATTTGCTCCAAATCATTTCCCAAATGAAATATAAAGCTTTTCCAGAGTCTTATTAAAGTGGGCAAGTGCCAGAAATCATCCCAAGATTAAAGAGTGAGAAGATTATTCCAGCTCAGTCAATAAGAGCACTGTAAGGAGACATCTGCAAGGATTTTCTTAACATCAGTGCTAATTCCTAATTTACAGAGCACTTTAAAACTTGCTCCTAATTACACAAAGAGGCCTTTCAAAGCCAGAACGTGGGAAAGAGGGCAGATTGGACTACATAACTTGGTTTCAGACCAGGATGTAGCAGTGGGAAAAATAACAGAGATTTCCCAAATGAAGGTCATGGAATCATAGAATGGTTTAAGTTAGAAGGGACCTTGAAGATCATCTCATTCCAACCTCCTGCTATGGGCAGAGACACTTTCCACTAGACCAGGTAGCTCAAGGGCTCATCCATCTTGGCCTTGAACACCTCCAGGGATGGGGCTTCGACTGTCTCCCTGGGCAGCTTGTTCCAGTGTCTCGCCAACCTCACTGTAAAGAATGTCTTCGTAATCTCCAGACTAAATCTACCTTTCTCAAGCTTTAAGCTGTTGCCTCTTGTCCTATCATTACAAGCCTTTCCTGGTCTTCTTGTAGTCCTCTTCATGTACTGGAAGGCTGCTCTGAGGTCTCCCCGAAGCTTTCCCTTCTCCAGACTGAACAACCCCAACTCTCTCAGCTTGTGCCTGTAGGGGAGGTGCTCCAGCCCTCTAATCATCTTTGTAGCCTGTTCTGGACCAGCTCCAGCAGTTTAATGTCCTTCTTCTGCTTGAGGAACCAGAACTGAACTCAGTGCTCCAGGTGATGTCTCACACACTAACTTCAGTATCAGGCTTAGAAATAGTTTTAGAACAATGGAGTGCTGCTTAGGAGTTCATTTCATCTGAGAGCTGGGAGACTGCTTAAAGTAATAAAAGCAGTGAAACATCTTAGCTCTCTCCTCCATGCTACTCATTTTGGCATTACTGTGGTGTCCAACCAACCGTTTTGTGGCTAACCACAATGCCATAGGCACAATTAATAGCCAATGGGGATGACTATGCTGAAAGAGCTTCATTTTATGCTTGTGTTGAACCAAAAATTGCTTCAGTTGTGTCAGATTTTGTGCTTTGAAAAGTTATTATGCGGTGGTGTTCCTTCAGACACATGTACTTTCTGCTGTGACTCCCATAATGTGGCACACTACAGAACAGGCTGCTATGACAGTGACAGCATATGCATACTAGCAATTACTTTCACAACTAGATGAGTGGCATGAACAGTGCATGCTGGCATTGTATGCATTTTTTTTATGACACTGGTAAATTTGTCTGTATCAGTGCCTCAGAGCAGCATAGTGTTTCTTTCAGATCAGAGCTCAGTGATGTGCCAAAGAGCTATAGAGCAGGAGAACTCTCTTTTACTCTGCCTGCCTTTGCTAATTCCCCCATTGCTCAGCTGCAGAGGTGGAAGGCTGTTTGAACAGGACCAGAAAAGCTGCAGCTGAAAGACATGTTGGCAAAAGCTGGATGAAAGAAATAATGAAATGTGTGTTTGCAGAGGATGGCTTTGAATATAGGGAGAGTCTGGGTAGCTGTGAAGAGAAATGTGGACGTTCTGTGTATCTCTGACACAATACCTTTATAAATTAGTAAGATTTGATCCATCTTAAAAATATGCATTAGTTCTCATGTCTTCTTGTAAAAAGAAATAAAAAGTTGTTTAGCCTGGAGAAGAGGAGGCTCAGGGAAGACCTCATTACTGTCTACAACTACCTGAAGGGAAGCTGTATCCAGGTGAGACTCGGTCTCATCTCCCAGGCAACCAGCAAAAGAACAAGGGGACACGTCTCAAGTTGTGCCAGGGGAGGTATATGCTGGATGCTAGGAGGAAGTTCTTGACAGAGAGTGATTTGCCATTGGAATGGGCTGCCCAGGGAGGTGGTGGAGGCACTGTCCCTGAAGGTGTTGAAGAAAAGCCTGGATGAGGCACTTAGTGCCATGGTCTGGTTGACTGGATAGGGCTGGGTGCTAGGTTGGACTGGATGATCTTGGAGGTCCTTTCCAACCTGGTTGATTCTACGATTCTATGCAGGTGTCTGTAACCTCACCCCTGCTTAATTTCTGTGTGTAATAAACCTTGGCTCAACTATGAAACTTCAGAGTATACAGCTGACTTGTAGAAAGAACCTGGATAGGCATTGCCAACTATCCATGTTTTTACTTTTTTGTGTCATGGTAAAGACTCACATGAAGGTTTGTCAGTGTCTGTAAATTAAATCCCTACTGTGTCTCTAAGTGTGTGCTGTATACCCTGGTTTCCAGTAACCAGGCTCTACAAATGTATATCCTTGGCTATGAATTGTCATGGTGGCTGAGGCATTAGTGTTTTTCAGTGATAAGAGGCAGGTGTCAGCTCCTTCCAACTCAGTCATAACTGAAATTTGAATTAAACTCTGAACTCAGTGATATAAAATATTTATAAACAGATACAGATATATGCTATCTTTCTGTATTTCTCGATTTTTATGTCATACAGACAGTTTTCCAGCACTTGTTAGAATGTACTACAATCTCTGTCTAAAATGCGTCTGACTAAATATATCTTCTAAGGACATAAATTCCACCATATAAAGTACAAGCTATTTCAAAAGAGTTATTTCCTTTTGTCATTTCTCACTACATTGAATGTCACCATGACTTTGTGTTGTGACATAAGAAGGGACCTCAGGATAACCTTTTTCTTCCGTTTGCTTTGGTTTGGTTTTTTTTTCCTTGTCTCCCATCTGAATGTCTCTTTCAACAAACTCAACCTGCAATTTGCATTTCTTTACACTCTTCTTCTTTTGAGGAGAATTTTTCTTGTTGAATAAGAAAAACTTATGAATGTATGAGTTTACAAGAATTCTGCTGAAAATCAAATTCCCAGGCTTACTGTGATTCCCAGACTTCACACAGTTCAATGTTTGCTGTTATCCTGGTATACATGGCCTCATTTCTGAAAGTCTTTTAATTGATGTTGTGAAATAGATTTTTTTTCTTTTTTACAGCAATATGTTTAAAATAAGTAGAAGATTTCTAATATATCTTTTAATGTACACAGACAGTGTTTGCCTGGTACAGTGAGACATATATGGAGGCAAATCAAAGCTGTAGAAACTGACCAAGAGAGATGTAAAGTGCAGTAGAGAGGTGAGGAGAGGATTACATTAAATCTAGTTCCCACCAGTTTCATCCCAGTGTCAGTGGTGGTGACTTTGAGGAAAAAAGTCAGCAATCACAGAATCATAGAATATATATCATATCCTTTAGAGGAACTGAATCACAGCATTTTCAGACTGCAAACAGTTCTGGAAAGCACTGCAAGTGTAGATGTAAGAGCTCAAACTGGTGAATGACTTCAGACTAGCAACAAGTCACATCATAAGCTCAGGGGTGACCTTATTGCTGTCTACAATTACTTGAAGGGAAGCTGTAGCCAGGTGGGGGTCAGTCTCTTCTGCCAGGCAACCAACAACAGAACAAGGGGACAGAGTCTGAAGTTGTGCCAGGGGAGGTATAGGCTGGATGTTGGGAGGAAGTTCTTGCCAGAGAGAGTGATTTGCCATTGGAATGGGTTGCCCAGGGGGGTGGTGGAGTTGCCGTCCCTGGAGGTGTTGAAGAAAAGCCTGGATGAGGCACTTAGTGCCATGGTCTAGTTGATTGGACAGGGCTGATAGGTTGGTCTGGATGGGGGGGTTGATAGGGTGATAGGTTGGACTGGATAATCTTGGAGGTCTCTTCCAACCTGGTTGATTCTATGATTCTATGTTGATTCTATGATCTGTTACTGAAGCTGGGTTTGGCCTCATGACATCTTAAAACTCTCTCACAAAACCAAAAAACGTCAGTAAAAGCTCCTCCAAAATGGAAGTCCTTGACTATATATTAGCTTTCTGATTTCTCATTTAACCCTGATAATGTAGTTGTCCACACTTGTGCACAAGTGGAAACTTTAATATCCTTTGAAGTCAGTGGAACCACACCCATTTGCAGGGTTTTGCATTAAATCATGTGAGATCAGAGACCAGAATTACTTAATTACAAGTATCAGGATTTTGTGCACAAAAGTGAACGTAAAGGTTAGTTATGCTACCTTTGCTGGACTTGTGCTTAGGAGATTGACCACAGGTGTTGCTAAAACAAAAGTATTACTCTAAACTTGGGCAAGAAACACAGCTCAGAGGTGCTTGAACTTTGAAAGTTCAAAAGCTTTTACCTACAACAGCATTAAAGTGTGGGGTTTTTTTGATAAACTTGAGAAGTACTCATGTTGTAACTTTAAGCTTTGAGTCTCACTAGACTTTCTTCTTGGAACTGAACTCCCCCAAGAAGGCCAAAGGACTGTTTTTGTTAGAGTACAAACTAGAGGGGAAAAAAAAAAAAGGAACCTTTGAAATGGGGAAAATGGAAAGTGATTAGACATGACAGAGTGCAAGTTTATGTTTAGAAACAAGTAGCTCCTTGCCCACTGTGCCCATGCTGGTTTTCAAGCAGAGCTTTTCATAGAATCATAGAATCAACCAGGTTGGAAGAGTCCTCCAAGATCATCCAGTCCAACCTAGCACCCAGCCCTATCCAGTCAACTAGACCATAACACTAATTGCCTCATCCAGTCTTTTCTTGAACATCTCCAGGGATGGTGCCTCCTCCACCACCTCCCTGGGCAGCCCATTCCAATGGCAAATCACTCTGTCAAGAACTTCCTCCTATCATCCAGCCTGTAGTTTCCCCGGCACAACTTGAGACTGTGTCCCCTTGTTCTATTGCTGGTTGCCTGAGAGAAGAGACCAACCCCCACCTGGCTACAACCTCCCTTCAGGTAGGTTGCCAAGCTTCATCCTACCTCTTCAAATTGAAGCAAACCATACTTTTCTCGAGCTCCCAGAACGTTGTCTTTTGGTAATTTCTGAGATATGGCTCTGCTTCTTGCACTTTTAAGACTTGTTTTTCCCATCTGTCACTCCCTCCAGTTTCTGGAAGTGTCTCTTTTTCAGCAGCATCATTTACTTGCCCAAGGAAAGAGTGATCTCTCCTCTCAGGAGATCCCACCTGATGTATCCATTTTCGTTTTTAGAATCCCCTTTGGTAAACAATGTGAGCATAGAAGAATTAAATGTATCACTGTAGTACTTCACAGTTATGAAAGTGCCTGTGTAACTGGTTTCACTAATAGGGATGTGATAACACCTCATAGTAGAAAAAGGCTAAGTGTTCTCACAAATACATCTTTGTATCGTACCAGCTCCCATGATGATACCTATGAGAAATAATGAAAAAAGGCTGTCAAATGAAATTCCTTTCTAGAAAAAAACTAAACCCCTTCCATCTCCCCAGCAGTTTAGCCCAAGGCAGGGGACTTTTTCCAGCAAAGTCACTGGATCTGTAATGGTGCAGCCACATCCAAGGGACAGGAGAACACAAGGCTACAAAAGGCTGGAAACGAACTCTTTTTCTGTGTCTGTGTTACAGCTCTTTCTGTTACTCACATTGAAGTTTCTCTGAATCAAGGTCCTACAAAAGGGCATGGCACCAGGGACAAATTAATGCCTAGGAACCATAGCTAACATTATTTGGAGTAGAAACTTCACAGAAGATGTTTTGCAGTACTAGGCACCTAGCAAGGGGTGAAGGGCGTTTCATGTGCCCTCACATGAGAAGAAGTCAGGGCTGGGTTTCGGACAAGACAAGCAGTACTTTTGCTGCCTGAATGCTTGCTTTCCTTGAGCAACCAGCTAGTGATGAGATAGAAGCATGGAGACAACCAGCACTCTAAGATAATGTCTTAATTGCTGATTTGACACTGAGAGCCGTGCAGTGCACTAAAGCAGAGATAGTCTGTGCTCCCAAAGATACTCCATTACAGTGGAGCACAAATGCTGGCAGTGTAACAGGGTTTGCATTGCTCCCAAGAACAGTGAAGAACCTGAAGGCTTCAGAGAAGCACAAACCTGTGACTGATTATGCCCAGATTATATCTGGTGTAACACAGAGTGCATAAAGTTGCTTATGACAAGCAATAATTGCTTTCAAGTCTTGCCAGGACTGGAAGTTTAAGTGATAAGGCCCATAAATAACTTGCTACAAACAGAGGTTTTAACTCATATGCTTAGGTGGAGAGGGTGGGGACAATCTGGGTTCAGGGTTCAGCCTGGACAAATATACAAATCATAGAATCATAGAATGGCCTGGGTTGGAAGTGACCTCCAAAGATCATTAAGTCCAAGCCTTTCTGCATTAAACAGAGACATCTTGAACTATGTCAGGTTGCCCAGAGCCCTGCTGTGCCTCACCTTGAGTATCTCCAGGGATGATGCCTCAGCTGCCTCTCCTGGGCAGCCTGTCCCAGTGTTCCACTACTCTCATGGGTAAAGAACTTATTCCTAAATTTTGCTCCAAGGTTTGTTTGGTTTCAGACTTTTGTAAGGAGGAAATTTTCCTGAAGCAGACTAACAGACATAACTTTTTTTTAAGTTTTATTTCAAGGGCTACAACCCTACACCTTCTAATTAATTACTGCTCACACTTACAAGAAGGACCCCATCACCTTCAATTACCTGTTACACATAATGTCATACTTTATCTGTAACCAAAGGTACACTGACATTTAACCCAGCCAGACAAAATACTGGATAATGCTTTGGGTCTCATCAAGTTTCAAGATTGTTTCATTGCTGGCACAGGTTCTGGGCAGAGATCCCTGGCCTGCTAGCTGTTCCCTAAAATGGAGCCCTGCCTTCTTCAACTCAAGGACTTAGGAAACTACCAGTAACAGGAACGTTTTACCATGAGTGAGCTAATTTCTGTCCAGTTACTTGGATGAAGTTTTGTGTCCTCTTTCTCATATTACTTCAGAAATGCTGAACTTAGTTCCAAGTTTTAGAACAACATGTTTGAAACACCAGACTTTCAGAGCCATGATTAGCTAAGAGAATAGCTAAGAACAGCCAGAAAAAGCATTCAGGGATTTTAAGTGAAGTGACAGAAATGCTAAGAGGAAGAGGTTTGTATGACAAATAGATGTGAAATTAGCATCCCCTAATGTCTGAGCCTTGTTTTATGTTCTTCATGGACTTGGAAGTATCTCCTGCATGGTGCTCTCTTTCCAGCTTGTGCTTCCTGTTACCCCATGTTTTCCACCTCTTTTCTCCTGATTTCACTGGCAGATCGTTGAGAATTTCAAAGCTTTTGCAAACCACTGTTGCTAGAGCTCAGCACAGAATGACGCTTGGACATCTCGACGTGTGGCTGAACGCTGCATGCACCACTCAGCTGAAGCAGTAGGTGGGGGAAGGGCAGGGAAAAGCATTTTTTACTGGATTATTTCTTAACATTTGCTGGTTTGCCCTTCTCAGCAGGGTAAATTAGCCCATGCTGAGCTCTGTGCTACTGTAGGAGATGTATTTGTGACAAAGCAGAGCTATATTCATTGCACAACAATAAAGACATTCCCACTTATTTATCTATGTGTATATCTACTGGCCAAATTACCCTTCTTCCCAAACCTATAGCAACAGTTAAGGGAATACAGGGTTTGGCCATTTTGTGTTTTGTACTTGTGCCTTATTTTCTAAACTCACATTATTTCCAGGGAAGCTCCCTAATTTGCTACCCACTGCTAAGGGTTACTTAAAAATATATCTCACTGTGACGTGATGACTTTAATTACCTTTTATTTATCCCTCATCACCAACATATGTTTTCAGTGGAGGAAAATAGTTGAGGGTGGGAGCAGAAGATTGAGGTTTTTTTATATCTTGGCAAATATTTACTATTAACGTTAAGCAAATTTTAGCACATCAGAAACAACCACAATCACTGTGTTGGGTTTTTAAAGCATCTAAACAAAGAAAGATACATTTTGGCTGATATGAGTGATGGAATATTGAAAAGTGAGCAGAGGGAAGTATTTGTGGTTAAGATGGAAGTTCCCAAGCACTGTTAAATTCAGAGAATCACAGAATCACCAAGGCTGGAAAAGACAACTGAGATTGTCAAGACCAGTCTACAACCTAACACCACAGCATCAGCTGAACTATGCCTCCAAATGCCACATCCAATCTTTTCTTAAAGACCTCCAGGGTGGTGGTCTTTAAGGGAGGTGGTCCCTGGAGGAGTTCAAGAAAAGCCTGGATGAGGCATTTAGCCTAGATGACTGTCTAGGACTGGGTGCTAGGTTGGACTGGATGATCTTGGAGGTCTCTTCCAACCTGGATGTTTACATGATTCTGTGATTCAGGGATGGTGACTCCACCAGCTCCCTGAGCAGACCGTTCCAGTGCATGATCACCCTTTCCGTGAGGAAGTGCTTCCTGATATACAACATTCTGATAAGGTAGTTTTGAAAGGTTGAAAAGATAGTGGTGAAAATTTCACCCACAAATGACTCTGGGGCCTGATTCTTCAGACAGGTTCAGATGAGGAGATTTTTGTGTCTGAGCAAAACTTCGAAGCCTCTCAGTGCTATGGCAAGAGTAGCAGAGAACGTCAGTGGTGCAGGCTTGCATCACTGCCAGTAGCAGCTTTTAAGAGCTTTGTATTTCCTTTCAGGTTGTGTAAGATATTAGCAAGATAGCTTCTCCTACTTTATGGTCTTTAATTAGGAGAATGCCACCTACAGCTACTAAAAAAGTTTGTTCTCAGTTTATCTGTTTCCCAACAGTGTAGAAAAGCCTTCATCTCCTGTGATGGAATATAGCAGGAAATGCTAAAATATCCTATAGTGGGATCAGTACCAGCAGCTGGCTCTGACTGCTTCAGTGACACAAAGAGGCTGTTTGTAAAGTGTTTATAGCTAACCTCTTGTATTTGATCTTCCTCAGAGGAGTAGATATATTAAAAAAAAAATTGTTTTTTTCATTTTGAACTTCACCACAGGATTGTTCTGAAGTCAGTCAATTCTGTGCTCACAATTTAGCCCCATGAAGTAGAATCATTGAATTACAGGATGTTTTCAGTTAGAAAGGACCTTTTAAATGTCATCTAGTCCAACCACTCTGTGCTCAGCAGGGACATCTGCAACTAGAGCAGGTTGCTCAGAGCCCTCAGTAACCTGATCTGGAACATTTCCAGGGACAGGGCATCTACTACCTCTCTGTGAAACCTGGGACAGTGTCTCACCACCTTCAGCATAAACTATTTCTTCCTTCTCACCAGTCTGAATCTCCCTCTTCTAATTTAAACCCATCATCCTTTGTCCAGTCACAAGAAGTCATGCTGCTGATTGATACCCGCCTGAACATGAGCCAGCAGTGTGCCCAGATGGCCAAGAGGGCCAGTGGCATCCTGGCCTGCATCAGGAATGGTGTGGTCAGCAGGAGCAGGGAGGTCATTCTGCCCCTGTACTCTGCACTGGTTAGACCTCACCTTGAGTACTGTGTCCAGTTCTGGGGCTCTCAATTTAAGAGGGACATTGAGATGCTTGAGTGTGTCCAGAGAAGGGCAACGAGGCTGGTGAGAGGCCTTGAGCACAGCCCTACGAGGAGAGGCTGAGGGAGCTGGGATTGTTCAGCCTGGAGAAGAGGAGACTAAGGGGTGCCCTCATTGCTACCTGAAGGGTGGTTGTGGCCAGGGGGAGGTTGCTCTCTTCTCTCAGGTGGCCAGTGCCAGAATGAGAGGACACAGCCTCAGGCTGTGCCAGGGGAGATTTAGGCTGGAGGTGAGGAGAAAGTTCTTCACTGAGAGAGTCATTGGAGACTGGAATGGGCTGCCCGGGGAGGTGGTGGAGTCGCCGTCCCTGGAGCTGTTCAAGGCAAGATTGGACGTGGCACTTGGTGCCATGGTCTAGCCTTGAGCTCTGTGTTAAAGGGTTGGACTTGATGATCTGTGAGGTCTCTTCCAACCTTCGTGATACTGTGACACTGTGATGCTCAGAGGCTTTCCCCCAGATTTCACAGTATCACAGTATCACCAAGGTTGGAAGAGACCTCACAGATCATCAAGTCCAACCCTTTACCACAGTGCCCAAGGCTAGACCATGGCACCAAGTGCCACATCCAACCTTGCCTTGAACTGCCCCAGGGACGGCGACTCCACCACCTCCCCGGGCAGCCCATTCCAGTGTCCAATGACTCTCTCAGTGAAGAACTTTCTCCTCACCTCCAGCCGAAATTTCCCCTGGCACAGCCTGAGGCTGTGTCCTCTTGTTCTGGCACTGGCCACCTGAGAGAAGAGAGCAACCTCCCCCTGGCCACAACCACCCTTCAGGTAGTTGTAGACATCCCTTTTACAAACTGAAAGGCCAGAAGATGAAGATGTCCCTGGAGCCTTCTGTTCTCCAGGCTGAACAACCTCAACTCTCTCAGCCTGGCCTCACAGCAAAATAATTCCAGCCCTTACATCATTGCTATGGCCTCCTCTGGCCCCACTCCACCACGTCTATGTCTCTGCTGTGCTGAGAACTCCAGAGCTGGCCCAAGCACTGCAGATGAGGTCTCATCAGCTTGGAGCAGAGTGGGAGAATCCCTTTCCTCCACCTGCTGCCCACACTGCTGAACATGGACACACTGGACATGGCTGGATCTGGTCTGCAAGTGTAGATTGCTGGTTCGTGTCCAGCTTTTCACCCACCAGCACCTCCAGATCCTTTTCTGCAGATCTGCTCTCAATCCTTCAGCTATGCCTGGTGCAAGTGTTTGCCCAATGCAGGTGCAAGTCTTTGCTGTTGGCCTTGTGGAACCTAATGAGGTTCACATGGCTCCACATCTCAAGGTCTTGACATCTTGTCCCTCAGTCATGTCAAATGCATCACTCAGCTTGGTGTCACCTGCAAACTTTCTTGAGGGTTCACTTTGTCTCATGCCTGGTGTCATTGATGAGGATACTGAACAGCACAGGCCCAAGTACAGATCCGTGAGGTACATCTCTTGTACAAAGATATTGACTGGATTTAGTGCACTGAGCAGAGATTTGGAAGGCAAACTCTTGTCAGCAGTAGGTAACAGCACCAGTAACTAAAAGCATATCTCACCAAACTGCTGAGGTACATCTAAGTGAAAGAAGGATGACCATGAGGCAGCAGTATCCTTACAACCAAGAGGGACAGTAGTGTCTTGGAGTGAATTAGAAATTGTGTAGTGAGTACGTTGAGAGAGGTTCTCCTCTCCCTCTACTCTGCCTTGGTGAGGCCTCATCTGGAATACTGTGACCTGTTCTGAGCTTTTCACTTCAAGAAAGACCTCAGAGAACTGCTTGAAAGAGTCCAGCACAGAGCCACAAAGACGCTGGAGAGTGGAACATCTCCCTTATGAGAAAAAACTGAGGGAGCTGAGGCTCTCTGGCTTGGAGGAGACTGAGAAATGCCCTCATTCATGTTTATGAAGATATACAGGTTAGTGTCAGGAGGATGGAACTAGGCTGTGCTTGGTGATGTCAGGGAACAAGGCGCAAACTGGAGCAGAGGAGATTCCACCTGAACACAAGGAAAAGCTTTTCCACAGCAAGAATGGTAGAGCACTGGCACAGGCCACCCAGAGAGGTTGTGGAGTCTTCTCTGGAGACATTCAAAATCCATCTGGATGCATTTGTCTGTGACCTGCCCTGGGTGATCCTGCTCAGGCAGCGTTACAGGCTGGGGACAGGGTGGCTGGAGAGCAGGCAGGCAGAGAGGGACCTGCGGGTACTGGTGGATAGTAGGCTGAAGATGAGCCAGCAGTGTGCCCTGGTGGCCAAGAGAGCCAAGAGAGCCAATGGCATCCTGGACTGCATCAGGAACAGTGTGGCCAGTAGAACAAGGGAGGTTATTCTGCCCCGGTACTCAGCACTGGTCAGGCCACACCTTGAGTACTGTGTCCAGTTCTGGGCTCTTCAATTCAAGAGAGTTGATGAGGTGCTGGAACATGTCCAGAGAAGGGTGACAAAGCTGGTGAAGGGCCTGGAACACAAAGCCTATGAGGAGAGGCTGAAGGAGCTGGGGTTGTTTAGCCTGGAGAAGAGGAGACTAAGAGGTGCCCTCATTGCTGTCTACAACTACTTGAAGGGAGGTTGTAGCCAGGTGGGGTTGGTCTCTTCTCCCAGGCAACCAGCAGTCCTGGCTCACTGGAGAGGTCCCTGAAGACTGGAAGCTGGCCAATGTGATTCCCATACACAAGAAGGGTCGTAAGGAGGAGCCAGAAAACTACAGACCTGTGAGCCTGACCTCAGTGCCAGGCAAGGTCATGGAACAGGTCATCTTGGCTGCCATCACAAAGCACCTACAGGATAGCCAAGGGATCAGGCCCAGCCAGCATGGGTTTAGGAAGGGCAGGTCCTGCCTCACCAACCTGATCTCCTTTTATGATCAGGTTACCTGCCTGGTGAATGTGGGGAAGGCTGTGGATGTAGTCTACTTGGACTTGAGCAAAGCCTTTGACACTGTCTGCCACAAGAAGCTCCTAGCCAAGCTGGCAGCTCATGGTTTGGACAGATTCACTCTGTGCTGGATCAAGAACTGGCTGGATGGCAGAGCTCAGAGAGTGGTGGTGAATGGTGCCACATCCAGTTGGCAGCCAGTCACAAGTGGTGTTCCCCAAGGATCAGTGCTGGGCCCAGTCCTGTTCAATATCTTTATTGATGATCTGGACAAGGGCATTGAGTCCAGCATCAGTAAGTTTGCAGATGACACCAAGCTAGGAGCAGGTGTTGATCTGTTGGCAGGTAGGAGAGCCCTGCAGAGGGACCTGGACAGGCTGGATGGGTGAGCAGAGGCCAATGGGATGAGATTTAACAAGGCCAAGTGCAGGGTTCTGCACTTCGGCCACAATAACCCCAAGCAGAGCTATAGGCTGGGGACTGAGTGGCTGGAGAGCAGCCAGGAGGAAAGGGACCTGGGGGTACTGATAGATAGTAAGCTGAAGATGAGCCAGCAGTGTGCCCAGGTGGCCAAGAGAGCCAATGGCATCCTGGCCTGCATCAGGAACAGTGTGGCCAGTAGGACAAGGGAGGTT
This sequence comes from Pogoniulus pusillus, assembly GCF_015220805.1. Classification (NCBI taxonomy): domain Eukaryota; kingdom Metazoa; phylum Chordata; class Aves; order Piciformes; family Lybiidae; genus Pogoniulus; species Pogoniulus pusillus. The sequence continues at coordinate 37,468,584 of NC_087309.1, forward strand.
ATTCTTCCCCTGTACTCAGCACTGGTCAGGCCACAGCTTGAGTACTGTGTCCAGTTCTGGGCCCCTCAATTCAAGAAAGATGTTGAGGTGCTGGAACATGTCCAGAGAAGGGCAACGAAGCTGGTGAGGGGCCTGGAGCACAAATCCTAAGAGGAGAGGTTGAGGGAACTGGGCCTGTTTAGCCTGGAGAAGAGGAGGCTCAGGGGTGATCTTATTACTGTCTACAACTACCTGAAGGGGCATTGTAGCCAGGTGGGGGTTGGCCTCTTCTCCCAGGTAACCAGCAATAAAACAAGGGGACACAGTCTCAAGCTGTGCCAGGGTAGGTATAGGCTGGATGTTAGGAAGAAGTTCTTCACAGAGAGAGTGATTTCCCATTGGAATGGGCTGCCCAGGGAGGTGGTGGAGGCACCGTCCCTGGGGGTCTTCAATAAAAGACTGGATGAGGCACTCAGTGCCATGGTCTAGTTGACTGGATAGGGCAGGGTGCTAGGTTGGACTGGATGATCTCGGAGGTCTCTTCCAACCTGGTTGATTCTATGATTCTATGAACAGAACAAGGGGACACAGTCTCAAGTTGGGCCAAGGGAGGTCTAGGCTGGATGTTAGGAGAAAGTTCTTCCCAGAGAGAGTGATTGGCATCGGAATGGGCTACCCAGGGAGGTGATGGAGTCACCGTCCCTGGAGGTGCTGAAGAAAAGCCTGGATGAGGCACTCAGTGCCATGGTCTAGTTGACTGGATAGGGCTGGGTGATAATGTTGGACTGGATGATCTTGGAGCTCTCTTCCAACCTGGTTGATTCTGTGATTCTATGATCTGTGTAAGTGATATTAAATTTGATTGTCAGTATGAGTTATGCAGAACCACTACATCTAGTGGAGTGACTGCAATAAAAAAATTACAGTGAGGGCTGATCCTGGGCATTTATTATGCTGCAGCAAAATATGCACATTTAAAAATGTGTCTGCACTAAATACTGTTTTGAAGCAGGAAAGAGAACCTCTTGAATGACATTCCATTACTCTTCTTGCCAAAGGGCAGGATTGTGAATATGAGTCCTGTATATGTCTGGCGGTTTGCACAGCCAAATTCATATAAAAATCCTTGTTTTAAAGAATGGATAGAAAAAGTCAGCTAATTAAGGCTTTCTGCCATGAAATATAGTACAGAGGAAATATTTTCTGCATATAAGAAACTGAGTGTGAAGTAGTAAAAAATCCAAAGAATAACCAGAAGAATAGATAGTTGTTTCAAAGCAGAAATGGCTGATACACAGGGAAGAAGCCTTAGGTATAAATAGCAGCAAGATAATTCTCTGAAATCAGGCATGCAACTCCTTATATAATTTTAAAATTGCAGTGTTAACAAAAGCCCTACTCCCAGAGATTTCAAGCAGGTTTCTACCAGCTTATTTTTCTGGTTGAATGCTGGAGGCTGCAAGTCTTCTGGGACAATCTGCCTCAAGACTCCGGAGCTTCCAATGCCTTGGAAGCCTAAACTGTATTAATGCAGTCCTTCTGCTAGGTCCTTGCTGCTTCTCCTTTGTTAATTGGCTCTTCCTTAGTGTTTACTTCCACAGGAGGGAGAAAAAAAACCAAAACAAAACAAACAAAAGTAGGCATAGAATTGTTCTGAAGAACTTTCTAGGGGATGGTATAATGAGAAGACTGAAACCCAGAGTGCCGTATTCTAAAACAACAGCAGATGACATTTTGGGTTCTCACTATAGAAAAACATTGCTAAGGCATTTTGTTTTCCTCTTCTTCCCAACTGTTTAGCTCTACAGTAACAATAACAGTAGAGAAAACCAAGGAAACTGTTTTTTTGGGTGGGATTTTTTTGCTTTATTATGCAATAGGTCTGGTTTATTGACAGGACTGTTGTTGCACATGCAGACTCAAACTGACTCTTCTGAAGATCCTGTTCTTTGCTGTTTCAAAACAGCGTCTTGGCACTTCTTCGTTCTTTGTTCGTGATGGGCTGGATTTTCCCTGCTGTTTTCCATTGTTGGTAGCTGTTCAGTGAGTACCTCCGTTAATGAAAGTGGTGCTACCCATAATTGATTTTGACATGTGAGTAAAGGTTATAGGGTCATATTTCCAGCAGCAATTCTCACTAGCTTGGAGTTGTTTTTCAAACAATTGTTGGGACAATCTGTCCGAGTGTAAACAAGAACGAGCAAGCCTTGGCTTGATTTCTGGCAATTGTAAGTTCTTCTGCCTTCTGAGTTTACATTTTTTACCCAAAATGGTCTAGCTGTGTGGGTTTTTTAATCTTTTTTCACTCTTTCTCCTCTTCCCCTCACTTTTTTTTTTTTTTCCCAGCATAAAGGAAAGAAACTAAAAGAAAACTAAGTAATGCCAAATAGTTCACTATCACATTATCACTCTATAAAATCTGGGAAATCTGTTATGAAGTATTTTGCATTTTCTTTAAGACTTAGCTCCAGTGAAAGAATTAATTTCCCCACATCAAATTCTATATGAAATAAAAGGCATGGGACCATCTCTGAGCTGTTCTGCATGAGCAATAATCTGATTTGGATTGATCAAACATTTGCCCCGGGTTGCCCAGGATATCTGTGAATGCTCCCTTCCTGGAAGTGTTTAAGGCCAGGCTGGATGAGGCCTGGAGCATCCTGTGTTGTAGTGGGAGGTGTCCCTGCTTATGGTGGGAGGCTGGAACTCGATGATCTTTGAGGTCCTATCCAACCTAAACCATTCTGTGATTCTATGAAACATATAACACAGCTTTAATTTTGTTCATATCGAAGAGCATCTACAGCAGTATCACAGGCAGTAAGAGATTTCTGGGGTTGCTCTATTTCCCATCACCCTGATGAGGTGATGGAGGCCAAGGACAGGATGGAATCAAAGGAGGTCATTCTCTCTGTGTTGTGCTCTGGGCAGAAGTATTTGATTAGAGAAGTCTCAGAATGTACGTGTGTGTGACTTGTTTCACAGCTGTACTGGACTCTTCGGGCCAGTATTCATGGTTCATCTGAGATTTGCTGGCTTTGACCCATAGCAGATGTTGTTCAGTGTACCAAAAAAACCCAAACAAACCCAAAACCAACAACAAAAAAACCCAAGTCAACAAACAAAATAACCCCCACAAAACAAGCAAACAAGCAAACACCCCGTTTCCTTTTGAGGAAAAGTGATTAACCAGAAGTAAAAGCAACATTATGATGTAATCTGTGAGCTGCACTCAAAGAGAAAGCACTCAGTTTTTAATCACCCTCCCCCCAACATAATTCCATAGCTATACAGTACCTTTCTTAATCAATTATTTTGCTCAAATTATAGGATGAGATTGTTTATATTTCCCCCTCCCCCTGATTCCAGTTCTTGCACCCTGCCTCTTAGGTAAGCAGGACAAATTGAACCAGCAACCTTTTGCATTTTGACATTGAGATTTCTGTAGTTACTACCATGGATAAAGACCACGTCTAAATGTAGGATGACCTGGAAACAGCTGGTGGAACATTGTGTCTATGGGGTTGTGAAGAATTTGCGCAACATAGTGAGAGTAATATTCCTTGCAAAGGGGTATGAAAGTGTAAAATACACTTGTAGCTCCAACCAGACAGGTATTGTGGGGGAAGAGGCTGAATATTTTTGCAGGGACTGTTCCACGTCTTTGATGGATGCCTCATCTTCAGGGAGCTGCACTGTTCTCAGGATGCTCAGCTGCAAGAAGCAGCTTATCTCACAGCCTGTTTCTTCAGCCTGCCAATACTGACTTACAAAGCAGAGCCTTGTAAAACCCTGTTAATAAACAGCTGCTGGAGCCAGTAACACTCAGCTTTAAAAAGTGAACAGTTTGTAATCCTGGAGCTAACAGACATGAAAGTGATGCCAGCCATGGGCCCTTCTGGAGGTGGCCCAGTGCTGTGGGTCCAGTGCTGAATGTATTCCCCAGGGGTTGGTAGTGCGACCAGTCTTGTTCAACATCTTTGTTAATGATGAAGTAATGGAGTGCACTCTCAGCAAGTTTGCTGATGATAGAAAACTGCAAGGAGTGGCTTACACACCAGAAGGTTTTGATGCTGTTTGACAAGATCTGGATAGCCTGGAGAGCTGGGTGGAGAGGATTCCTATGAAGTTCCACAAGGGCAAGTGTAGGGTCCTGTGCCTAGTGGGGAATAACCCCTTGCCCCAATACAAGTGAGGGGCAGACCTGCTAGAAAGCAGCTCTGCAGCCAAGGACCTGGGAATCCTAGCAAAGAGAAGCTGACCATGAGCCAGCAATATGTTTCTGTGGCAAATGGTCTCCTTGGGTGCATTGAGATGAGTGTGGCCAGCAGCTTGAGAAAGGTTCTTCTTGACCTCTGCTCTGATCTAGTGAGACCACATCTAAAGTCCCATGTCCAGTTCTGAGCTACTCAGTTCAAAAGAGGCAAAGATCTACTGGAGAGCTTCCAGCAAATGCTATGAAGAGTATTGAGGGGATTGGAGCACCTCTGTGAGAAGGAAAGGCTGTTTAGCCTGGAGAAGACTGAGAGGGGATCTTTTGATGCTGATCAATAGCTAAGGATCAGAGGTAAAGAGGATGAGGTCAGACTGTTTTCAGTGGTGCCCAGAGTCAGGACAAGGGGTGACAGGCACAAACTGGAGTTTTTATCTGAACATAACAATTGTTGTATTGGGTTTTTTTCTTGCCACTGAGGGCTGTAGAGCCCTGGAGCAGGTTGCCTAGAGAGGCTCTGGATTTTCCTGTTCCAGAAAGACTACAAACCCACCTGGACATTGTGATCCTGGGCATCCTGCTATGGGTGCCCCTGCTTTAGCAGGGGGTGTTGGGCTTTATAGTCTCCAGAGGTCTCTTCCAACTCCTGCCTTGACTATGATTCTGTAGTTCTGTGGCTCTTTGACTCAACTCCTTGGCCAGTGCCCACAGCATTTGCTTAGAAGCAGTATCCAGAGCTGAAATTTTGCTGGGCAGCCTTGCAGGCGTCTAGGCACATCTCAACTGTTTCACCATCTGGGAAGGAAATGCAGATTTAGGGCTTTTGATAAGGGGCACAGGTGTCCAGACTTGCCTCTGTGCAGGCTCATAAATTCAGGTTTTTCAGGTTGCTTGTGAGTAAAGAAACTGGTACTTCCTCCCGAGCAGCAGCTCTGCGAGTTTCCGCTCTGCCCTGTGTCCTGCACATGCTGTACTGAGGACTCTGTCTGTTTGCAAAGCAGGGTGAAAAAAAATAACCCACCCTGAAAACCCCAAACAAACAAAACTCTGAGCGTTGCAAAAGCCTCGCTAACATTCAGAACTGGAGGTTCTCTGCCTGGGTGGTTTGGAGTTGAGAACAGAAACAAGTTATTTTGAAAAAGCACCCTCTTGCTAATGTCAGGAAGGGTTGCCTGTGGTTTGCTTATCAGCAAGAACATTTATTTGTGAATGTTCTTCGCTTATCAGTAACAGCACTGACAGGAGGTTATGGCAGAAGTTAAGCAAACACTACCTTTAAGTTCAAAAAAATAAAAAGAGAAATCTTAACGAATGCAGATGCATTTTCTACATTTCTAATTTATTTTACCTGGCATTTCCTTAACTTCCCTAAATGTCTTAATTACTGGTTGAAAACTTGCTTCTTTTTAGCAAATTTGCTTTCAAAATTAGAAAGGAATAAAAAAAGGATTTTTCTCAGAACTAGAAGCAACAGGATCTGTCCTTTGAATGTATTCAGATACAGATCCAAAGGGAAGTATAATATTTACAATTGTTTTGCCATCTTACGTTTCAGAGATGCTTTACATATAACAGAATATTCATGGGGATTATATTTTGCTGCATAAAATGCAGCTCCAGCATAATGATAGTTGTAAAATCTTCTAAAATTATCATACACCCTTTAATTTAAGTGCAGTTGGTATTTAGGACCAAATGACTTCTATTTAGGTTCCAATTCTCACAGCTTCCTATATTGTTTTGTGGTTTTTTTTTTTTCATTGAAATAAAAAACAGACAAAATATTTCTAGTAAGAGTATACATACATACATATATATATGTATGTATGTATTTATGCAAATATCACTTCAAAATCTTACACTGTCTGGTTAGAAGTTTTTGGTGTCTATTGATAACATTTCCAAGATATTTTCTGGTAAAAGCAGAATCTGAGCTGTTTTATGACACAGCACTGCAAGCCCGCTTAAGAAAGTCATAGAATCCCAGGTTGGAAGTACCTCAATGATCATCCAGTCCAACCTTTCTTGGCAAAAGCATGGTCCAGGCTCAGCAGCTTGTCCAGATGAATCTTAAAGGTAATGTTGAGGACTCCACTACTCCCTAGTGGACTCTCTCTGCCCTAATGAGACCACACTTGGAATACTCTCTCCAAATTTGGGTTCCCAACTTCAAGAGAAACAGGAACCTGCTGGAGAGAGTCCGTCAGACAGCCATGAGGATGACTGGGGGATCTGGGGGAGAGAGACTGAGAAACCTGGGGCTGTTTAGTCTGGAGAAGAGAAGACTAAGAGGAGATCTGATCAGTGTGTATAAATATCCCAGGGGTAGGTGTCAAGTGAATGGGGCCAGGCTCTTTTTGGTGGTGCGCAGTAATAAGACAAGGAACAGTGGATACAAATTGGACCATAGAAGGTTTCACTTCAACATGATGAAAAACTTCTTTACAGTGAGGGTGGAGGGTGACAGAGCACTGAACTGGCTGCCCAGGGGGGTTATGGAGTCTCCTTCTTTGGAGAGTTTCAAAACTTGCCTGGATGCATTCCTGTGCAGAATATATTCTTTGACTCTGTGATTCCTCTGAGAAGGTTCCAGTATCTGAAGTGGCCTACAGGAGGGCTGGAGAAGAACTATTTTTGGGGTCTTGTAAGGACAGGACTGGGGTAATGGGTTTAAACTGAAGAGGGGAGATTTAAACTAGATGTTAGGAAGAAGTTCTTTACAGTGAGGGTGGTGAAACACTGGAATGGGTTGCCCAGGGAGGCTGTGGATGCTCCCTCCCTGAAGGTGTTCAAGGCCAGGTTGGATGAGGTTGAGCAACCTTTTCTAGAGAGAGGTGTCCCTGCCTATGATGGGGGTTTGGAACCAAATGATATTTGAGTTCCCTTCCAACATATATTATTCTCTGATTCTATGATTAATAAATGCCTGAATGTTTTTGAGGAAAAAAATCATTATATCCAGTCGGAATCTCCCTGGGAGCAACAGCCTCAAGTTGCATGACAGGAAGTTTAGGCTGGACATGAGGAATAATTTCCTCCCCCAAAGGGTTGTGAAACCATTTGACCAGGCTGTCCAAGACAGAGGATGTCTCCATCCCTTGAGGGGTTTAAAACCTGCATAGAAGTGATGCTGAGGGCCATGATTTAGTGGTGACCTGAGGTAATAGTTGAACTCAATGATCTTAAGGGTGTCTTCCAATCAAAACAATTATGTTATTCTATGAATACCCCTCATCCTTCCGTGGGAATCCTAGTGAAAAGGAAGTGAGTTTAAAATTTTGTACTCTCCATGTAATTTGGGTCACGTGGGTTAAGCAGTTTGTTTGCAAGTCATTAGAGGAAAAACAAAACAAAACAAAACACCCCCCCCCCAAAAAAAAAAACAGTGGCAGGGATTTTCCAAAGAATGCAGGAGAGCAGGTGGGCAACCACATCCTGCCAAAGTGGTGTCAGTAGGATGTGAGCTGTGTCATGCCTTTATGTAAGCTTCAGCAGCACCCTCTGACTCAGTTACAGACCAGTGCTGCTTTCACTTCACCATGAGGCTGGTTACGGGAGATACCCAGTGGAAATATAAATGAAACAGCTCTCTCATGGATATTTTGAGCTACTCTATTGTTGCAGAGTAGACAATAAAAAAGAAATCAAGTCTATTGCCTGAGAGGAATCTCCTGCTAAAAGGAACCCTTACATATTGGACAGTCGTAAAAATATGAATCCATGCCACAATTCAGTTGGTCTGTGCTGCCTGAACAGCCTTTCTGGCCTGCCAAGTGTAATTTAGAATGCCCTGAGGCAGCTGTAACTTTTGCTGACCAGTGTGAAATTGCTCTTGCTTGCTCAGTCCTGTAGAAAAATCATCCTAGTTGGAGGAAAGGTCTTTGCTCAGTGTGCTCATACAAAGGTTTCTGAAGCACTGAATCATGAAAGGGAGTATAATGTGCCTTCCTGAGTCATGATATCACCATGCTTGCCTTCCAGTGTTCGATTCACCCAAGCCATGTCAGTACTTCTCAACTTGCCATGGGCTCAGATTTGTTGTGACCAATGAGCTGTTAGAAATGCAGAGTGCATCTGGCCATTGATGCTCAGCTTCAGTATACCTGCCATGGCCTTGAGTCTTATCCTTTTTCAAGGCACTTTGAGTCTTAGCCTTTTGCCATGACCTTGTGTAGTGATGCTGGAAGCCAGATGTTTTTGACATCAGATCATGCTTTTCATGAGGAATGCGTGGCATTTAGAAATAATTAACACTATTATCATTAGAAGATTGGTGAGGGACTTTTTACGGTGTCAGGTAGTGATAGGATGAGAGGGAAATGGCTCTAAGCAGGAGGAGGAAAAATTTAAGTTAGACATTAGAAAAAAGTTCTTCACCATGAGGGTGGTGATGTACTGGAGCAAGTTGCCCAGGGAGGTGTGGAAGCCCCATCGCTGGATGTTTTAAGGCCAGGCCAAATGTGGTTCTGGGAAGCCTGATGTGTGTGGTGTCCCCGCCCATGGCAGTGGGGTTGGAAGTAGATGATCCTTGGGGTCCCTTCCAACCCTGACAATTGTGCGATTCTGTGTAAAAGGAAACATACTGCCGTGCCACTTTTCAGGACCAAGCTGAAATACCATAAAAGGGTCTCCTTCCTTCAACTGTCGGGAATCTGCCATCACCAGAACCAGCAATTTCACTAGGCCTCCTAGAACTGAGGAGGTTCTTGCTTGTCACTCTGGGAGATGGTTTAAATTATATGTCTCAAACATTCATGCCAAATAAAAGAGTTCAAGGACTCATACCTGACCCAAAGGTTAAGTGACACAGAATGATTCTCATTCCCATTGTTCGACCCCTCCCTTTCCCACAGCCAAAACTACACCATACTTAGTTCTGTAACTCCTCTGTTCTCTGCAAAAAGCCTTCATAAATTGTACTTCTTTATGTGTGTTTTATTAATTTGTTTGTATTTGTAACAAAACGAGAATAGGATTAGTATCAGCTGGGGAAGCATTTTATAACATGAAAATCAGAGTGTGTGTGGCGTGCCCTTGAAGGTGACTGCTGGGCATTTTTGAACAGCTGTATTTGAGTCTAGCTGAGATGGAATTAAATTTTCCCCATAGCATCCTTTATAGCTCTGTGCTGGGTATTGGTGTATGGAAAGGTGTTGATAATACAGCAGTTACAACACAAATCTGCAACTGAGCAGTGCTCCAGGGTATCAAGATTGTCTCTTCAACACTCCTCCCTCACCAGCAGGCTGGTGGTGGGCAGGATGCTGGGAGGGAATACAGACTAGGAGAGATGACCCCAACTGACCAAAAGGATGTTCCATATCATCTGCTTAGTATTAACGGTTAAGAGAAAGGAGGAGGAGGGGAAGCATTTGTTACTACAACTGTCTTCTGAAGCAAGTGCTGCATGTACTGAGATCTTACTCCTTAGGAAGTTGCTGAACATTGCCTGCTGATGGGACATAGAGAATTAATCTTTAGTTTTCCTTTGTGTGTTCCTTTTCCATACATGACCTTTGCTTTTGCTCTATTAAACTTCGTTTATCTTGACCCACTTGGGTTTTTTTTTTCCATTTTATTTTCTACATCACAAGACCCCCACACCAAATCATGCTCGGGAGAAGAATGAAAGAGCAAGTTGGTGAGTACCTGACATCCACTCAAGATCAAGCCTCTACAGAGTCCTAAGGCCTAGAACAGTGTTGGAGTGGAGTTGATAGACTGTAGACAATGGAAGGAGTCAAATCTGATACAGTTTCATCAATGATGACTTTTTTGACTCATTCAAGAGAGTGCTTTGAAAATACCTATCTAGAGCAATACAAAACAGAGTTAGGCATTTTGGATGCTAAGAGCATCCACACTTGATCATAGACTCCTAAGTCTTCAATAACCACTGTGGATCTTAGTAAATCACTATTAGATTAAGCATGGCTTTTGTAACTAGGTCCTTGTTTTATCTTTTCATTTACCCCAGCAGACACTTTTATGCCAACACTGGGCTGACTTTTGGTTGGGAAATGTTGCCTCAAGCTATATTTACATATCAGAACATCCAAAGAGACAGATCGTCTAAGCACTGTCCTGGCAACTGCAATCCTCAACTGTACAATGGTAACCAGTTATACTTTTTGAGCCGGCAGTAGTACTCTATACACCAAAGCAAAAACCCAACCCAGCCCAAAACCAAACCAAAAAACCAAAACCAAACAAAATGCAAACAAACCAACCCCCAAACAAAAAAAACCAACCAAACCCAAACCCTACTATTTCACGAGTGAGTTTTATTTCCATGATGCAAATTGAAAAGTGTAAACTCCCTAGCCTGTGTTTAATATATAGTAAGTATACATGGTCAACACATTACTCAGGATTGTTGTGTCAAGATTGTCATCTTATTGCTTAGAGCACACCTGAAACCAGTGGTTGTTTTCTGAAGGCTTAGGGAAAAAAGGTAATGCTTGGGATACTTCCATGTCTACTATACTGCAATGTGCTTTGCCCTTTGCAATGTTTTACTAACTTTTTTTTTTTTTTTGGGTGTGTTTTACACATATGAAGATTATTTAACCTGTAGCAGGATGTAAGATATATGAGCAGGAAATGTAAAGATTTTGGTAAACGTTACTTTGGATACTGGATAAAGTAAACTGTGTTTTAAGGCACTGTCTATAAATGTGAGTTGCATCCTTGGGCACAGGAAGGATTATTTTCCTTATGTCATGTGGATTGTGCAGTATTTAAGTTGGTTGTGGATAAAAATGAGCTTGCTTGTCATCAGAGGCATTGGAAGGGAGCATCCTAATGAAATACCAAGTCGTATTTAAATAAAACACATGCCAGACATGTTCTTTGGATGTGTGCAGGTATTCTGTGCATGGTTTGTAGTTACTGAGGATGAAGGGAAGGAAAGGGTAAGGAAGAAATGAAAAGAGAATGGAAAGACAACGCGAGTCAAAGAAAGAAAAGGAATAGAGGCAAGAATTAAATTTGCCTGTTTGGTGTTTAACAAGTTTTCATCAGAACAGAAAGCTTTATCTGCATCACAGAATCACATTAAAAGGCCCTCAGGATCACCAAGTCCAACCAATATCCCTAGTCTACAAGGATATTGCCCTAAACCACATCTCCAGGCACCACGTCCAGACGAACTATAAACACATCTAGGGTTGGTGACTCAGCCACCTCCCTGGGCAGCACATTCTAATGCCTGACCACACTTGCTATGAAGTTTTTTAATAATGTCCAGTCTAAACCTACCCAGTCACACCTTGAGACCATTCCCTCTTGTTCTGTCACTAATTACCTATGAGAAGAGACCAGCATCAACCTCTCCATGTCCTTTTACGTAGCTGTGGACAGCCATGAGGTCTCCCCTCAGCCTCCTCTTTTTCAAACTAAACAGCCTCAGCTCACAGAATCACATAATGTCAGGGGCTTGAGGGGACCTCAAAAGATAATCCAGTCCAACCCCCCTGCCAGAGCAGGATCACCACATCACACAGAAACCCATCAAGGCAAGTTTTTAATATCTCCAGAGAGGAAGATTCCACAACTCCACTGGAAAGCTTCTTACAGTGTTCTATCACCCTCACAGTGAAAAATTTCCTTCTCATGTTTACATGAAACTCCTTATGCCTCAACTTCACCCACTGCCCCTTGTCCTGTCATTGGGCATCACTGAGCAGAGCCTGGCTCCTTCCTCTTGGCACTCACTCTTTACATAGTTATAAACATGAAACACCTCTCAGTCTCCTGTTCTCCAGGCTAAAGGGCCCCAACTCCCTCCGTCTCTCCTCATAAGAGACATGTTCCATTCCCTTAATCATTTTCATGGCTCTGCACTGGACTCTCTCAAGCAATTCTCTGTCCTTGAGCTTGGGGGCCCAGAACTGGACAGAGTACTCCAGATGCAGCCTCACCAGGGCAGAGTAGAGGGACAGGAGAACCTTTCTTGACGTACTAGCCACACTCCTTTTAACACACCCCAGAATGGCATTGGCCCTGCTGGCTGCAAGAATGCATTGCTGGCTCATGGTCAACCTCCCATCAACTAGGACTTGCAGATCATTTTCTCCTTCGCTGTCTTCCAACAGGTCAGTCCCCAACCTGTACCAATACCTGGAGTTGTTTTTTGCCAGGGGAAAGACTCTACACTTGCCCTTGTTGAATTTCATTCAATTTACCCCTCATCACTTTTTGCCTACTTGTAAGTCATGGAGTCATCATAGTATCGTAGGTTCCTAGCTACAGTTTGACAAGAGATATCCCTTCTTTTCAGAAAAAAATAGGGAAAAAACAAAACTGAAACCACTGTCCCCCAAAAAACCCCAAACTAACCAACCAAAAATTAAAACTGCAAATAAAAAAATAAACCAAACAAAACATTTTTTTCGGGGGAGATGTGTTTGGACTAGAGCAGAACAGTTACCACGCATGTGCTGCAGCAGATTCTGCCAGTTATACATCCAAGGAGGATGTTTACCTCTCGGGAACAGCATAATGTGTCAACTCATGCTCTGCTTAATGTGATCTTGGGAGTCTTTCCCAACCTTTATTATTCTATGCAAGGCCTTTGACACAGTCTCCCACAACATCCTGCTTGCCAAGTTGGGGAGATATGGATTTGACGGGTGGACTATTCAATGGATAAGGAATTGGCTGGATAGTCACATCCAGAGGTCAGTGCTCAATGGCTTGAAGTCCAGAAGGACAGCAGTGACAATGGTGTCCCTCAGGGGGGTCCATACTGGGACATGTGCTGTTAATTGTTTTTGTCAATGATACAGACAGTGAGATCAAGTGCACCATCATCAGGTTTGCTGATGGCACCAAGCTGAGTAGTGCTGTCAGTACACCAGACTAATGGGATGGCATCCAGAGGGACATGGGCAAGTTGGAGAGCTGGGCCCCCGTGAACCTCATGAGGTTCTGCACCTGGGCCGGAACAATCCTCACTATCAGTACATGCTAGGGGATGAAGTGATAGAAAGCAGCCCTGTGGAAAAGGACTTGGGGCTGCTGATGAAGGAGAAGCTGGACATGAGCAGACAGTGTGAACTTGCAGCCCTGAAGGTCAATGGCGTCCTGGGCTGCATCAAAAGATGTATTGACAGCAGATCCAGAGAAGTGATCCTGCCACTTTAAGTGATTCTGCCACTTCACTGTGCTCTGGTGAGACCTCACCTGGAGTACTGTGTCCAGGTCTGGAGCCCTCAGTATAGGAAGGACGTAGGCCTGATGAAGCAGATCCAGAGGAGGGCTGCAAAAATGATCAGGGAGTTTGAGCACTTCTGCTGTGAGCACAGGCTGAGGACCTTTGGGTTATTCAGCCTCAAGAACAGAAGGCTCTGGGGAGACCTAACAGCATCCTGAAGGAAGCTACAAGAAGGATGGAGAGAGACTGTTTACAAAGGCCTGTGGTGATAGGACAAGGGGCAATGGCTTAAAACTAGAGAAGAGCAGATTTAGATTGGATGTTAGGAACGGTGTCCAGTTCTGGGCCCCTCAATTCAAGAGAGATGTTGAGGTGCTGGAAGGTGTCCAGAGAAGGGCAACAAAGCTGGTGAGGGGCCTGGAACACAAAGCCTATGAGGAGAGGCTGAGGGAGCTGGGGGTGTTTAGCCTGGAGAAGAGGAGACTAAGGGGTGCCCTCATTGCTGTCTACAACTACCTGAGGGGAGGTTGTAGCCAGGTGGGTGGTGGCCTCTTCTCCCAGGCAACCAGCAACAGAATGAGGGGACACAGTCTCAAGTTGTGGCGGGGGAAAGTATAGGCTGGAGGAAGTTTTTCACAGAGAGAGTGATTTGCCATGGGAATGTGCTGCCCAGGGAGGTGGTGGAGTCACTGTCCCTGGAGGTGTTCAAGAAAAGACTGGATGAGGCACTCAGTGCCATGGTCTAGTTGACTGGCTAGAGGGATAGGTTGGCCTGGATGATCTTGGAGGTCTCTTCCAACCTGTTTGATTCTATGATTCTGTGATTCTAATATGAGGGTAGTGGAACACTGGAATAGGTTGCCTAGGGAAGTGGTTGAGGCCCCATCCCTGGAGATACTCAAAGTGAGGCTTGACATGCCTCTGGGCAGCCTGATCTAGTGGAGAATGTCCTGCTGACTGCAGAAGGCATTAGACTAGATGACCTTTGGGGATCCCTTCCAACCCAGACCATTCTCTGATTCTATGATTCTATGACTCAGTGACTGATATCTTTTAAGTTTCTGACCTTTGGAGCAATGGTAGTACAAATGTGGTCACCTGGGCCATTCAATTCAAGAGAGATGTTGAGATGCTCGAGTGTGTCCAGAGAAGGGTGACAAAGCTGGTGAGGGGCCTGGAACACAAACCTTATAAGAAGAGGCAGAGGGAGCTGGGGTTGTTTGGCCTGGAGAAGAGGAGGCTCAGGGGAGACCTCATTGCTGTCTACAACTACCTGAAGGGAAGCTGTATCCAGGTGGGGTTGGTCTCTTCTGCCAGGCAACCAGCAACAGAACAAGGGGACACAGTCTCAAGTTGTGCCAGGGTAGGTATAGGCTGGATGTTAGGAAGAAGTTCTTCACAGAGAGAGTGATTTCCCATTGGAATGGGCTGCCCAGGGAGGTGGTGGAGGCACCGTCCCTGGAGGTGTTCAAGAAAAGCCTGGATGAGGCACTTAGTGCCATGGTCTGGTTGACTGGCTAGGGCTGGGTGATAGGTTGGACTGGATGATCTCGGAGGTCTCTTCCAACCTGCTTGATTCTATGATTCTATAATGGTGTTGTATGTTCCAAGACATATTCAAAACAAACTGTCCAATGACTAAGTAGATTCTCAGGCAAATTTTTTAGAATTCTTAGATGAAACTTCCCAAGGAATCTAGACTTTAATGTATCATTCAAATATTGTTCAGCATGTTCCTCAGTTACCAGTGGACTGGAAAACATTACAATTTCCTTATATAATACAAGCCTGGCATAAAGGAGTTTCCATTCAAGTTTACCACAGCTCAAAGCTGGGAAAGAAGCAAATTGAATGTTGGTTACAATTCATAATGCTATTGACATCTGAGTTCTGTTCTGGAAAAGTAGTATGGTATTCAGTGGGGACATGTGGAAAAAATTGTGTCATGCCAGCAACAATTAGCTCTGCAGAAATAGGATGGGGAATAACTGCCTGTTTACCCATTCTTTATGAGAGATCTCTTGTGTATTGTGGATGATAAACTGAGTGCTAGTCAACAATTTTGTGCTACAGTACAAAAGGCAAACATGATACTGGCCCATATATAAAGCAAGTTACCCTTGAGGACACATGAAGTCCTCCTGTAATCATGAACTGAGATGAAGTCACAGAATCACAGAATCAGTGTTAGGGATTGGAAATTATTTCAAAAGATCATCCAGTCCCATCTCTCTCCCAGAGCAGGATCACCTAGCATACATCACACAGGAATACATCCAGCTGGGTTTTGGATGTCTTCAGAGAAGTAGACTCCACACCCTCTCTGGGCAGCCTGCTCATAGTGAAAATGTTTTTCTTTATGTTCACATGGAACCTCCTCTGCTCCGATGTGCACCTGTTGCCCCTTTTCCTATCATTGGACATCACTGAGCAGAGCCTGGCATTGTCCTTCCAAAACTTGCTCTTCACATCTTTATAAATATCAATGAGATCACCACTCAGACTCCTCTTCTCCAAGCTAAAGAGACCCAACCTTCCCTTTAAAGGGAGATTTTCCATTCCTTTAATCACAGAATCACATAATACATCTGGTCAGAAGAGACCTCAAAGATCATCCAGTCCAACCCTTAACACAGCACCAAAAGGTCCACACTAAACCATGTCCCTAAGTGCCAGGTCCACAGACTGCTTAAGTACTTCCAGGGATGGTGACTCCACCACTGCCGTGGGCAGACCATTCCAATGTCTGAGAAGCCTCCCTGTGAAGAAGTATTTCCTAATACCCAACCTGAGCCTGCCCTGGTGGAGCTTGGAACCATTTCCTCTAGTTCTGTTGCTTGCCATCAAGGAGAAGAGTCTGCCTGTTCCTTTCTCCAACTTCCCTTCAGGTAGATGTAGAGAGCAAAAAGGTCTCCCCTCAGCCTCCTTTTCTCCAGACTGAACACCCCGAGCTCCCTGAGCTCACTCCTTGTGGCTGAGGTGCTCCACATCCTTCACCAGCCTCATTGTTCTTCTCTCCAGCACCTCAATGTCCTTGCTCTAGTGAGGCGTCAAGAACTTGACACAGCACTCAAGGTGTGGCCTCCCCAGTGCTGAGCACGGGAGGATGATCACCTCCCTATTCCTGATAGCCATGGTGTTTCTAATCCAAGCCAGGATGCCATTGGCTTTCTTGGCCACCTGGGCACACTGTCCCTTCCAGCCTAAGCCATTCTATGGCTCTGTTTCTGTAGACTCTATAGGTCTAAACCCATGTGCCTTCTACACTAGAAGCAGAGTTTTCTGTGATGTTAATGTGGCTCTAATTTCCTCAAGAACTAGTGGCTATCATCTTAAATGCTGCCCATTTTAAGCTTAGCATGGCCTCTCTGCTTGGCTTTCTTCATATCAGTTCATAAAAATGTTAAGGGTTTTTTCAGCAGGAAGCAACACATACAAAATTGTCCACATTTTTCTTTACCTGTCAGGGGAGTAGAAAGCAAAACACAGCACAAACATTAGTCTTGTTGCTGAATGTGTTTGTGGAAAATGAATACTCTTACAGTAAGAAAAAAGGAAAAAGGGGGGAAAAAAGAATAATAAGAATAGAAATACATAATCTTTTCAGGTTGAGAGTTTGTTATGTTATGGCTTTAACACAGTTATCTGCTCTGAGGATATGCCCACCACTGACTCAGTCTCAAACAGTTCCTAAAACAAGCATTTTCCTGCATAGAATTATAATGAGCATTTTTTTGTTTTCATTTTTAACTGTTCTGCTCTGTGTAGTGATACACTGCATTGATTCTAACATGGCCATGAAGATGGCCATGAAGATGACCATGTGCATAAAATGTCAGCAAACTTGAATCATGTGTGAGTTGTCCATGAAATGTTGGTGTCTAGCTTGGTGGAAAGGGAAATAAAATACTACAGCATTATTTGGGTGCTTACAGCTTTGGGTTTGTACTTCACTGCCAAAAGGTGCAGGGAGTTTTGATATAAGGAAAAGTGGTGTTCCAAAACAAGCAGAAAGTTGGAAGGAACCAGTGGGAGCAACATAAGCTCCTGTAGGAATTATTGCTGCAGTCGTAGGGTCACACAGGAGCAACTTGTCAGCTGAAATTGCAGATGAATAGCAGAGAACTGAGTTTTTTGGTGATTTCAACATGTAATGTAAGAGATTAGACCTTCTTAGAGCCTTGTGTTTAACAACTATGTAAAAATTAAACTGTCAGAGCTTCCACGTATTAGAAGCATACAAAGTTTCCCCAAAGGGTTGATTATCAAACTGTTAGCCAATCCAAAAACCCATCAGAAGCAGACAATAAATACTGTCATCTAGTACGAGTTCACAATACAAAGACATTTTAGGTTTTGCTATGCTGCTTAGATACAGATTATAAACAAATTGCTGCAGATAATTAGTCAGATTAACAGCTTTTGAGCAAGTCATTATTTGGAAAAAAAGAAAGTTTGCTATGTCTGGCCTGCTCTGCACTTAATAGAGAATTGTTGAGGATATTGTAAGAAGAAATAATGATTTCCAACTAAAAGTCTTTCTTCCACAATGAAGCCAAGATCTGGAACAGAGCAAGCTGCTTTTTAAGAAAGCCCAGAATCTGTGAACATCTAGGAGTGTATGTGGATCATAATTCAACTTGTTGATTTTCTTTGTTTGCATCATTTCATCTACTTTGTGAAGGCTTTGCTGAGTAAGCATGAGTGACTGATTCAAACTTTGCCTTTTGTTAGGTTATTTTAGGGACAGAGATTTCATTCTCCTGATGGACGTGATGAAATGCAAATACAAGTGCAAATCCACATGCCTGACCTTTGCTTTTTACTTTCCTCATGCAATGTGTGCAAGATGAACAAACTCAGATGATGCCACATTTCCCTGTTCTCTGCACCAGGCTGCCTTTGCACCAGCTGTGCCTACAGCAGGGGAGAAGCTCAAGAGTTGTCAAGCTTTATGCTCAGGTTTAGACAATAATGAAATTTGAGAAGTTGGACCACATCCTGAGGTTCAACAAAGCCAAGAGCAAGGACCTGTACCTGAGTTAGGGCAATCCGTGGTATCAGTCCAGACTGGGGGATGAAGGGACGGAAAGCAGCCCTGCACAGGACTTTGAGATGCTTGTTGTGAATCTCAGCATGAGCTACCAGTGTGCACTCACAGCTCAGAAGCAACCATGTCATGGGCTGTATGAGAAAAGGTGTAAGTAGAAGGTTCTGCCCCTGTACTCCACTGTACTGAGACCCCACCTGCAGTTATGAGGCCAGTTCTGGAGTCCTCAACACAGCAGAAATATGGACCTGTTGCAGCAGGGCCAGAGGAGAACACAGCAGTGATATAAGGACTGAAAGCTCTCTGCTGTGAGACCAGGCTGAAAGAGTTTGGGTTATTCAGCCTGGATAAGAGAAGGCTCCAGGGAGGCCTTCTAGTGGCCTCTCAATACTTAAAGAATGTGATGGTTTGAAACTATAAGAGGGAGATTCAGACTAGCTCCCCAGAGGCTGAGGGAGCTGGGATTGTTTAGCCTGGAGAAGAGGAGGCTGTACAAAGCCCAACAAAGGACCACCAAGGGGGCTGAGGGATTGGAGTACTTCTCTTGTCAGGACAGACTGAGAGACCTGGGAGTCTTCAGCCTGGTGAGGGTGCAAAGAGGACAGATCAAGGCTCCCTTCAGTGGTGCCCAGTGACAGGGCCAGAGGCAACGAGCAGCAAGTGAATCACAAGAGGCTCCCTCTTGAACACCAGGAAACACTTTTTCACTGTGATGGTGACTAGGCAGCGGCCCATATTGTAGAATCTCCATCTTTGGAGAAATTGAAAAACCATACATAGCCATGAGCAAGCACAGAATTGAAGCATGTTTGGGGCTGGGAGTGAGCTGTGGACATCACACAGTCCACCCCTGTTGCTAAAGCAGGGTTACACAGAGCAGGCTGCACAGTATCACAGTGTCCAGGCAGGTTTTTGTCTCTCCAGAGAAGAAAACTCCACAGTTTCTTTGTGAACACAACCACTGTTCCAGTCCTGTGTCATCCTCAGCGTAAAGAAGTTTTTCCTTAAGCTTCTGTGTTGTCCAAGTTTGTGACCCAGAGCAGTGGCATGTGTTGTGGAGTTCCCATCAGTGCTATGTGTCCATGCTTGAGCAGGGGGGTTTGGGAAAGATGACTTCCAGTGGTGCCTTTCCCATTCAACCATGCTGTGCTTCTGTACAGCAAACAATTTCAACAAAAATTTCCTATGTTCCCTGTTGCTTGCTTACTTGCTCAGTGATGTTACAGAATCCTAGAATTATAGAATGGTTTGGGTTGGAAAGGACTTTAAAGATCATCTAATTCCAGCCCTCTGCCATGGACAGGAGGGACACTTCCCACTAGACCAGGTTGCTCAAGGTCCTATCTGACCTGGCCTTGAATACTTCTAGGGAGCGGGCATCCACAGCCTCCATGGGCAGACTGATTCAGTGTCTCACCACCCTCACTGTAAAGAATTTCTCCCTAATACTCAGCTGTCTGGTGATTTCTCTACTTGATGTCTTCCTGAGCCTGTACCGTATGGATAGAGTTGAAGATACATAGGTTCTGCTGGAAATTATATTTGGGTTTGCTGACTGTGGTCTGGAAGAGCTGAGATAAGATGTTGCCTTGACTTTCTGGACAGAGTACACGTGTCCACCCAAGCAGAACCAGAAGGTACACCAGGTGTATCAGTGAAACGTGCATCTAGGCTCTTCTCAGATGTGTGTTACACCAGCATTGACTCCAAGCTGTTGTAGCAGGGCTGACCTGACAAACAGAAGGGCTGGGTAAGTTACACCCTCTTAATAGGGACAGCAGTGACCACATGCTCTCTAGACATCCTGACTCCTGAGCTGTCCCTTGGGCTGCTCCGTCGTGCGTCATCTCTAGAGTAGGTCAGGGACTGTAAGGCACATGCTGATCTCCAGGGAGCTGACAGAAAACCCTGATCTCTCATACCAGCAATGACTCTCTCCAGCTATCATCTCCATATCACTCAAGTCATTCTCTTGCAAGCATAATTTGACTTTTTTTCAGGAATAACTCCTGTTCCTGTCACATCTTTTAAAATAATTATAACTTTAATAAATGAGAAGGGTGAGGAGAGGCAGGAGAGTTTATTTTGTTGTTGTTTTTATTTCTTTGTTTTTTTTTTGTTTTTTTTAAGGAAAAATGGAAGTGAGCATTTGGCTTCAATGTGCAAATGATGTGTAATTTCCAGCAACTCGAGGAGGAATAGTTTCCTTGCCTTTAAGACATGTTAATTTATTTTTTTTAAAAAATATGTGTTTCTCAAAATTTAATTTGTGGTTTGGGGAGCTAAGTATAGAAAATTACATAATGCCTTTTCAGACTTTGCTGACTAAGAGTGATCACAATAAATGCTTATAGCAGGCATGGAGTTTGTTGAAATATGAATTGTTCCATTGCAACAGTTCAAAGCTCTCCAACATCAGCTGGGCTTCAGTGTAACATGCAGGCTTTTAAAGTGTAAAAGTCGTATTCCTTAAGATAAGATGAGGAGATGAGAATCAACAGAACCCAGTGCATCCTAACAAGGATACTCTGGGAGTAGAGCTAAAGTGTTTGTGGACTTTAAGCATACTCTTCTTCAAAAATATTTTGAGTTGTCACTCATGACGGTTTTGGGTTGCTTTTATGTTTATTAACATGTTTTTTTTCTTTCCTTTTGTTTTTTTTTTCCCCCCATCAGGTGCTTCATCCCAAATGCCTATGCTGCTCTTTTCACTGCAGCTCTGGTGCCATTAATGTGCTTGGTGGTAGTTTTTGTGGTGTTCATCCATGCCTACCAGGTGACCCCACAGTGGAAAGCCTATGATGATATTTTCAGAGGAAGAACAAATGCTGCAGGTATGATTTGTTGTCTGTCTCAACACAAACATGTTGGACTTTCAGAACAGTACTGACTGTTCTTACCAGTTCAGGAAACCCGACTAGAAACTGCAGTTCAGTAGACGCCCACGCACTTGTGAAAGATTAAGCATGCCAATGGGCCCTTTGAAGTCTGTGAGAGTACTTAAATGATTAAAGTTAGGAGGATAAAAATGTGTTAAACCTGGAACAAGAAATTAGGATCACTTGTTATTGTCTAGTGAAGAGAACAGAGTTAGAATACAACACCACCCTGGTTGGAGCACGGTGTCCCTATGCCTGGTTTTCATAGAATCATAGAATGGTTTGGTTTGGGAGGGATTTTGAAAGGTCATGACATCTGGGGACATCAGCAACTAGAGCAGATTGCTCAGAGCCCTGTTTGGCCTGGAATGGTTCTCAGGGATGGACTGTGAGCCTGACCTCAGTGCCAGGCAAGGTCATGGAACAGGTCATCTTGGGTGCCATCACAAAGCACCTACAGGATGGCCAAGGGATCAGGCTCAGCCAGCATGGGTTTAGGAAGCCTGACCTCAGTGCCAGGCAAGGTCATGGAACAGGTCATCTTGGGTGCCATCACAAAGCACCTACAGGATGGCCAAGGGATCAGGCTCAGCCAGCATGGGTTTAGGAAGGGCAGGTCCTGTCTCACCAACCTGATCTCCTTTTATGATCAGGTTACCTGCCTGGTGAATGTGGGGCAGGCTGTGGATGTAGTCTACTTGGACTTGAGCAAAGCCTTTGACACTGTCTGCCACAAGAAGCTCCTGGCCAAGCTGGCAGCTCATGGCTTGGACAGATTCACTCTGTGCTGGATCAAGAACTAGCTGGATGGCAGAGCTCAGAGAGTGGTGGTGAATGGTGCCACATCCAGTTGGCAGCCAGTCACAAGTGGTGTTCCCCAAGGATCAGTGCTGGGCCCAGTCCTGTTCAATATCTTTATTGATGATCTGGACAAGGGCATTGAGTCCAGCATCAGTAAGTTTGCAGATGACACCAAGCTGGGAGCAGATGTTGATCTGTTGGCAGGTAGGAGAGCCCTGCAGAGGGACCTGGACAGGCTGGATGGGTGGGCAGAGGCCAATGGGATGAGATTTAACAAGGCCAAGTGCAGGATTCTGCACTTTGGCCACAACAACCCCAAACAGCACTACAGGCTGGGGACAGAGTGGCTGGAAAGCAGCCAGGAAGAAAGGGACCTGGGAGTACAGATAGTAGGCTGAAGATGAGCCACCAGTGTGCCCAGGTGGCCAAGAGAGCCAATGGCAACCTGGCCTGCATCAGGAACAGTGTGGCCAGTAGGACAAGGGAGATTATTCTTCCCCTGTACTCAGCACTGGTCAGGCCACACCTTGAGTCCTGTGTCCAGTTCTGGGCCCCTCAATTCAAGAGAGATGTTGAGGTGCTGGAGCATGTCCAGAGAAGGGCAACAAAGCTGGTGAGGGGCCCGGAACACAAACCCTCTGAGGAGAGGCTGAGGGAGCTGGGGGTGTTTAGCCTGGAGAAGAGGAGGCTCAGGGGTGATCTTATTACTGTCTACAACTACCTGGAGGGGCATTGTAGCCACGTGAGGGGTGGCCTCTTCTCCCAGGTAACCAGCAATAGAACAAGGGGACACAGTCTCAAGTTATGCCGGGGTAGGTCTAGGCTTGATGTTAGGAGGAAGTTCTTCACAGAGAGAGTGATTGGCATTGGAATGGGCTGCCCAGGGAGGTAGTGGAGGCACCGTCCCTGGAGGTCTTCAAGAAAAGCCTCAGTGCCATGGTCTAATTGACTGGATAGGGCTGGGTGCTAGGTTGGACTGGATGATCTTGGAGGTCTCTTCCAACCTGGTTGATTCTATCTGACACCTCACTGGGCAGCCTGGGCCAGTGCTTCAACACTGTGTTCATGAAACATTTCTTCCTTCTATTTAGCATGAATCTCCCTCTTCTAGTCAAAACCATCACTGCTTGTCCTGCCACAACAGACCTTGCTAAAAAGTCTGTTCCCAGGTTTCTCACTGGTTCCTTAAAGTACCAAAAGGCCACAAGAATGCTTCCTTGAAGCTTGCCTTGCTCTAACCCGAACTCTCTCAGCCTAGCCCCTCAGCAGAGGGCTTTAAGCCCTCCCATCCTTGCTGCAGCCTCCTCTAGCCATGCTCCAACAGTTCCAAGTCTTTGCTCTGCTGAGGACTCCAGAGCTGGCCCCAGCACTGCAGGTGAGGGTCTCATCATCTTGGAGCAGAGGGGCAGAGAATCCTCTCCCTCCACTTGCTGCCCATGTTGCTTGGGATCAGCAAAGGACATGGCTGGGTCTAGGCTGCAGGTGCACGTTGTTTACTGAAGTCCAGCTTTTCACCCACTGGTACCCCTTCATCCTCCAGCCTGATAATGTCCTGAGCCAGGGCAAGGTGCAGGTCCTTGCCTTTGGGCTTTTTGAATCTCAGGAGGTTCACACAGCCCAACTTCTCCATCTTGCCCAAGTCTCTCTGGATGGCATCTTGGTTCTTGGGTGTCTCAGCTGCCCCACTCAGTGTGGTGTCATCTACAAGCCTGCTGAAGGTACTCTTGATCCCACTACCTACTACTAATGAAGATATTAAAGAACACTGGCTCCAGTGCAGACCCCTGAGGGACAGCACTTGTCATCAGTCTCCATCTGGCTATTGAGTCATTGACCAGTAGTCTCTGTGTATGACCATCCAACCAGTTCCTTGTCTGCCGAGCAGTACACCCACCAAATCTGTACCTCTCCCCCAGAGACAAGGATGTTGTGAGGACCTGAGTCAAAGGCTTGACAGAAGTCCTGGTAGGTGACATCCATAGCTCTTCCACTGTCCACTGATCTTAGTCACTCCATTGTAGAAGGCTACTAAATTGATTTTGGCTGGGGATACCAAACAGCCCTGTCCTGTGGAGGGCTGGGGTTGCTTGGCAGCAGTGACTGCTTGCCTGAAGGGCAGCAAAGAGATAGGAACCCACACTGTGCTCCTCTGCTTGGCCTCAGTTGCTGGGCACAGCTTCTGGCCATTGTATTTTCAGAGAGAATTTGGTGCCTACACAGCCTTGCACAGAGGCTGTGCATTACAGTCTTTGGAGTTAAGCACCCCAGTTTTGAAATTTCCTAGTGATGCTCACAAGTGAAACGTGCCTGAAAGAACAGATCTGTCCTGTGCAAAACAGGAAGTATTGGTCGGTCTGCTCTGTCAGAACAGCTTCAAATACAATAATGTTCCCAAAATAAAGTTGCAGCAGTTTAGACCAGTACCATAATAATAGGACACTCTGTGGGAAGCTTGAAATATTTGTTTTCATGGTGGGTTTTTTGGTTTTGTTTTTTTTTTTTTTGGGGGGGTGGGGTGAAGAAAATCAGTTTTATAAACAAGTGCAGATACACAGCTTTTAATAAAGTCTGCTTTCTCCCTAGCTGCATAAAGCCAGTTAGATGTCATAAACATGTGAAAGATTCTTCAGTCGTTTTTCCCAATTCATTAAATAAATGTCATCTGAACTTAAAAGGGACATTGGATTATTAAAAAATTCCATTGAGCAGTCCAGTGCTTGTAACTGTTCTGATTTATAAGGAGCAGCTGTCTTGTTCAAATGCTCGGATTTGCAGTGATCATTGTATTATGAAATGTGGGGCTGTGGTTTATTTTTTTAACAGTTGGGTTATAGAAATAGGGCTCCTCTTATAAGAAAATCTAAAGAAATATTAAATATTTATACTTAAATTTAATAATTTTTAATTTAAATATTTATTATCTGGACATTTCTTCAAATATTAATTGCCTTTTTAATGACAAAAGGTCAGTTTGGCTAAGAGCTGTGTGAATTCGGATAAGGTCTGATAAACATAGCTTGTGGGTATGATACTGAAGACCTTGGCTGCACTTTAATCTTATTTCTAATATAAAAGGCAGTGCTCGGAGCAATCACAATGATGGCTTCTTATATAGTCTTGAATAAGACCATTTATTTATTTATAGTAGCTTTTTTATAGTATCCCTAAGGATGGAGAGTCTATATTCATATGTTGAAAGTAAAGGTCTGTCTCAGAGCAGTTAAACAAAAGGAAAACAAGACTGAATATTGAAAAAAAATACTATAAATAAATCAGCATTCAAAATGGCAGATAGTATTAATAGAGGCTGTATCTACATGACATAAATACAGTAAATAATGATGCTGAACAGAACCTTTGTTTCATCATAGAATCATAAAATCATAGAATCAGCCAGGTTGGAGGAGACCTCCAAGATCATCCAGTCCAACCTAGCACCCAGCCCTATCCAGTTAACTAGACCATGGCACTAAGTGCCTCATCCAGGCTTTTCTTGAAGACCTCCAGGGATGGTGACTCCACCACTTCCCTGGGCAGCCCATTCCAATGCCAATCACTCTCTCTGGCAACAACTTCCTCCTAACATCCAGCCTGTACCTCTCCTGGCACAACTTGAGACTCTGCCCCCTTGTTTGGTTGCTGGTTGCTGATTTAGGATTCAAAGTGGTTTCTTTTTCCAGTGGAATCTAGAAAATGTTACAGAGAATCCTGAGGGCTCACACCAAAAGCAGGGGGGGAAGGATCAGGAAGGAAGGTGCTCAGAAAAGTGTCAACATTATTTTTTAAAACCAGGTTGTAACTTCTACCACTGATTGCACCTGCAAAGCAAACTGGAGTTGTGCTACCACAGGGCTTTTGCAAGCAGAAGTGAAAGTACTTTATGCAGTGCGGGTGTGAGCAAGTTGGAGACAGGCTGTTAGAAGAAAGGAGCTGTCTGCTGAGGTTTATGGTGCTTGGGGTTGTGTAAGAGCTCTATGTGTAGCTGTGCTTCTGCTGCAAGCATCCACAAAGAAAGGCTGGTGGCTTCTGCAGTGTGTGAGGTTGTCTAAAACTGCGTAACATGGTGCCAACTCTTAAATCTAGGCCTCTGCCTTTCTTATTTAATATTTATCTTCTTACGTATGGGATGTTGGTAGTATATTTATTTTTAATTTTTTATGTGTATGTTATGCTTCTAAAGACATTCAAAGACAGTTTGCAGTGGTAAGACCTACTAGCACTTAATTTTTCTTCCCCAAAATCACAGAATACATCTGGTCAGAAGAGACCTCAAAGATCATCCAGTCCAACCCTTAACACAGCACCAAAAGGTCCACACTAAACCATGTCCCTAAGTGCCAGGTCCACAGACTATTTAAGTACTTCCAGGGATGGTGACTCCACCACTGCCCTGGGCAGACCATTCCAATGTCTGAGAAGCCTCCCTGTGAAGAAGTATTTCCTAATATCCAACCTGAGCCTGCCCTGGTGGAGCTTGGAACCATTTCCTCTAGTTCTGTTGCTTGCCATGAAGAAGAAGAGTCTGCCTGTTCCTTTCTCCAACTTCCCTTCAGGTAGTTGTAGAGAGCAAAAAGGTCTCCCCTCAGCCTCCTTTTCTCCAGACTGAACACCCCGAGCTCCCTGAGCTCACTCCTTGTGGCTGAGGTGCTCCACATCCTTCACCAGCTTCATTGCCCTTCTCCAAACCTGCTCCAGAACCTCAATGTCCATTCTGTAGTTAGTGGCCCAGAACTGCATACAACATTGGAGGTGTGGCCTCCCCAGCCTCCTCCTGAGCACAGGAGGATGATCACCTCCACAGTGTCTCCAATTGAATCTGGGATGCTATTGGCTTTCTTGGCCACCTGGACTTTCTGCTGACTCCTGTTCAGTCAACTGCCAACCAGTAACCTTAGGTACCTATCCAAGTTGCAGCTTTCCAACCACACATCCCTCAGTCTGGAGCTCACCATGGGGTTATTATGACCCAGGTGCAGGACCTGGTACTTGGCCTTGTTGAACTCACAGAATTAGCCTTGGCTGATGGGTCTCACCTGTGCTAATTTCACTGTAAACCCTCCCTACTCTCTAGCAGATCAACACAGCCAGACAACTTGGTGTCATCTGCAAACTCACTGAGGGTGCACTCAATCTCCTCATCTAGATCATTGACAAAGATATTAAAGATAACAGGGATCAGACCTGAACCTCATGAGACACCATGAATGACTGAGTGCCAGACAGATATAGCTCTCTTCACCACCACCCTTTGGGCTTGGCCATCCGGACAGTTTTTTATCCAGTGCAGAGTGCACTTAGACGAGTCTTGTGCCATAACTCCATGAAAGAGAATGCTGTGGTAGACAGTGTCAGAGGCCTTTCATTTTACTGTACAACCCACTCTTTGCAGAAGTTCACTCCACTGACTCCATGTTCTTGTAGACTCAGTGGCATCTGCCTTTGCTTTAGTGCTGTTACTGCAGCCACCTCAGAGGATGCTGTGGGCAAAACATTTTACATTTCAGAGTTGTCAGAGATGCGTTATAGGCTCCCCAGGGAGATGGCTGAATCACCATCCCTGGAGGTGTTTCAAAGATGCAGGGATGTGGTGCTGAAGGATGTGGTTTAGTAACAGACCTGGTAGGTTTTGAGTATGAAACTCGGTTGGACTCAATGATCCCTAAAGGTCTTTTCCAACCAAAACAATTATGTGATCCTATGATATCTTGCTTATGAAGCAGAAAAGGTGTCCTGAACCACACTCACACTGACTTCTGGCTTCAGTGCATCCTAGAGGACCCTATGGAGTAGGAAGGTCTTCTGGCATCATCACCTCCTTTGAGTTGCGCAGGCACCCATTGTTTTGCTGTTTGGAAATGAATATGCCAGGGTTTCTGTCTTTGATCCAAACCCAGAGGAAAGATGGAGCTACCAGGCAACAATTGTCTATGTTTAGTGTCTTATTTCAGCTTTCCTTTGGCTGCCATCCCTACATTGATTTACTCTTTTTTTTTTTTTTTCAGTCACCCACAACAATGAGTTCCTACAGCAAAAAAATTAACTTTTGTAGTTTCCAGCCAGAAGCTCAGTACCCAGAATGGCCCACTTTGAATAGCACAGAAAGTAATGGAAATGAAAACAACCAACCAGCTAAAGAAAAAATAAAACAAAGCTGTAGTTTGGAGAACTGTACACTCCCCATTGCTTACCCTTTCTAGAAAGGGAACCAAATTCTAGGTGAATGACACTTTAAACAGTTCTGGAAAATCAAGTGTAAACATAGAAACATGTAAACATAGAAAAAGATACTTAAAAAAACACACTTTTGCCAGTAATTGTAGACACCTGTTCATTTAAATTCCTGAGAGCAAAGAGCATTGCAGAAAGGAAAATGTGGCATGTACAGACAAGTAATTATCATTTGTACGTACATATTCATACAAACACCTATTTGCATGTTAATATTTGAACTACTACAGCCTTTTTGTCTTTCTGGGAGTCATTCAGCTAGAAGATAGCTAAAATTACAGTGTGATGCTAATGACCCCATGGGGATTCTGCAATAATTCATGCAAAACATTACTGAATGTTGTCAGTAAGAATAAAATAGTGGTCACTGGCTTGCATAGTGCCATAAACCAGAAAATATGCAGATTTTAAAGACAGAAAAAATTGTTATCTGGCTTCTAAGTGTACATTCCTTTGGTCATTTCATAGATTGCAGCAAATGTGGCATGGATGGTGGCACTGAGTGCTCCCTTAGCAAGTTTGCTGAAGACACCAAACTGTGTGGTGCAGCAAACACACTGGAGGGCAGGGATGTCATCCAGAGGGACCTTGGCAGGCTGAAGAGGTGGGCACAAGCCAACCTCATGATGTTCAGTAAGAACAAGTGCAAGGTCCTGCATCTGGGTCAAGGCAATCCCCAGCACAATTGTGGGCTGGGCAGTGAGTGGCTGGAGGGCAGCCCTGAGGAGAGGGACTTGGGGGTGATGGTGGACGAGAAGCTCAACATGAGCCATCAGTGTGCACTTGCAGCCCAGAAAGCCAACCAGAGCCTGGGCTGCATCAGGAGAAGTGTGGCCAGCAGGTCAAGGGAGGTGATTCTCTCCCTCTACTCTGGTGAGACCACCTGGAGTACTGCATCCGATTCTGCAGCCCCTGTTGCAAGAAGGATGTGGACATGCTGGAGTGTGTCCAGAGAAGGGCCATGGGGATGATCAGAGGGCTGGAGCAGCTCTGCTATGAGGACAGAGTGAAAGAGTTGGGGCTGTTCAGTCTGAAGAAGAGGAGGCTCTGAGTTGACCTTATTGTGGCCTTTCAGTATCTGAAGAGGGCCTACAAAAAAGCTGGGGAGAGACTTTTCAGGATATCAGGGAGTGACAAGACTAGGGGGGATGGAGTAAAGCTGTTCTCCAACAGAGAAGGGCTGGTAGGAGATGTGACAGTGGGAGGCTGCCTGGGGTGTAGTGATCATGAGATAGTGGAGTTTTCAATATTCAGGGAGATAGGGAGGCAGTACAACAAAACCCACAACTTGGACTTCCAGAGGGCAATAAGAAACTTATTTCCAAAGTCCCCTGGGCAGCAGTCCTTGAGAACAAAGGGGTCCAGGATGGTTGGACCTACTTTAAACAGGAGCTCTTGAAGGCACAGGAGCTGGCAGTTCCCATGTGCCAAAAGATGAGCCAGCAGGGAAGGCGACCAGCCTGGATGAGCAAACAGCTCCTGAAGGAACTGGGGGAGAAAAAGAGGGTGTGTCACCTCTGGAAGGAGGGGAAGGCTTCTCCTGACGTGTTTAAGGATGTAGCCAGACTATGCAGGAGAAAAATTAGAGAGGCTGAGGCCCAGCTAGAACTTAGGCTGCCACATCTGTGAAGGATAACAAAAAGCACTTTTATAAAATTATCAATGCTAAAAGGAAGGGCAAGAAGAGCCTCCACTGCTTACTGGACCAGGAAGGGAACATTATAACTGATGATGAAGAAAAGGCTGAGGTCCTGAATGCCTTCTTCACCTCAGTTTTCAACAGTAAGGAGGGAGGAATTCAGGGCAAGCCGCTCTCCATCATTTTCCAGCAGTCCTGGCTCACCAGAGAGGTCCCAGGAGACTGGAAAATGGCCAACGTGGTCCCCATCCACAAGAAGGGTCGGATGGAGGAACCTGGGAACTACAGACCTGTCAGCCTGACCTCAGTGCCAGGGAAACTGATGGAGCAGGTTATCATGGGGGTGATAAGAACGCACCTGAGGGATGGCAAAGGGCTCAGGTGCAGCCAGCATGGGTTTAGGAAGGGCAGATCCTGCCTCTCCAACCTGATCTCCTTCTATGATCAGGTGACCCGCTTGGTGGCTGTGGGGAGGCCTGTGGATGTGGTCTATCTGGACTTCAGCAAGGCCTTTGACACTGTCCCCCACAGCAAACTGGGCCCCATCCTCTTTAACATCTTCATAGATGATCTGGATGAGGGCATGGAGTCAGTCATCAGCAAGTTTGCAGATGACACTAAGCTGGGGGCAGATGTGACTGAGCTGGAGGGCAGAAGGGCTCTGCAGCAGGACCTTGACCACCTGGACAGAAGGGCAGAGTCCAAGGGGATGGGGTTCAATAGCTCCAAGTGCAGGGTGCTGCACTTTGGCCACAACAACCCCATGCAGAGATACAGGCTGGGGTCGGAGTGGCTGGAGAGCAGCCAAACAGAAAGGGATCTGGGGGTGCTGATTGATACCTGCCTGAATATGAGCCAGCAGTGTGCCCAGGTGGCCAAGAGAGCCAGTGGCATCCTGGCCTGCATCAGGAATGGTGTGGTCAGCAGGAGCAGGGGGGTCATTCTGCCCCTGTACTCTGCACTGGTTAGACCACACTTTGAGTGCTGTGTTCAGTTTTGGGCCCCCCAGTTTAGGAGGGACATTGAGATGCTTGAGCATGTCCAGAGAAGGGTGACAAGGCTGGTGAGAGGCCTTGAGCACAGCCCTACGAGGAGAGGCTGAGGGAGCTGGGATTGTTTAGCCTGGAGAGGCTCAGGGGTGACCTTATTGCTGTCTACAACTACCTGAGGGGTGGTTGTGGCCAGGGGGAGGTTGCTCTCTTCTCTCAGGTGGCCAGCACCAGAACAAGAGGACACAGCCTCAGGCTGCGCCAGGGGAGATTTAGGCTGGAGGTGAGGAGAAAGTTCTTCACTGAGAGAGTCATTGGACACTGGAATGGGCTGCCTGGGGAGGTGGTGGAGTCGCCGTCCCTGGGGCTGTTCAAGGCAAGGTTGGACGTGGCACTTGGTGCCATGGTCTAGCCTTGAGCTCTGTGGTAAAGGGTTGGACTTGATGATTTGTGAGGTCTCTTCCAATCTTGGTGATACTGTGATACTGTGATACTGTGAAAGCTGGAGATGGGTAGGTTCAGGCTGGATGTGAGGAGGAAGTTGTTCAGCATGAGAGTGGTGAGAGCCTGGAATGGGTTGCCCACGGCATGGTTGAGGCCCCATCCCTGGAGGTGTTTAAGGCCAGGCTGGATGAGATTCTGGCCAACCTGACCTAGGGTAGGGTGTCCCTGCCCATGGCAGGGGGACTGGAACTGGATGATCCTTGTGGTCCCTTCCAACCCTGACTGATTCTATGATTCTAAGTCTCTCAAAGTATAGCTCGCAATTCTGAAGTTCCCTATTTGTGATCTCTTCTTGAAGAAGGCTGTTACTAACTTTAAAAGAAATTTAGCAGGGAGAGAAAGAGTAAAGTTTATCTTCATTTATAGTACATACTGGATTTTTTTTTCCAGATAAATTATATATGCAAGTGGTGAGATTAAAAACTGATTTTTGTTACTTTCTCCTATCGCTGGAAAACTCTGAAGCTTATCTTGCAAAGAAGGTTCATGTTGAATTACCTAGAATCATAAAATCCTAGAACAGTCTGGGTTGGAAGGAACCTTTCCCTAGACCAACCTTCATGCCATGGACAGGGACAGCTTTCAGACCACATTGATTGAAGCACCGTTCAAAATGGCCTTGAATACTTCCCAAGATGGGACATTCACAACTTCTCTGGACATCCTATTCTCAAGCTTTTGACCCACAATGTAAAATATTCTTCCTTTTATCACAGAGTCACAGAATTAAGCAGGTTGAAAAAGACCTCTAGGATCATCGAGTCCAACTAGTCAACTAGACCATGGCACTAAGTGCCTCATCCAGGCTTTTCTTGAACACCTCCAGGGATGGCCACTCCACCACCTCCCTGGGCAGCCCATTCCAATGCCAATCACTCTCTCTGTCAAGAACTTTCTCCTAACATCCAGCCTATACTTCCCCTGCCCCAACTTGAGACTGTGTCCCCTTGTTCTGTTGCTGGTTGCCTGGGAGAAGAGACCAACCCCCCCCTGGCTACAACCTCTCTTCAGGTAGTTGTAGACAGCAATGAGGTCAGCCCTGAGCCTCCTTTTCTCCGGGCTGAACAACCACAGCTTCCTCAGCCACTCTTCCTAGGGCTCTGCTTCAGCCCCTCACCTGCCTTGTTGCCCTTCTCTGGACACGTTCCAGCACCTCAACATCTTTCTTAAATTGAGTGGCCCAGAATTGGCCACAGTACCCAAGGTGTGTCCTAACCGGCACTGAGTACAGGGGCAGAATGTCCTCCCTGGTCCTGCTGATCACACTATTCCTGATACAGGCCAGGATGCCATTGGCCTTCCTGGCCACCTGGGCACACTGCTGGCTCATCTTCAGCCTACTGTGTACCAGTACTCCCAGATCCCTTTCTGCCTGGCTGCTCTCCAGCCACTCTGTCTCCAGCAGGTACCACTGCTTGGGGTTGTTGTGGCCAAAGTGCAGAACCCTGCACTTGGCCTTCTTAAACCTCATTCCGTTGGCCTCTGCCCACCCATCCAGCCTGTCTAGGTCACTTTGCAGGGCTCTCCTACCTTCCAAAAGATCAACACTTGCTCCTAGCTTGGTGTCATCTGCAAACTTACTGATGCTGGACTCATCCAGATCATTAGTAAAGATATTGAACAGGACTGATCCTTGGGGTTGCCAACTGCATGTGGCTCCATTCACTACCAGCCTCTGGGCCCAGCCTTCCAGCCAATTCTTAACCCAGCACAGAGCATCCCTGACCAAGCCAGGGGTTTCCACACTCACCAGGAGTTTCCTGTGGCAGACAGTGTCAAAGGCTTTGCTGAAGTTCAGGTAGACTACATCCACAGCTTTCCCCATGTCCACTAGGCAGGTCACCTGGTCATAAAAAGAGGTCAAGTTGGTCAAGCAGGACCTGCCTCTCATAAATCCATGCTGTTGGGGTCTGATCCCCTTGGCCTTCCTGTAGGTGCCCTGTGATGGCACTCAAGATGACATGTTCCATCACCTTGCCTGGCACTGAGGTCAGGCTGACAGGTCTGTAATTTCCTGAGTCCTCCTTTTGAGCCTTCTTGTGGATAGGCATCACAATGGCCACCTTCCAGTCTTCAAGGGACCTCTCTAGTGAGCCAGGACTGTTGATAAATGATGGAGAGTGGTTTGGCCAGCTCATCTACCAGCTCTCTCTGCACCCTAGGATGGATCCCATCTGGTCTCATAGATTTGTGAGTATCGAAGAGGCTCAAAAAGTCCCTAACTACTTCCTCCTGGATCGTAGGGAGGCTGCTGTGCTCCCTGACCCCACCTACCAGCTCAGGAGGCCAACTATCCTGAGGACAACCTGCCTTGCTATTGAAAATTGGTGCAAAGGAGGTGTTAAGCACCTATGCCTTCTCCTCTCTAGTCCCCTCCTTGTCCAATAAGGTTATCTTTGGAGGTTATCCTTGCCCCTCTTTTTGTCATTAATGTATTTACAGAAACACTTCTTATCATTCACAGCTGTGGCCAGTCTGAGTTCTAACTGGGATTTTGCGTCTCTAATTTTCTTGCTACACAACGCGGCAACAGCCTTAATTTTTTCCTGAGTTGCCACCCCCTCTTCATAAAGGTGATATGCCCTCTTTTTTCTCCCTTAATTCCTTCACATGTCTCTCACCCATGCAGGCTGGTCATCTTCCCTGGTGGCTCTGCTTTTGGCACATCAGCACAGCTTGTTCCTGTGCCTTCAAGATTTCTTTCTTGAAGTAGGTCCAACCTTCCTGGACATCTGCCACAGGCTGAATATACCATGGGTATCAGAAGAGACAGGGAGAAGGCTTAACATAAGCAAGTTCCAGTGAGTTCCAGTTTATTACACCCAAGCATGAGTTTATATGCTTTTCATCAGAAGGCTACATAGGAAGGTTACAAATCATGTTAGACTCTAATTGGCTATATACAATTGTGTTAGGACTATGTTAGGTTTGCACACTAATTAGCATAGACATTCTTCGTATTCTCTCAGCAACACACATATTGTGTCTAAGCAGAGATAGGAGAAAACCACAGACTCCAGCCTTACATTTGTTTATATTTGTTATGCCATTCTCTAAGGTCATTCCAACCTTCTGTCAGTACTTCTGAGCTTGTACACACTCGCCTGTCCATGGCTTGTGTTCCACTGTATAATATTCCAATAGCTGTACCACAGTCAGACAATTCTATAAAATCACTGCATTTAATATTACTGTATCCAACAGACCCCTTTGTTTTTAAGGACTTTTCCCCAAGGTACTCTTTGAGATAGTTCTTTGAATAAGCCAAAGTCTGCCCTCCAGAAGTCCACTGTGGATGTTTACTTGACGACCTTCTTAGCTTCACTGTATATTGAAAACTTTATTATTTCATGGTCACTGCACCCGAGGCAGCCTCTGATCACTGTATCTCCCATCAGCCCTTCTCTATTTGTAAACATCAGATCAAGCAGAGCCTCCCCCCAGTAGACTGGCACAACAGCTGTGTCAAGAAGCTATCCTCCATACTCTCTGAAAACCTTCTAGACTGCCACCTCTCTGCTGCATTGAGTTCCCAGCAGATACCTGGCAGATTAAAATCAACTACAAGAACAAGGGCTGGGAGTCTTGAAACATCTTGCAGTTGTTTATAGAGTAACACATCCACCTCCTCTTCCTGGCTGGGTGGCCTGTAACAGACTCCAGCCAGTGAATCGGTCTTATTGGTCTGCCCTCTGATTTTTACCCATAGGCATTCAACCTGCTCATCGTTAGTCACAAGCTCCATAGCATCAAGGGCTTCCCTAATATACAGGGCCACGCCTCCACCCCTTCTCCCTCTCCTGTCTTTCCTGAAAAGCCTGTGCCCATTCATTGTAGTGTTCCGGTTGTGTGATGCATCCCACCACGTTTCTGTGATGGCAGCCATATCACAGCACCAAGGCTTCCTGTTGCACCAAGGCTTCCAGCTCATCCTGCTTGTCACCCATACTGTGTGCATTACTGTACATGCACTTCAGCTGGGCTGCTGATTTTAATTCTGATACTGGCTTAC
Source organism: Pogoniulus pusillus (assembly GCF_015220805.1). Classification (NCBI taxonomy): domain Eukaryota; kingdom Metazoa; phylum Chordata; class Aves; order Piciformes; family Lybiidae; genus Pogoniulus; species Pogoniulus pusillus. The sequence continues at coordinate 37,504,035 of NC_087309.1, forward strand.
CACCCTCAGCTTCCTTTGTGAAGAGCCTGGTTCCATCCCTCAAACTTAGTTTAAAGCCCTCTCAATGAGGGCTGCCAGCTCATGGGCTAGAATTCTTATGCCCTTCTTTGATAGTTGAACTCCATGTGAGTCTAGCAGACCAAGGGTGGTGAAGGTTGCCCCATGGTCAAAGAACCCAAACTTTTGCTTCAAGTACCAGCCCCCAAGCCACTTACTGATAATGCTGTGTTCCTGTGCCTTTCAGTGTCCAGTGTCCCACATCAGTTAGAGGACTGAACAGAGCAGCACCTGTGCTCCCACACCATCAGTCAGTTGACCCAGAGCTTGAAATTATCCATCCTCAAACTACCTCTTTTCAGTATCAAACCCTTGCCTTTTTATGAGCTCCCTTGTAATAACCATGAGGCTGCAGTAAGATGCCTTCAAAGCTTTCTCTTCTTCAGGCTGAACACCTCCATCTCTCTCAGCCTGTCCTCACAGCAGAGGGCTTCCAGCCCTCCTGTCATTGCTGTGGCTTCCTATGGCCCCAATCCAACAGGTCCCTGTCCTGCAGACTCCCGAGCTGGCCCCAACACTGCAGGTGGGGTCTCAGCAGAGCAAAGGAGAGGGGCAGAATCTTCTGCCTCTACTTGTTGTCCACGTTGCTGAGGATCAGCCCAGCACACAGCTGGGAATATTTTGTAAGCACACATTGCCAGCTAACATCCAGCTTTCTTCCATCAGTATCCCCAAGTCCTTCTGCATAGAGTTGCTCTCAATTCTTAATCTCTCAGTTTGTACTGTTACTGGTGACTGCCCCAGCGCAAATGCTGAACTTTTTGCTTGGCCTTGGTGAACTTAATTGATGTTTACTTGGGTCAACTTATCCCTCTGTATGGCATCTCTTTCCTCAAGTATTATCAGCTGCACTCGGTCAGGTATCATCCACAAACTTGCCAGGGGTGCACTCAATCCCAGTGTCTATGTCATTACAGAAGTGTTTGAACAGTATTGGTCCCCTGGGGCAGACCACTTATCACTTATCTTCTTTTGGCCATTGAGCCCTTGCCTGCAATTTTTGAGGTGTGGCTATTCAGCTAATTTCTTATCCATCAAGTAGTTCATATCCATCAAAAACATCTCTCTCCAGTTTAGAGACTGGGATGTCTTGGGAGACTATGTCAAAGGCCTTAAAAAAGTCAAGACAGCTGATACCATCTTGTCTTCCCTTATCTCCCAATGCAGTCACTCCATTGTAGAGGGCCACCAGATTGTCTTCTACAGCTGTCAGGATAAATTCTGTCTGCTGCAATAAAACATATTCCTGAGCTACCAGTAATGTGTTTTACTCTCTGTTCCATCTGTATGAGCAGAAAGTTTGTTGTTACCCTCACCAAAGGTGACTCTCACATATTTTTCATGGAAGCATGGAATTGTAAGGGCAGAAAGGGATTAAGGATCATCTAGCCCCAACACCTCTGCCATGGGCAGGGACACCTCACACAAGATCAGGCTGCTCAGAGCCACATCCAGCCTGGCCTTAGAAACCTCCAGGGATGAGGCTTCCACCACTTCCCTGGGCAACCTGTTCCAATGTCTCCCCATCCTCATGGTAGAGAACTTCTTCCTAACATTGAATCCCAATCTAACCACTTCTAGTTTTGCTCCATTCTTCCCAGTCCTATCACTACCTGACTTCCTAAAAAGACTCACACCAGCTTTCTGGAAGGCCACAATGAGGTGTCCTTGGGGCCTTCTCTTCTCCAGATGGAACGGGCCCAATTCTCTCAGTCTGTCTCCATAGGACAGGTGCTCCAGCCCTTTGATCATCCTCATGGCTCTTCTCTGGATGTGTTCCAGCATGTCTATATCCTTCTTGTGATAGGGGCTCCAGAATTGGACACAGTACTCCAGGTGGGACCTCACCAGAGTGGAGTAGAGGGGGAGAGTCACCTCCCATGACCTGCTGGCCACATTTCTCTTGATGCAGCCCAGGACATGGTTGGCTCTCTGGGCTGCAAGTGCACACTGGCAGCTCCTGTTGAGCTGCTGTGCTACTAAGAGCAGAATAACAATGCTGGGTTTCACCTGATTAAAAAGTTGTAACTGCAAAGATCTGTTTATACAATGTTAAATAGTTTATTGGAAAGCTATAGGATATAATAGGGATTTTTAACATATATTTATACATGGATATTAATTTATTATTTGTTCCTCCTTTTCTGTTACGCATGTATTCTTTCTCTAGATTTATTATGGCTGCTGTCATGTAGAGTAGGCTGTTCTGGTAGATTCCAGGCTTTCAAGAAAACATCATGGTCTGAGAACAGCTGCTTTTAGTAATAGTCAATTTCTTGGCAGTGATCTGTGATCTTTCCAGAGAGCTCATTGTACTCTCTTCTCCTCATTGCCCTATCTGGAACACTGAATGCCTGAAGTTGTCCTCTCACATCCATTACTGCTCCAGGATTACTCTGTTAATAGTCGTGTTGTTTGACCTGGTGGTTTATATACTTTAGTTAGGTCAGGGAGTTTTCCTCAGTGGTAGAAGACCATGGGAGAAGACAATAGAAGAAACAAGAAAATATCTCTTAGAGCAGACAGCTCTTTCTTCTTAAAACTGAGTGTTGAAAAATACTTCCAAAGTAGATTTGCAGTCTCAACTCAATTTCTGATATGGGTCTTTCAAAGATACACATTGAGTTTCCTAGAAAAGAGACTCCAGTTTTAACTGGTTCAGTTTGCCAGCCTTTCAGCAAACATGTTCTGTTGACTGATTATTCTACTAAATATAGAAACTAACTTCTCAAAAGTTAGCCTTGACAAGATCCAAGTCGTTGGATAAACAGCCTCTGCGTGAGCTAATATTTAAGTTTACATCAAGAAAGGCTGCTTTTGAAGGGAATCAGATGGAATAAAGCAGGGTGGTTGTATTTGGCTGAAATAACAAGAGGTTGAAATAGGCATATATAGGAGATGTTTTCTTGACAGTCCTAAGTAGGAGATAAGATGGCAATCCAATATAGTTCATTTTATTTTCCAGTTGTTTCCTAACCTTTCATAATTTCACAAAAAGATTTGAAAATGCAACTGAAAAGTCTGAATTGAAAAGCCACCTGCATTTTGTTCTGGTAACACCTTGGTGGGCAGGTGACCTCCATTTCTTGAACAATGTGCAGTGGCGTAATTTTCATGCCCCACACAGAAATACGCAATGATCCAGATATCATCATTGGTAATGTGCCAGAGTTAATTTAAAGATTAAAACTTTGTGTTGCCAAAATAGAACTAAGTGAAGAATGCCTTAAATATTTAGCTGTCAGGTTTTAACTACCTCCTTGCATGTTCCTTCACATAAACTGCTTTAATATATTTATTGTCTTAGCAGTATGCAATTTCTGATCATGACAGAACATGTTGGATGGCCCATCTATACCTGCTACCATTTGATCGTCTCAAAAAACAAATCAGCCACATGAAATCCAAGTGCAGGACATTCCAACCATGCTTCTCTGCTCAGGAGATTTTGCTGAGAACAGGGCTTTTGATTGTAAATGAATGTATTAACAAGCCTGCAGTTACATGTTTTCTTTGTCCTGTGAGCTATATGCTAAAATCTTTATCTCTAATTATAAGATACTTATATCTAAGAGAGTTGAAGGAACTGTGAATTGCAGGAGTGTTTTTCATTTTGACTTGTCAATATGCACCTAGAAATAAAGAACCAGATGTTGACTGCCTCCAGACTTGGAGTATGTACAATATTCACAGTGTCTATCACTGTCACACTTTGGTTATAATATTTTTGTCTTCGTGGTGCTTCAACTCCTGTTTCTATTTTTTTGGTAACTTGGAGAAAAAAAAATCAAATCTCTGAGATTTTTATGAAGACACTTAAACCAAAAAGCACAGGCATAATTACAAGCTGAAATAAAGAACAAAGATCTCAACGAGATGATAACTTCAATGCATCATCTACAGTCGTGCAATTCAGATTGTTTGCACTGTGCTTCACACACCTAAATTAGCTTTCTTCCTTTAAAGTGATCTACAGAAGCAAGTTAGTTGACGTGAGTTGTACCTGTACAGTGGTGAAGTTAACACTTACTATCTTGCATAATGCTTATGAATAATTTTATTCTCTGGAGATAAGTGTGTTCAGATTTTTCGTTCTTTTCTGATTTGTTATTGGCTTGGTATATGCATAACAGTAATAACATTATCTATGATGGGAAGACTGGTCATTCATTTGATTATGCCACAAGGAGTCTTAAACTTCTGTGAAAAAGTCAGAGATTTAGTGGGAATCTTTGAGAGGCAAATTTTCCATGATTTTGTAGTAGTCACACAGTCTTCATGCTTAATGGGAGGTGTGCTTCTATTTTAGGAGCATTCTTTAATTTCAGACTCTTCCTTGTCTTAAGGAGCAGGATCAAAAGACCTAAATTAACAAAAAATAGTATTTTAGCAGGTTTGCTGCTTCCTGATTTTACAAATGATCAATGAACAGTTTTGTCTGATTGGATTCCATGGACATGTGACAGCTTTCTGATCCTCACTGTCAGCCGCTGTTAAGTTCTGCACATCTTTAATATGTCCACCCTGGGATCAGAATTGTTGTCATGAATCACTTGCCTGGTGGTGGTGGTGGTAGTGTTTTCTCTATTGAACTCTCTGAAGAAAACTATTACCTTCTTTATTTTGGCTACAAACTCTTGTTATCAAACTGCTTCTCTTCAGTACTTGTCAAAAGCAATTGAAAACAAAACTGGCAGGATTTGGGACATTGCTGCTCAAACTTAACATTTAAAAACACTTGAGTTTGTGGGATTTGTTCTGTTGCTAAGTTTAATCTTTAATTCTTAAGCAATATCTGTAAATGTTTTACTAATTTAGGTCTCCCACAAATCATTGAAATTCTGTGATGCAATATTTTCTCCCCAGCTATCTAGGAACAAAATATTTGTAAAGATCTTTCATGTTTTACCATAGGTTTTCATGTCTAGCCAAGAACAATTAAAAGCAATTATAGTTGCATTATCAGTTTAACAACCTAAGTGGAAGACATGTAGTAAATATTTATAGGTAAACTCAAAAGATCATTAAAGCCATATTATTTAATTGCTGCTTTTATTGACTTTCCTATACTTAGACAATAATTAAACACTTCAAACAATAGAAGAAGACACAGTATATGCTAGAAAGTGGTGAGAATGCAAACATTCTGATGTGTTATGAAAGCGTAGTGCACTTTATTTTCCATAGTTAAGTCATCTAGATGTTTGCTGCAAATATATAGAATCGTAGGATGGTTTGGGTTGGAAGAGACCTCCAAAGTCATTGTGATGGTTTGGGCTCTTACCTGCCCCCCCACACTTTTGAATTTGCCCCAGCTAACTCAGATGGCCTCTGGGAATATAAATGAAGCTATTTATTTTACAGCAGCAAATATACAAGCAGCTATTTACAATATATACAGTTATATACAGAAATATACAAAGGATAAACAATACAGAAGCACAACTCCCCTCCCAGAAACCTGAGTCCCCAGGAGGGGCTCTCAAACCACCCCAACACCTCCCCTTGCCCTCTCAACCTTACCCCAGTTCTCAGGAAGAAGAGAGGTGCAGCCAAGAGGTTAGGGAGCAGGGTTAGTGGGAGCAAGGTTAATAAGATGTGACCAGGTCTAAGGCAAAGGCAGAAGTGAAAAGACAAAATGGAGAATGTTTTACTTCTTCTTCCCAGAGTTCTCAGCGTGACTGTGAGAGAAGGAGACACAATTGTTTTCATTTCACTGCCCGTTATCTAGTTCTCTTACCAAAACATTCTAGCTTGCTTCAAACTAGCACAGTCATCTAGTCCAACATCGCTGCAGTGAGCAGGGACACCCTCCACTAGATCAGGTTGCTCACAGGCCTCCCTGGGCAACCCACTCCAGTGTTCCACCACCCTCATGGTGTATAACTTGTTCTTAACATCCAATCTAAATCTGCTCTTCTCTCACTTGAAACCATTGCCTCTTGTCCAGTCACTGCAGTCACAGAATCACAGAACCTTAGAGGTTGGAAGGGACTTCCAGAGACCATCTAGTCCAATTGCTCTGCCAAGTCCTTTGTAAACAGTCCCTTCTTGTAGGCCCTCCTAAGATACTGGAAGGTCGCTATTTAGTCTTCTCCTGTCTGAACAACCCCAGGTCCCTCAGGCTGTCTTTGTAGCAGAGATGCTCCAATCCCCTGATCATTTTTGTGGCCCTCCTCTGGACCTGCTCCATCAGATCCATGTCTTTCCTCAACATTACACTCCATGCCCTCCACAGTATTCTCAGTCCTCTTTACTGATGCTTTCACTTTTTTTCTTCTTCATTCCTCCTCATCTTCCTAGATGCCACATGGCAAGAGGCCACATGGCTCTTAGTACTGCCAGGTGCAGATGTTAGCGGGTGTCTCCTTCCCATGCTTTCCAAAGCAGATCTCTTCTGAATGTGAAGGGAGTAAAGATACAGGATACATTGGACATTGGGAAATTATATCTCCTTTCCCCCGCCACCCCCAATTTTATTGCAGTGTCTGTGCAACTGGCAAAATCTTTCCAGGCCCCAGCTGTGGAAAAATTTTAGATACTCTCATTCTATGTTGTAAAATTTAGTATTTCTCAACATATTTTCCACTCCTGTCAGGGATATGGATGTGGCAACTGTTGCAGTTTTCACTTCTGAAGTCATGCAGAGACTGACTGGACCATGGTCCTATGGTGGTAATTCCTTTGTGGACCTCAGTAAACTGCTGCAACCTACTTACGTTGCAACATATGTAGATGTAGACACATAAGCCACATCACTGGATTATTTTGGATGTTAGGAACAGGTTCTTTGCCATGAGAGTAGTAGAACACTGAAACAGGTTGCTCAGGGAGGTGTTTGAGGCCGCATCTCTGGAGGTATTCAAGGTGAGGCTCGACAGGGCGTTGGGCAACCTGATCTAGTTGAGGATGTCCCTGCTGACTGCAGATGGGGTTGGTCTGGGTGACCTTCAGAGGTCCCTTCCAACCCATCCCGTTCTATTATTCTGTAGTTCTATGATTTCTCCATATATGTCAGTACAGGTGTTTATAAGACAGTACTAGGAGATGAAACCTAAAATGGTCATCATAGTCTTTGTTTTCTTTGTGAGTGTATTTCAGAAACATATAGAATTGCATGAGTTTATTTTGTCACCGATTTAAAGCTGCTGTAGGTGAAAACAAAGCTGTTTGTAAATATTCTAGGCTGTTCCCTTCTGTTTCTTGTTCTTGTTTCCGCTGTAAGGAAACCAAACAATGAATGCATGGCTGACAGCTATTTCAGCTGAGCAAGCATGTGTTTTATTACCAGAATCTTATGCTATTCTTTTGGAGTTCCCTGTCACTGAATGCTCTGAATTCTCAAAGTTCACTGTAATTAGTTCATTATTTGGGCTAGAGCCACAGGCTGTTTACCATTGGTAAAGGGGTAATAAGAGACAGGGAGAAAGGCTTAACTTAAGAAAGTTCCAGTTTATTATACCCAAGCATGGGTTTATATACTTTCTATCAGAAGGCTACATAACAGGATTACAAATCATGTTAGACTCTGATTGGTTACATACATTTACGTTAGGACTACATTAGGATTACACACTAATTGCTAGGATACATTAGCTACATATTTCTTGTCTTCTAACAAGGCACAATAACTCTTCTTTAGCAAAGCTATATTAGTCCTTCAGAGAATTTATCAACTTAACCCTAAGGAGGCAGTTATGGCATCTAAGTAAGAAAACAGGCACCAAATGGTACCAGGCTGTGAAGGCCATAAAACAATTAGTTTAGAGTGGAGGCTTCTTGTTTTACAAACCACATTTCTGTCAGAGGCACTTTGGTCCTACACTTTCACTCAGCTCAGTGGTCTGCCCTCAAGCCTATACCCAACAGGCCAGGGGAGACCTTTTCACTCTCTACAACTCCCTGAAAGCAGGTTGAGCAGGATGGGAGTTGGTTTCTTCTTCTTTATGACATGCGATGAGAGGAAATGGCCTCACGTTGCAGCAGGGGAGGTTTAGGTTGGAGATTAGGTGAAACAGCTTCACTGAAAGGGTTATCAGACACTGGCAAAGTTCTCTGGCAAGTTTTTGAATCCCCATCCCTAGAGGTGTTTCAGAAATGCAGAAATGTGATGCTGAGGGACATGGTTTAGCACCAGACTTGACAGAGAATGATTTGACCTGATGATCTTGAAGGTCTTTTCTAACTGAAATAATACTGTGATTCTAAGGTAAATTCTAAGATAAATTTGTGACAGATAAGTCTCCTGAAGATTACTAAATAGGAAAAAAAAAAACTCTGTCTGATTCAGGAAGATCCTGAGTTGTAAGTGGGAGAATTGCTTGGAGAAGTATGTCATCTGCCCAGGCTTTCTGGCCCTTGAGGCAAGGCCAGGTAAACTTTTCTTCATTGCCAGTGCACCTCCTTTTGGATTCCCACTGAGGTAATAGAATTTTTCCATAATTGTAATACTTCTCCAAATCCATTAATTTTTGTGATCTATTTTAAATCTCTCATGAAAATACTGCAGCCTGTCTTTCAGATTCTTACTAGCATCGTTTTTTACCAAGCTGAACTGTGGTAAATTTTCAAACTCTAGAAATCTACAACTAAAGCTGCTTAAGTTGCATTTACCCCTATCGAATCATCATTTCTGCCAATGTTTCTTAAACTTGTAGCTAGGAAAAATAGGAAATATTTCAGGGAGAGGCATGAACAGTCAGGATGGCAATATGTGCATGCATACATTTATATATATATATTTAAAGAGTGGGTGGATTGGCTGTTACTTAAATAAAGCCCTTCATCATTCCTAGTACTAAAAAAAAGAAGTATGGTAACAGTGTGGAAAAGATGAGGACCAGCAGGGTTTGAATATATATTACCCAACAGAGCTGCCTGGCATTGTCTCAGTTACATCACACTGATGCTGAGCTGATGCTGAGTTGACTGCTCTGTGGCAGTCTTTCATCTTGAGGTTTACTCAAGTGAAAGACTACTGCTTGCACTTGGATTTGGATTAAACCTCATGTCAGTGAGGATTCATCTGCCCAGAAACATCCTTTGAGTTTTTCTGGGAGGTGGTTGTTGGGTTTTATTCCATAGGAAGGAAACCACAGGTAATTAAAGTGTCTATTTTGGTTTGGTTTGAGTCATTAGTTGCATCCTTTTCCTTTATTCAGTGATGCTTTCACAAACTTAAAATAAGTTATTGCTGATTTTCTGACACATTTGATTATTGGGCTTTTGTTTGCTCAGAATACAAGGAATTGTCTGGACAACATGGGTGAACAAAGTTCAAACAGCTGAGACTTTCAGTGCTGTCTGAGTTTCAGCTCTTTATGAACCTTTTACAGCACTGATGATGGAGCAGTTGTTGCTGACAAAGGTAAAAGCAGAATCATGAACTGTACCAATATTCAACATCTGGCAAAAAGCAAATTATCTTCAGATTCCTTTTCATGCCGTAGTGCTGTTGTGGTTTAACCCCAGCCAGCAGCTCAGCCCTCTCCAGCCACTTGCTCACTGTCTCCTGCTTGGAAGAAGAAGAGAATCAGAAGGGTAAAAGTGAAAGAAATTGTGGGTTGATATAAAGACAGTTTGATAGGTAAAGCAAAAGTCAAGCAAAGCAAAACAAGAAATTCTTCCACTACTTCCCATTGCAGGCAGGTGTTCAACATCTCCAGGAAAGCCAGGCTCCTTCACATGTGGTGGTGACACGGGAAGACAAAAGTCTTCCCTTCCTTCTTCCTCCACCTTTTTTTCTGAATGTAACAGCATATGGTGTGGAATACCCCTTTGGTCAGTTGGAGTCACCTGTGACAGCTGTGTTCCCTCCCAGCTTCTTGTGCACTGTCAGCCTACTTGCTGGTGGGGTGATGAGAGAAGCAGAAAAGGCCCTGACTGTATGTCAGCACTGCTCATCTACAACTAAAACATTCCTGAATTACCAACTGTTTCCAGCACAAACTCGAACCTCAGTCCCATACTAGCTATGAAGAGAATTGACTCTGTCCCAAGACAAAACCAGCACCCATACATACATAAACTGATGTATTTGTATGAGGAGCATTCATTACATAAGCTTTTATCAGAGTTACTCAATTTACACTCCATTAAATATCTGCTTAAATTCAATTAGTTGGTTCTGGTTTTGCCTCTGGTAGTTTTAGTCTGATGAGATGAGACTGAATTTATCAAATCTCCTCACACACATTGGAAGATATTAAAGTTAGGTCATAGTACATCAAAGTATACAGTCTTCATATCCTTCAGTCTTCAGAATCCTACCGGGGTGGGGCTTGGAAGGAGTCATACAGTCTGAACCTCCTGTTAAAACCGGGTCACCCACAGCAGCTTGCCCAGGCAGGTTTGGAATCTCTCCACGGAAGGAGACTCCACAACCTCTCTGGCACCCTGCTCCAGGGCCTCAGCACCCTCACTCCAAAGAAGTTTCTCCTCTTGTTCAGATGGAACCTCTTGGGTTCTGGTTTATGCCTATTGCCTGTTGTCCTGTCACTGGCACTAATGGAAAGAGTCTGGCCTCACCCTCTTTCTCTCCACAGATCCTTTAGCTCTTGCTAAGCATTGATCAGACCCCCTCTCAGGCTTCTCTTGTCCAGGCTCTGCAGCCTACCAGCTCTCAGCCTTTCATCCTCACAGATGTGCTTCAGTCCTCTCTGTATCTTTGTAGCCACTGATGGACTCTCTCCAGTAGTTCCTTCTCTCTCTTGAGCTGGTGAGCACAGAACAAGACCCAGCACTCCTCATGTAGCCTCACCTTTTCTTTCATTTCTTCAGATTCATTTAAACAGCTGTTTCTGTGATCTATGGATTCAGTAATCTGGAGGTGCTGGGTTATGATTTATATTGTGTTATTTTTCCTTATGTGATGTTTATGCAATAAAAGTAGAAATGATGACATTAACTCCCAACATATTGTACTGCTTGCAGTTTGCTTTCTTCTCTCATCTGCTGTGTACCTGAGCCGAACTGCATTGCAAAGTAATAAGGAAGCCAAATATTCATCCAGTCTTTCAAATACAGTTCTCTTCACCTTGGTTTATGTACAAGCTTTATACAACTCTTTAAAATTGTGCTGATTAATGGTCATTAGTTGTCAAGCCTTTATATCAGTTGAATTTCCTAAGCAGATAACTTTTTATTCTGCAAATTTTTTGCATAATTTTACTATTTTTAAAAAAATACATAATTCAGTTAATATCTGTCCAGAAAGATTATTGAGCTGCTCTGTATGTAATTTTGTAGAATTACAGAATCATAGAATGGTTTGGGTTGGAAGGAACCTCCAGTGTCATCTTGTCCAACCTCACTGTATTGATCAGAGACATCCTACACCAGATCAGATTGCCCGGAGCCCTGTTAAGCCTCACTTTGAATATCTTCAGGAATGGGGCTTCAACTACCTCCCTGGGCCACCAGTTCCAGTGTTCCACCACCCTCATGGTGTATAATTTGTTCCTAACATCCAGTGTAAATCTGCTCTTCTCTAACTTGAAGCCATTGCGCTTTGTCCTGTCATTCCAGGCCTTTGTAAACAGTCTCTTTCCATCTCTTCTAGCACCCTTCATGTACTGGAAAGTTTGCTATTAGGTCTCTCTGTAGTCTTCTCTTCTCCTCTTCTCCAGGCTGAACAACCCCAGCTCCCTCAGCCTGTCCTTGTAGGAGAGGTCCTCCAGTCCCCTGCTCCATCAGGTCCATGTCCTTCCTATATTGAGGACTCCAGACTTGGACACAGTACTCCTGGTGAGGTCTCACCAGAGCAGAGTAAAGAGGCATAATCACCTCTCCCAGTCTTCTGGCCACTCTGTTTTTGATGCAGCCCAGGATTTCATTTGCCTTCTGGGCTGCAAATGCCTGTTGCTGGCTCACGTCAAATTACATTTACCAAAGTGAACATTTATTTTGATGTATGTTGCCCTAAATCATATTGTTCCAACTTTTGTTATTGTAACCTCGAAATTTTTGAGGTTGCTAGTTCTTTTTGTGGTGAAGATCACATGACATGCACCGAATAGGTATTTGTATTCATGAATGTATGCAATGGTAGGATAAACACTTCATGCTGTTCTACCTGTTGCTTTTGAGGGCTTTGCATTTTTAATTTATTATAAACCTCTTCTGATACTGGTCCTGTAGCTGTGAAAGAAAAGCTTATTTCAACATACCTCAGAGACACAAGGAATTTTTTCACATTGTCAAAGGGATTTTGTGATGGTCGCTTTGTGTGCAAGGCACCCTTGTGACTCTGCAGTGCAACATGAGAAATAGGTTGCATTTCCATTCTAGTAATCTACCGAAATTTGGTTCTTCCTAGCCAGAGAGCTTAGCCTTAATCTTCTTCTCCTGATGCTGCTGGGAAAGACATACAGGTCTTTCCTTACTTTCATGTTCTGGATCAGGTAGAGCCATAGAGCCATAGAGTCAACCAGGTTGGAAGAGACCTCCAAGATCATCCAGTCCAACCTAGCACCCAGCCCTAGCCAGTCAACTAAACTATGGCACTAAGTGCCTCATCCAGGCTTTTCTTGAACACCTCCAGGGACAGTGACTCCACCACCTCCCTGGGCAGCCCATTCCAAAGGCAAATCACTCTCTCTGGCAAGAACTTCCCCCTAACACTCAGCCTATACTTCCCCCAGCACAACTTGAGACTGTGTCCCCTTGTTCTTTTGGTGGTTGTCTAGGGAAAGAGGCCAACCCCCACCTGGCTACGACCTCCCTTCAGGTAGTTGTAGACAGGAAGAAAATTGTTCTAGGCAGGAAGAAAATTCTGATACAAAGTCTCAGACCTTTAACAGATTTTGACCGGACATCACCTTGCCATAAGAGAAGTGATTCAGGTGCTTAGTGTGCATCAGATGGCACTGGAGACAACTCAACTCTGCAGTCTGACCTCCAGTTTTCTCTTTATAAGGAATGGGTTTTCCACAGGTCCTATGTTGTATGTACTGGTCATGTACTAATGATTTCCCATGACCATGAAATGCCCACATCTGATACTATTCTAAGCCACCAGTGCCCATGGTGCTTTCTCAGGCCCTGATGGAAGTCCCATGGCACCCAAGACTCTCAGAACTTCATCCTACCACCTGCTGTGAGCAAGCTATCAGCTCAGAAGTGGCACTACTTAAAAGTGACCAAGTCGGAGAGGATTTATACCATGTCTTCAGACATCAGTGGAAGAACAAGATCACCTTAGTGATGATTACAGCTGAGATTCCAAATGCCTTTACTTGGGAAATCTGTTTTTCTTAACATTGTAACGATGTTTGTTAATTTTCATCAAACATTAAGTACAGTCTGTTTTTTTCCCTGTAGAAAAAGCAAGGCCTTGATAACTGCTCCTAAGAATTGAGTTTATTTTAATACTTTGGTTTTATTGCCTCTACTTCTAGATTACTATAGCATAATTTTTCACTTACAACACAGTAATTCATTGTAATTCACTAAGGAAATACCTCTGTTCAATGTTATGTCACACTATCACAGAGAAGAGCAAAACAGCTCAGGTTTGCATCTGGATTTTACTCTCTTTAATAGGAGAAGCCTTAGAAGTGTAGTGCCTGTTCACCTTGTGCTTCACTTCAAGTCACTCCTTTGCTTATACAAATATACACAGGAATTTCTGCCTGAGCAATAGGTATAATTCTGAAGCAACTACTGCCTGTCTTGATGGAAGGTAGCCTTGACTTCTCTGCCAACATTCAGAAGGCGCTCAGTGTATACTATTAAACAAAATACCTGAAGTACTCCCAAACTGCTGTTTCCAGAGCAATTCCTGTCAAAAGCACATACACACTCCTTGCTAATGCTGCATGGCTGATGCAGAGGTGGGCAATGCCTGGCCAAGCACCTCTGCCCCTGAAGTGTGCAGGCCTGGGCAAACATGGACTTTGAAGTCTGCTGTGATATGGTCATTATGGAGGAGCACAACACATACCTGGCCATCAGCAACAGGAGCAAGTAGGGGTGAAAGTCAACTTCTGCTTTGCTTTTTGCAAACTTCGTCTATGCAGACATCTTGCTGCCAGCACTCCTTACATCTTTTATGATGTAAATACAGTAGGGAATATGAAGTGTATGTGTAAGCTCTATGCGTGTGTGCTTAAGGATGGAATCTGCACATATTTTTGAAGGTGAATGAAGTTAATGAGTGCAAGGTTTGTCTTTGGGTGGCTCACTGGCTGAATGGAGGTTGTTGCTTAAAGCCTTACAGGGTTGGATGCCTTGCAGTGAGAGTAGCAGCAAAACAGACAAAAGTCTGCTCGTAACATTTCTGTGTAATTGTGTAAATTGCCAGAGATGTGGTGGGTTTTGTACTGATAATGCTTGTGTTCTTTTCTCTGTAATTCTTCAAAATCCATTTCCACGCAAAGTGTCCAGAGCTTGCTAAGAGCCAGCACATTTTCATACTCCTTGGATGCTCTTCCCACCCACAGAGCACCCATACCTGGTTTGCTGAGCTGTGCTGTGACACCCTGCCTTCCACATTCCACTTGCTCAATTGGCCATGACCTTCTGACTTCCTGTCCCTTGGTTGCAAATGCCTTGGGACCCCCAGCCAGATGGGGCAGGAGAAAAGAACAAACTCAAAGATTGGCTAGAGACAATGAAACTGGGTCCTGCATCAGTAAAGCCTGTAGAAGTGTTTTCTCCAGAACACACGAGCTGAAATGCTGTGTTTGTGTTTTTATCAGAGATCCCCTTGGTCTTGTACCTCTTTGCCCTGATTTCTGTGACCTGGCTCTGGGGAGGACTGCACATGGCTTACCGGCACCTCTGGATGTTGGTCATCTTCATCATCTTCAACAGCCTGCAGGTAAGAACTGGTGCATTTTCCTTTGATTATCTCAGAGGGGTCACGTGTGGTGACCACCTCTGGGGGTCACCTCCACCACACACAACATATTGGACACTTCTGCTTCACCAACTTAGCAGCATCCAAACAAGCACAGTGACACAGTGGAAGTGTTAATTACATGTTCTGTTTATTTCTCAAATTAACATATAGAGTGCATATTAAAACAAGGGATGCATTGTTTTGAAACAATATCAGTATAATTGCAGAGATTTAATTTCGTAGGTAATACACTGGGAAAGAAAATTGCTGGTTTCTATTTGTAATGTGTTACTGAGATAATTACAACAGTAAAACTGAACTATATGCAGCATTTACAAAAAAACACTGAGTATTTCAGTTTTCTGTTTCTTTTAACTCTAGTTTAAAAAAAAAACGAAAAAACAAACAAAAAAAGAGACATAAAAAATTAAAATTGCATGACACTAATATTGGATTATATTTTTCTTTCCACTGTGAGAGATGAGACTTGAGGCTTAGCTTTTCTCATGCAGCATGCATAGTGGTAAAGCAAAAATCCTTTAACTGGAAAAAAAAAAAACAGAACAAAAACCCAAATGTAGACTAGGTGTTGATAATTATTCATGAATAATTGAAACAGCCCTTTGTAAAATTCGACATCTGTGAGTGCTTCCCTGGACTCGGTGCAGCATCACTCTGCATTCAGAGTTGTGTGTAGGACAGAGATTAGTGTATCATAGAAGGGGAGAAACCTTTGATATCTGAAAGCAATGACATTAAGAATGGCTTAAAAAATATATATAAATACAATCTTACGATGTGCAAGTTCCTCTGCTATACAGATAGTTCCTCTGTTACAGATAGTGGAAGTATCTGTAACACCATCTATGGCCACTTGATAATCTTAAAAGGTGCTCCAAAGAAAACAATTCTGTGATACTATAATTTTCCAAAATTAAAAATCTCTGTAGTTCATAAAATAAAAATTAATTTAAAAGATACACATCCTTAACTTATATTTGAATTTAAAAGGTGGGAGCATGCTTGAGCATCAAGTGATTTAATACTTTCAAAATGTACATCTCAGACATAAATTCTTCTTTTTTAATTCAGAAAAGCAATTGCTTATTGTCTTTGTAATATCTTTCTGTCCATATTGTCATTAAATTATTCTGTATGTATTAGCTTACATTAGTTACGATGTTTTACTTGTCTGTAAAATGAGGTGAATAGATTTGCTTAGTGATTATCTAGAGCACAGATGTAAAACATTTGGGGTTTGTGATTTTGCAGTGTGTATCAGTGCACTGATGTGAAGAATAGATCTTTGGTGATGTTTGTGTAGGTGCAGCTATACATACATAAACTTTTATATATATATATATATATATGTATATAAATTACACATACACAGAAATTCTATATACATATATAGATTTTTATATTCATATATGGAAAGAATTACTGCCAGAATCAAGTTTGGGTTTATATTGCATAGAACTGCCTCAGATAAAAAATTTTGAAAAAAAAAAAAATTGAGATTTTACAGCAAAGGTAAAACAGGGCCAGAAGAACGAAGTGGGCATGGCTATTTGCTTTAAAAGAAACCTTCTTTATTGCCAGTTCATTATTTACAGAAAAGAGATATGAGTACTCTGAAACTTACCATTCTTGAACAGAATGTTGACCCCTCAGTGTAACTGCAGAAGACACTTTTCACCACGCTGCTTTATATAACTTCAAATTTCATTTTATCCAAGTAAAGTTCAAAGCCGTGAGAATACTGTTGTTTCAATTAATGCTGCTTCTTTCAAGACACCAATTCATTAAATAGACTCAAGAAGTCAAACAAGGTATTGAAAGACAGTTGTGGCCCACAGGAATAAGTGGGATTTATTGCACTAGTTGCGTAATAGCAGATGATATGGAAAACACAGAGATAAAACTCAACACAAGCCAGTAATGGTCTCCTGCAGCCCACAAGGCAGCTTTGTGCTGGACTGCATTGAAAGAAGTTTGACCAGAAGGATAGGGAAGGAATTCTACCCCTCTGCTTTGCTCTCATGAGGCCCCACCTGGAGTACTGCTTCCAGTTCTGGGGCCCACAGCACATAAAGGGACATGGAACTGCTGGACTAGGTCCAGAGGAAGACAATGAAGATGATCAGGGTGATGGAGTACCTTCTCTATGAGGACAGGTTGAGAAGGCTGGGGCTGTTCAACTTGGAGAAAAGAAAGCTCTGGGAACACCTTATAGCAGTGTTTCAGTACCTTTAGGGGACCTACAGAAAAGCCAGGAAGGGATTTTTACAAAGATTTGTAGTGATAGGATGAGAAGGAATGGATTGAAGCTTGAGGAGGGCATATTTAGACTGGAGATTAGGAAGAAATTCTTCATAGTAAGGGTGGTGAGACACTGGAACACGTTGCCCTGGGAGGTCATGCATGGAGGTGTTCAAAGCCTGGTTGCATGTGACCTTGAGTGACCTGGTGTTAATATGGGGTTTGGATCTGGGTTAGGAGTGAATTGTAATGAGGCCGATGTAAAAAATTATTAAATAGTTTATTAATTATACAAAGAAAACTTCCCCAAACTTATTTACAATTAACACAGACAGGTTTTATGATGCGGTTGGTAAAACTGCTTTGCAGAATGTATATATGTGGAGTCAAATGCTTTAGGAAAAGCCTTTGTAAATGTTTACAACCAGAGAGCCTGGCAGCACAGGCTGCTGCTGAAAGGTTAAGCACAAACCTTTACAAACTCGAGAGTTAGGGCACTCACTGGTCACAAGTCTAAATGTTTGTGCTCCAAAAGCATAAACAGGAAAATGCAGGTAGTGAAAGCCAGGTGGTGGACTTCAGGTGGTAATGATGTGATGGGGCTGTGCTGCTTGTTCAGTCCAGATTGAGCAGGCCCATGGACACGAGCGAGGTCTTCCGTGGCTCTCAGGAAGCCATCGGGTGTCAGCAGCCACCTGGGCAAAGCAGGGTCCAGGTTTGCAGGCTGGAGCAGTCTGACTGTGAGTTCTGTGTATAGCAAGGAGCTGGCCCTGGGGCTGGCACAGCAGGCTGGTGGGCAAGTCCCAGTGTCGAAACTCGCTGCTAGGTCGTTGCTGGGTCGTTACCTATATTCGGGCTCAATCAGGCAGGGTCAGGCTGCCAGTCGTAGGCAGGTCCCCACTTAAGTGCGATGCAAAGTGTGGTGGCAGACAGAGGCTTGTAAGGCAAACAGGTAGCGAGCAAAGCAAAAGCAGCATCAGCAAACAAGCAGTTTGCTAGGGTTTGAAGCATTTTGGCGAGTGCCTTTGCCCAATAGCAACAGGTAAAACCAGCCCTAGAGCCGGTCCTGAGTTATTTCTCCAACAAAGGAAGATGCACAGGCCTAGGATCCTGACCTGTGCTTGTCACAAAACAGAGCAAGCTGCAAAACAAGGCCAAATATGGGGTCTGTGATAGACTGAGAGGTGCCAAAGGTTCTGTCTGCTTTCCTGCTTCTTCCACCCGGGAAGAAGAAGCGGGAAGGGGGGGCCAAAATGGGAATTCAGGCAGGTGTTTAGGGCATGTGATGGATTTGTGTTCTAGGCATAATTTGAACCTTCTGCCACACCTGGTCTAGTGGAACATGTCCCTGCCCATAGTAGAGGGGTTTGAACTAGATGACCTTCGAAGTCCCTTCCAACCTAAACTATTCTATGAACCTATGAAAACCATACCTAGGTCATGTCTGCTGGTTGGAGACCTGCCACTGAATGACTCCAAGATCAGAATTTCATGCAGAACCAGCTAAGAGTGAGATGATACCAGGAATGCCGGGGAAAGTATAGGCTGGATGTTAGGAGGAGGTTCTTCACAGAGAGAGTGATTTTCCATTGGAATGGGCTGCCCAGGGAGGTGGTGGAGTCACTGTCCCTGAAGGTGTTCAAGAAAAGACTGTATGAGGCACTTAGTGCCGTGGTCTATTTGACTGGCTAGGGCTGGGTGCTAGGTTGGACTGAATGATCTTGGAGGTCTCTTCCAACCTGGTTGATTCTATGATTCTATGTGAAATTTTTCAGTTGTTCAAATTCAGTGCGTTTTATATAGTTCTGATGCTGTTCATGCACTCTAGAATATTTGGACATTAGGAAATAATTATCTTTTTTTCTTTTAATTACTGTTTTTACTGGCTAATCTTTGTTATCTGGTCTTCCATCGACATTGCCGGTCCGTTGACATTTTAAGTGCCAGTTATGACTTCTGTGGGTCATGCATAACTTTTGTCTGCTTCTGGTAGATTTTTTTGAGGTAATATAAATTTAGAACTATTTCTACCATAATTTCATGCAACTACAAGAATACATATTTCTGCATATATTGTTTTGGTACTTACGGACATTACACTCATCACTGAGTGTAATGAGAAGTACAGGTTCAGAAACTGTGTTTGAAATCCCTTAGAAGAACTAGAAAATGTAAAGTTAAGAAACCAAATACTGTCATCTTCACCTTCCACTGCTTGATTGCCTTATGTTTTTGTCATCATGGATGAAGCACTGACTTGTTAGTTTCAAGGTCATGGTGATGTCAGACCTCCTGTACTGCCATTCTGCCCACAGTCCTTCCTTTAACTCTCTACCAACACAAGCAACTGCTTCACCAGTAGACACTTTCTTTTTTGTACTAGGATCAATTAGTCTGACTTCTTACTCTAATAACAGATGATAATATCTGGACTATAACTACAGTTATCAACAGGCCTGCAAAAAACACTGTAGCATCTCTAATCAAATTACATTGATACTGATTTTCAACATCAAAGAAGAGTAATGTTTTTTGCCGTTCCTAGCCTTAGAGAATCTGTAAAACCTCAGATATAAAGTAGATGTTCCTTTATTCAAAGAAGATGAAAAAAAAAATCCAATTGTATTATCTTTTCATAGTTGATATGTCCCATGCACCATCCATGCACACATTCAATGTCAGATTGAACAGAGCTCTGAGCAACCTCTGCTCTAGGTGTTCACTGCCGGGAGTGTGGACTAGATGGCCTTTAAAGGTCCTGTCTATCCCAAGCCATTCCACAATTCTGTGATATTTCCAAGTAAAACTTGCAAGTCTGGAGCTCTAACTCAAACAGTGGTGGTTAAACACTTTTAGCTATGAATGGCTCAAGAATTTCACACTTCATGTTTTGAAAACTTTCTTTATCCTACGCTGGAGTTTCCAGACACAAGATGCAACAGAAATGTATCCACTACCTTTTATTACCACGTGTTGGAATTTACTTTTTCAAAGTATGTAATTTTAAAAGGGAAAGATAGATTGTTTTAGTGTTGGGTACCGTTGGAGCAGTAAACAAGTGGAGAAGGTCTTTCAGAGTAAGGTGGGTTTTCTATTTGTTTGTTTGTTTTACTAGGTGATTGTCTTCAGTGTTTTGTACATCTTACTGTAAAACAAGTTTGAAAAAACATTTCCTGGAACTCCCCCACGTTTTAAATAACCACCCCACATCTATTGTTCTCCTCTTTTAAAGTTGCCATTTATCTAATCAGGAAACAGAACAGCTGACGTGCGATTGCGGTGATCAGACGTACAGCCTGAAATAAAAAATGGGGAAGGAACAAGGTGAAGAGTCTGTAAATACTCTTGATCTGTACTTTTCATCAAATAGATATACTCTACTGGCTTATTTAGATAAAATGTCAAGCATGCGGATTGTGCAGAAGAAAATGGAGAGTTTGCTATAAGCTGGTACAGATTGATAAAGCTTTCCCAGACCTCATTGCCATGAAGGACTGGTCTCAAGTGGTACGCAGTCCCTACCCTACTGAAAGGTCCTTCTGGCCTTTGGGCTCTGCAGAACTACGTTCGTCCATGAAATGGATAGCTGTCTCTAGTGCCCTTTGGAGCTTTAATTTGATCCCAGCTGTTTAGGGGCAGGATAGGAACATGGCACTTTGCAGTGGATAACACATTTCCATAATGATTTTGAGAGGCATTATCTGTCTTTTAGTGTATACCGTTGGCTCCTCATTCCTATGCATTATGTCTTTACCAGCTCTCGAAATTGATGTTTGTTAAAATGAAGCAGGTTTTTTTTCTATTTATAGGTGGGCATTTATGTTTCCCCAATAGCAAGAAGAACGTGAAATAGTTTACAAGAAACAAAGGCCTTCTTCCCTGCAGCTCAGGAGCTATGGGTCATATAACAAAGAAGAACAAGACCCATTCAAATGTGCTGGGTCACCCAAGGGATTCAGCTCAGGAGACTGGAAGGACAGTGCATATTATCCACTTCAGTTGTTTAGTCTTATGACATGAATTTCCTAGGAAATGCTCTTGGTAGGAAAATCATCTGTTAAGGACAAAAAGCTTCCAAGGACTTCCTGCAGGAAACGGTTCCCGTCAGAGACAAGTTTATAGCGAAGCTATTCTAGTGCTTGGGGAGGAAAGCAACCTTTTCTCTGTAACTTCAGAAATAAACATGCAAAGTGCCTTATAGGAAGATAGTAGATTACTTACTAAATAGAAAATACATCCATAAAAGCATGAAAGGTAAAGGCTAAGAAGTATGTTTGAGATATCTGATGTTTCAAGTTCCTCATTGGTCTGCTTCTGATTATCCCACAGAAGTAGTATTAGCCTTTTTAAAATAAACTCCTTGTGCTCATGTCAGAGCCCCAGCTCCTCACCTTTTTACTTTCAAAGCTGAGAGGAGCATTTACTTCCTTTCTTTCCATATGATTGCTTTCATGGATTTATTCTAGTTGGAGCACTATAGCTTGTGATGTTCTTGTTCAACATTTTAATCAGTGATCTAGACGAAGGGTCAAAGCATGCCCTCAGCAAGTTTGCTGGTGATACTAAAGCGGGAAGAGTGACTGATACCACATCAAACTGGGCTGACATTTAGTGAGACCTGGGCAGGCAGGAGAGCTGTGCACAGGAAACCTCATGATATTCAACCACAGCAAGTGTAGAGTCCTGCACTTGGAGAGGAATAATTCCCTGAACCAGTGAGGGTGAGGGGTGACCTGCTGAAAAGTAGCTCCATAAACAAAAATCTGGAAATCTAGATAGGCAACAAATTCACCATGAGCCAGCAGTGCGCTGTCATGGCAAAGAAGGCCATGAGAGACCAAAGATGGTCTTCTGGGCTGCATTAAGAAGTGGTGTGGCCAGAAGGTTGAGGGAGAGCGTCCTGTCCTTTACTCTGACCTAGTGAGGTCACATCTGCAGTACTGAAAGAAAAGGTGGGACTGGATCTAGTTCTGTGTTCACCAGCTCAAGAGAGATAAGGAACTACTGGAGAGAGTCCATTAGAGGCTCCAAAGATGCAGAGGGAACTGATGCATCTCTGTGAGAAGGAGATGCTGAGAGCCTTGGAACTGCTGAGCCTGGACAAGAGCAGCCTGAGAGGGGATCTGATCAAAGCTCAGCAAGAGCTAAAAGGCCCGTCAGGGACAAGAGGACAGGGCCAGGCTTTTTTCAGTGATGTCCAATGACAGAACAAGGGGCAAAGGGCATGGACTGGAACCAGGAAGTTGTTTGCTCTGAGGGTACTGGAGCCCTAGAGCAGGGTGCCTAGAGAGGTTGTGGAGTCTCTCTGGAGAGATTCCAAACCTGCCTGGCCATTGTGACCATGGGCAACTTGCTGCGAGTGACCTTGCTTTAGCAGAGGGTTGGATTGATAATCTCCAGAGCCCCTTCTGGCTCCCACAATAGAGGATTTCGGTGATTCTCTGGTTACTCACAGGGTATTTCCTAGGTTCATGAGAGAACAAATAAGCTGCTGTCTTAAATGCTTCGTTCTAAAGGTTAGGATTTCACAAAGTGTTTTGCATGCAGTCTACTCATCTAAACAACCTCCATGTGTTTCCGGACAGTCTGGGGGTGTTGCTGGTTCATGTGGGTGACGTCACCAGTGGCATGTTTACTGTACAATGGATCTGAAGTTCAGGGCAATAGGTGGATCTCTTCCCATGGTTTGCAGAGTGGTCAGGACAAAGCTTCAGAGAGGTTCTCTTCCCTACAGCTGACTTCTTAGTATAATCTTGATTGTTCTTTTTCTGTATTTCCAGCAAAGTGTGCTGGACTGCTCAATCCTTTTGTATTTCAGCAACAAACATTAGGCAGTTGGATAATGTCTTAATGTATACTCTGATCTTGCGTGTGTGGATAAAGCTGAACACACTCCACAGGGAATTGTAGATGTAGTAATAATAATGACAATAATAATAATAATAATCAAAGATTTTCCTTTTAGATAATTTAAAGCTAACCTGTCTGCAGCATAGGTGCTTATAGCAAAGAAAAGCTTTTGCACTGGACGGGGAGGAAACAAATGGACCTTTTACATTATAAATGAATTTGTGTGAAGCTAAATGCCTTTTAAAAATATATATATTTCTAGAATGTTGTGTCTGCTGTCAGTGTTAGAGGGTGAATATTCAGTCAGTCCAGCAAATAATATAAATATTTGTGTAATTAATGACACCAGAGATGATTCTGATGAAGAAAACAGGGCTCACAGGTAGAAAAACAAAAATGGAAATGAGGTATCATGCCTGGGTGGAATTGTAGGTACACATGGTAGATATGTACATATCTGAGAAGAGGAGGAAAAAAGGCAAACTGTAAGATATTAGAATCATAGAATCAACCAGGTTGGAAGAGACCTCCAAGATCATTCAGTCCAACCTAGCACCCAGCCCTATCCATTCAACCAGACCATGGCACTAAGTGCCTCATCCAGTCCTTTCTTGAAGACCTCCAGGGACGGTGACTCCACCACCTCCCTGGGCAGATCATTCCAGTGGGAAATCACTCTCTCTGTGAAGAACTTCCTCCTAACATCCAGCCTATACTTTCCCCGGCACAACTTGAGACTGTGTCCCCTTTTTTTATTGCTGGTTGCCTGGGAGAAGAGGCCAACCCCCACCTGGCTACAACCTCCCTTCAGGTAGTGGTAGACAGCAATGAGATCACCCCTGAGCCTCCTCTTCTCCAGGCTAAACACCCCCAGCTCCCTCAGCCTCTCCTCATAGGGTTTGTGCTCCAGGCCTTTCACCAGCTTTGTCACCCTTCTCTGGACACATTCCAGTATCTCAACATCTCTCTTGAATTGAGGGGCCCAGAACTAGACACAGTACTCAAGGTGTGGCCTGACCAGTGCTGAGTACAGGGGAAGAATAACCTCCCTCTTCCTACTGGCCACACTGTTCCTGATGCAGGCAAGGATGCCATTGGCTCTCTTGGCCACCTGGGCACACTGCTGGCTCATCTTCAGCCTACTATCTATCAGTACCCCCAGGTCCCTTTCTTCCTGGCTGCTTTCCAGCCAATCAGTCCCCAGCCTGTGGTGCTGCTTGGGGTTGTTGTGGCCACAGTGTAGAACCCTGCACTTGGCCTTGTTAAATCTCATCCCTTTGGCCTCTGCCCACCCATTCAGCCTGTCCAGGTCCCTCTGCAGGGCTCTCCTACCTTCTGACAGATCAACACCTGCTCCTAGCTTGGTGTCATCTGCAAACTTACTGATGCTGGACTCAATGCCCTCGTCCAGGTCATCAATAAAGATATTGAACAGGACTGGGCCCAGCACTGATCCTTGGGGAACACCACTAGTGACAGCTGCCAACTGGATGTGGCACCATTCACCACCACTCTCTGGGCTCTGCCTTCCAGCCAGTTGTTGATCCAGCACAGAGTGAATTAGACATCTCGTGGCTGTTTTGCTGTCCTGTACCTTGTACTAAGTCCCATCACACCCTAGCCCCAGCAATAAATTAATTCATGGAAAGTAATTTTAAATAAAAATATTGCCTTTATGAAATAATTAAATTTTAGCCATCATTACCAAGACTCACCCCCTCCACACTTAGAGAAATCACCCAGACTAGACTCAGCAGATGAAAATTAAGGAATGAAGCTGTATTTACAGCTTAGTACAATATACAGGCATATATATACAAATATCACAGTATAACAGTATCACAGTATCATTAGGGTTGGAAGAGACCTCACAGATCATCAAGTCCAACCCTTTACCACAGAGCTCAAGGCTAGACCATGGCACCAAGTGCCACGTCCAACCTTGCCTTGAAGTGCCCCAGAGACGGCGACTTCACCACCTCCCCGGGCAGCCCATTCCAGTGTCCAATGACTCTCTCAGTGCAGAACTTTCTCCTCACCTCCAGCCTAAATCTCCCCTGGCGCAGCCTGAGGCTGTGTCCTCTCGTTCTGGTGCTGGCCACCTGAGAGAAGAGAGCAACCTCCCCCTGGCCACAACCACCCTTCAGGTAGTTGTAGACAGCAGTAAGGTCACCCCTGAGCCTCCTCTTCTCCAGGCTAAACAATCCCAGCTCCCTCAGCCTCTCCTCGTAGGGCTGTGCTCAAGGCCTCTCACCAGCCTCGTCGCCCTTCTCTGGACACACTCAAGCATCTCAATGTCCCTCCTAAACTGGGGGGCCCAGAACTGAACACAGTACTCAAGGTGAGGTCTAACCAGTGCAGAGTACAGGGGCAGAATGACCTCCCTGCTCCTGCTGACCACACCATTCCTGATGCAGGCCAGGAGGCCACTGGCTCTCTTGGCCACCTGGGCACACTGCTGGCTCGTGTTCAGGTGGGTATCAATCAGTACCCCCAGATCCCTCTCTGTCTGGCTGCTCTCCAGCCACTCCGACCCTAGCCTGTATCTCTGCATGGGGTTGTTGTGGCCAAAGTGCAGCACCCTGGACTTGGAGCTATTGAACCCCATCCCATTGGACTCTGCCCATCTGTCCAGGCGGTCAAGGTCCTGCTGCAGAGCACTTCTGCCTTGCAACTCAGTCACATCTGCCCCCAGCTTGGTGTCATCTGCAAACTTGCTGATGACTGACTCCATGCCCTCATCCAGGTCGTCTATGAAGATGTTAAAGAGGATGGGGCCCAGCACTGATCCCTGAGGAACACCACTAGTGACTGGCCGCCAGCTGGATGTGGCACCATTCACCACCACTCTCTGGGTCCGGCCCTCCAGCCAGTTCCTAACCCAGCACAGAGTGTTGCCATCCAAGCCATGGGCTGACAGCTTAGCCAGCAGTTTGCTGTGGGGGACAGTGTCAAAGGCCTTGCTGAAGTCCAGATAGACCACATCCACAGGCCTCCCCACATCCACCAAGCAGGTCACCTGATCATAGAAGGAGATGAGGTTGGATAGGCAGGATCTGCCCTTCCTAAACCCATGCTGGCTGGGCCTGAGCCCTTTGCCATCCCTTAGGTGCGCTCTTATCACCCCCAAGATAACCTGCTCCATCAGTTTCCCTGGCACTGAGGTCAGGCTGACAGGTCTATAGTTCCCAGGTTCCTCCATCCGACCCTTCTTGTGGATGGGGACCACGTTGGCCATTTTCCAGTCTCCTGGGACCTCTCCGGTGAGCCAGGACTGCTGGAAAATGATGTTTTATACAAATTTGTTTTATACAAATTAAAAGTAACACGGAAACACAAAACCCCTTCCAGAAACACTCAGAGTCCGCAGGAGGGCTCCCAACCCAAATCCCCTTCCCCCTCCCTCTTTTCCTCCCTTCAGAAATAACCAGATCAACACACATATATTTCACGTGATAAATCTGGAGATCTGAGGTGAGATGTCATAAAAGAGAGGACAAGGAGGTTAGGGGAAAGAGTCGTTAGGTGGATTAGAGAGTTAAAGGCAGAGTCAGCCAGAGACCAAACCACCAGAAAGAAGGCACAGTCCAAAGTGAGAGCTGAGCAGTGTGTGTGTGTAAAGTGCCTGTCTTACCTGTATTTTGACTTGGTGTGTTTCTCAGCAGAAGAATGAGTGGTGATACAGGGCACATGTTGGTTTTCTTCTTTCTTTTTCACAGCTAAAGATTTAATTTCTCTCAGTAAAAATTAACCTCGGACCAGCACAGTGACTTGTTTATTCAGTGCTTCAGGACACTGTGGTATTCAGTTTTTATGTCCCTTTATATGTATTATTTCCTTCATAAAGATAAATTATCTGTGTTTCTAGTTACATCCCCAAACATAAACTGTTACCTGAATACTGTGATGACTTATGAAACAATGGTAAAATATTTCATTCACCTATTAAATTCCTTACATAATAGACCCAGAATCAGTCTGCATCTGAAAAGGAAGCAAAGAAAATTGGGCACTGATAAACTAAGGAAGCCTTGTAAGGTTGGAACTAAATGTATAGGAGAAATCAATGTCAGAGAAGATTAGCTTCTGGTACCACGTATAATAAAACTGAAAAAAATACAGAGTGAAAGGATTTACTGCTTTGGCTTTGACTTACTGCATTTTCAACCAATGGTTAGTCAAGAATATGTAGGCTGTATTTCAATCAGTTGCCCCCTTAAAATAGGAAAAAAAAAAAACCATTGTGGTGCATTTTTTTTTTAAATAAACATAGTCTGTCTCCAGAGAAGACTCAGCAACCTCTCTGGCAGCCTGCTTCAGAGTTCCAGCAACCTCACAGCAAAGGAGTTTCTCCTCCTGTTCGGATGGAACCTGCTGTGTTCCATTTTGTGCCTGTTTCCCCTTCTCATGCCACTGGTCACTGCTGAAAAGAGCCTGCCCATCCTCTTGCCCTCCAACTGTTAGATCCTCTCATTCTTCTCTTCTCCAGGCTAAACAGCTCCAGGTCTCTCAGTGATGCTCTGGTCCCCTTAGCATCTTTTGGACTTTCCAGTAGTTTCTTATCTCTCTTGAATGTGGAGAGCCCAGAATTAGACACAGTACTCCAGATGTCACCTCACTAGGTCACAATGGAAGGGGAGGAGAACCTCCCTCCACCTGCTAGCCACATTCTTCTTAATGCACCAGGATCAAGTATGTTATTTTCTTCTTTTACCTGTCAGTAAGAGCTGAGTGTTCTTCCTGTGGAGAATTAAGCAGTAACCATCTTGCTCTGATCTCTGTAGCACATCACCCACCCTTTAATTTTAGGCTGCTGCCAACCACTTTGAAAGATTGGCAGCAGTGTAAGGAGCTGGGTTTACTTATGTGAGAACACCAATGGAAAATGTAACAGCAATAAGCAAATATTTGAAATGTGCTTAGTGAGGCCCCATTTGGAACACTGCATCCAGTTCTGGGCTCCCCAGTTGTTCAGAGATCTACTTGAGAGAGTCCAGCAGAGGGCTAAGGATGAGGAAGGGACTGGAGCACTGTCTGATGAGGGAAGGCTGAGACATCTGGGTCTGTTTGATCTGGAGAGGAGAAGACTGAGAAGGGATCTAGCAAATGTTCATAAATATCTGGAGGGGTGGGAGTCAGGAAGGAAGGAAGGGATAAGGGCAGTCTCTGCTCACTTGTGCCCTGTGATAGGACAAGGGGCAGTGGATGTAAACTACTGCACAGGAAGTTCCACCTCCACCTGAGGAAGAACTTCTTTACCGTAAGGGTCATAGAGCACTGGAACAGGCTCCCCAGAGAGGTTGTGCAGTCTTCTCTGGAGACTTTCAAGACCTGTCTGAATACATCCCTGTGTGACCTGCACTAGAGTGGGTAGTCCTGCTCTGGCAAGGTGGATGGACTTGAAGATCTCCAGAAGTCCCTTCCAACCCCTAACATTCTGTGATCCTGTGATAAAAAGGTTGATGATGATTATGATGATGGTGTAATTTTCTTCCTCTCTACTCTCTTGCTTGTGCCAGGTAATAACAGCAAAGGCACATGGCCATGAAACTATGGTGTAGGAGGTTCAGATTGAGTACTAGGAAAAACAATTCACTAGAAGGAAACAAGGAGCTGAAACTGTTGCCCAGAGAGCTTTGGGACTTCCAGTGTGGTAGGGTTTTGAAGTTCAACTAGGCATAGCTATACTGACCTGATTAGTGGACTGCCCCTCTGAGTGGACTGGGTGGTCACCTAGTCAGTTTTCCTGTCACTCTACTATTTGATGTGTGGGAAGTTCTGTTCTCAACCCACCAATTGCCATAGATAGATGGATAGAGAGACAAACGGGTAGACAACAACACCCACATGGCACTGGGGTTCTGGTTTTTAAGGAAAGCATCAGATACTGCAGAGCTAATGATAAGAAGAATTATGTGGATATTAGGGATCCTTAGGAATGTCTTTGGAGCACTGGATGCAGTTTCTCATGTTTCATCTCTACGTAATGGTCTCTGTCCCTTCATGCTTAGCATCATAACATTATGAAAGCTGACCTGAATATTTCTGTGAAATAAGTGCATCTGAAGTTTTAATTGCCTCTAGGAAAATAACTGTTCCCCTTTCCTCCACCCACACATTTCCTGCACGAGAACTCTCTATAATACACAAGCCTGATGTTTCACCAGCATGAAAAGGATATTTTCTTCACCATAAATGCAGATAAGACCTTCTTGGGGGGCTCTCAAAACTTACTTTGTTATCTTATTTTGCATACAAATTCAGTGGCCTCCAAGCAACTACTGCAGAAAGAGTGAATGGCATTACTGCTTTTCACTCTCAGAGTTTCATTATTAGTCAGCATTGTAATTTTATGTAATTTTAGCATAAACCATGATAAGCTAAGATTTCATTCTGAAGTAACACTCCACAGGAATTCAGTAAAAAAACCTATCAGCTTTTTTTTTCCTGAAGTGCTGTGTGGAACATAAAGTCCCTCTTTATATTCTACTTTATGCTTCACATTTTAGGTAGGTGTCACTGTTGGAAATTATTCCAGGGTTTGGGATGTCACCCAGCTGATGAGTCTTGAAGGAATGTGAGTCAAAGGACCAGTACCCAGCCTTAATTTATAGGGTGACTCTTTGAATTGATAGAAGAAGAATTCAGAGAAGGGGTATGAAAAACATGTACAGGACTGGGAGAAAGAAATCCAGTCTTTTAAACATACAATCCTTAGAGACTAATGGATGAAAATCTTGCAGATGGCACTGTCAGTGAATTCTTTTTAGAAGTGTTTTCTTCCACAGAAGCATTGTGGGCTCCATCAGATCACATTAGGACTAAAGATGAGGCAGCTTGACAAAAGAAAACTATGACTTAGTGAAACAGTGACTCAATATGAAAACACAATTTGTTTTTTAATCAAAAGAATTCTTAATATAAAGTTAGGAGATATCTGGACAGCAACAAAACCTTTTATGCCACAGCATGAGTTCAGTTATACCTTATATACTCAATATGTTTTGATTTTGTCAGCCAGAAGCCTATTAGCTTGATATCAATTTTACAATTAAAATCAGATACTTTAAGACAAAATTTAGCTCAGAGGTAGTGAATTTAGGCATACTAGTTCAAACTATTATCTGCTAATCCAGACAAGGAAATGCAGCAAATCTTTTCACTCTTAGGAAGGTATTTCATACAGTGGCACCATGAAATCAAAGGAGCAAAAGAAAGGGAAACATACCATAAAAATTAAAATGTGAACAATACAAATAAGTGATATTGCATCTCAGTACAATTCTTCACTTGTGTTTTCATTGTAAACCTGGCAGAAAAAAAAAAAAAAAGCTAATGCAGCTTTTTGATTACATAGCTTTAAAGGTTATTTGTGCTTCAGAGAACTAATGTGTCCTACACAGTGAAGTGTAGCCCAGGCCAACCTCATGAAATTCAGCAAGGCCAAGTGTAAGTTCCAGCACCTGGACACAATCCCAAGCACAAATACAGGCTGGGTGGCAAATGGCTGAGAGTAGCCCTGAGGAAAAAGGACCTGGGTGTCTGGGTTGATGAAAAGCTCAACATCAGCTGGCAGTGTGCACCTGCAGCCCAGACAGCAACTGTGTCCTGGGCTGCATCAAGAGAAGCATGGCCAGCAGGGCAAGGGAGGGGATTCTCCCCCTTTACTCTGCTCTCATCAGACTTCACCTGTGTGCATTCTGGAGCTACAGCACAAGAAGGACATTGAACTGTGAAGGACATTGTCTCTGAGCTGTTAGAGCGAGTCCAGAGAAGGGCCTCAAAGATGATCACAGGGCTGGAGCACCTCTGATATGAGGACAGGCTACAAGAATTGGAGCTCATCAGCCTGGCTTTGAGGAGCCCTTGTAGTGGCCTTCCAGTATGTGAAGGTTGCCTACGGGAAGGCTGGGGAGGGACTATTTACAAGGTCTTGTAATGACAAGATGAGGGGTAATGGGATTAAACTGGCAGAGGGGAAATTTAAACTAGACATTTAGAGGAAGTTCTTTACAGTGAGGGTAGTGAAACACTGGCACAGGTTGCCCGGGGAGGTTGTGGCTGCTTTCTTCCTGGAGGTGTTCAAGGCCAGGCTGGATGAAACCTTGAGTGACCTGTTCTAGTGGGAGGTGTCCCTGCCTATGGTGCAGGGTTGGAACTGGATGATCTTTGAGGTCCTTTCCAACCTAAACCTTTCTATGATTCTAATTGGATGCTGTGTAGTCTATGGAATGGCTTAAGAAGAATTGTGTGAGATCGGAGAACACAAAGTGCAGAATTGTGCACTAATAGTGAAGGAAGTTCTGCTTTAAGACAATAAGTTATATTAACAGGCTGGAAGTTGTAACATTTATCCTAAAGAAGTAGAATCATAGAATCATAGAATCATAGAATTAACCAGGTTGGAAGAGACCTCAAAGATCATCCGGTCCAACCTATCCCCCAGCCCTATCCAGTCAACCAGACCATGGCACTAAGTGCCTCATCCAATCTCCCCTTGAACAC
Source organism: Pogoniulus pusillus (assembly GCF_015220805.1). Lineage (NCBI taxonomy): Eukaryota > Metazoa > Chordata > Aves > Piciformes > Lybiidae > Pogoniulus > Pogoniulus pusillus. The sequence continues at coordinate 37,535,551 of NC_087309.1, forward strand.
CTCCAGGGACAGTGACTCCACCTCCCTGGGCAGCCCATTCCAATGGCAAATCACTCTCTCTGGGAAGAACTTCCTCCTAACATCCAGCCTATACTTTCCCTGGCACAACTTGAGACTGTGTCCCCTTGTTCTATTGCTGGTTGTCTGGGCGAAGAGGCCACCCCCCACCTGGCTACAACCTCCCTTCAGGTAGTTTTAGACAGCAATGAGGTCACCCCTGAGCCTCCTCTTCTCCAGGCTAAACAACTCCAGCTCCCTCAGTCTCTCCTCATAGGGTTTGTGTTCCAGACCCCTCACCAGCTTTGTTGTCCTTCAAGCTTGAAAGAAGCAAATATGATGCTAATTTTGTACCTGACAGCAATATGAATGCCATTATAGAAGTTACTGGTGACACAGTATTTAATACAGTGTGGACATTTCTGAGACCAAGAGATGAATTCTATATGTGGTAGACGTATAAAGAAAGTATTAGTGGTGAACAGGGATTTGAAAATCTTACTTCAGAAGCTTGGGAGTATTTCACATGTCAGCAATCATCTATTGCGTATATGTGCACTGGCCTCAGTCCAGCAGCTGTGTAATCACACCAGCATCGTGCTGCACACAAAATAATGTATCCTGTCTCTCAGCAGGCATTTTTCAGAGACTTTAGTCCATTTAGAGAGTTGGCTCTAACTCAGAACAGCTTTTCAAGTGCCAACACCTTGGTTCTGCTCAGAAAGCAAAGTGATGTGAGGACACAAAGTGGGCACTGAGCACCACTTTCAAAGTGAAATTCCCTTTGACTATATCTACGAGCACAGTGCTCTGCCAGCTGTGATTTGTATAGGCAAGCAGTTAAACGTCCACCCTTGTCAAAAACACAGAGTGTGGCTGTGATCTCATACCACTACATTCTTTGAGATTTTCAGTGTTTCCTTCCATTATCAAAAGAACCATGAATGTAAGGAGTGTGCTAACTGTGCTGTTGTGCATTCATTCCACAGTCAGTCTGTTTGAAAGTACTTAAGTGTAATGTTGCCAATGTTTTCTTTTCATACTGAATTCTTGTGATGGAGAAGGGTTGGGTTTTTGTTTTTTTGGGGCTTTTTTTTTTTTGTTCTCCAAAGGGGAACATGTCGACAGTTAAATGTGAGATCTGAATATAACCACTTAGTAGCAACTCTCTCAGGAAGCTTTCTAGTGCATGTGAGGACTGCAAATCATTTGTGTCTGGAAAGAGTTGAGCAACTGTGAAGCTGGAGCTAACCACAGTTGGACAAAAATTGCTAAATGATGTTGTCTTTATTTTGAGCAAAATGTCAAGTGTTGCTCTTTTGCCTCTGCCTTGACAAAGGTCAATTGGATTTTAAAAAGCACCAAATCAACTTGTACTGTCAGCTGATCATTTGTTTAAATCTTCGGGTGTGTTGTTTTGCTGCTACAACAGAGTCATGAAGAGTTTTGGTAACTAAGTTGTTTTAGATCCTGACTGCAAAACTGGAAACCACGCTGATGTTTACTCTCATTGTGCTTTTTATGTCTTCATGAAGGAGGTTGGGTGGAAGGCTTAGTTTCAGGAGGAGTATCATTTTGCCTCTGTCTGTTCGAGTATGTGTGAAAATAAATCATCTACTGCAGGCTTCCTAATGTCGTGATTGTGCTTTAGAAAACATGCAACAGGGAAGGAAGTAGGCTAAAAATTGAAGCACTTATCCTAAAATATGCTCAGATGCTTGGCATATCCTGTCGATGATTTTAAAGCTCAGTATTTCTTATGCTCCACCACCTCTAGTACCAATGTTTTAAAAGAGAGAATTGTCATTTGTATGGGCAGAATGGTTTGTTTCTGAGTGAGTGTGGAGCCAGCAGCTCTTACAGGACCCTTTTCCTCAATCCTGACTGCTGAAAGACAACAAGAAAACAGTGATTCTCACTATGTTTTCCTGGAGAGCACTGTCACTTTCACTCTATCTTTTGTGTCACTGCATATTATTAGCTGGGCAGGCCAACCACTGTGACAAAAGTTTTTAGTTCTTGAAAGAAGTGTTTATAGATCAATATTCAGTTCCATCATATAATTTTCATCAGTGAAAAAAAAATGGGTTAATCAGACTTCTAGGCACCTAAATTAATTTGGGTTCAAAAGGTGGTTTGCTGCTTTTTTTTTTTTTTTGTGGTGGTTAAAGTGAGAAGTGTGATTCTGGAGGATTCTTCAGCAGACACAGGTGAGGTTCCTGCTTTCTTACTACTTCTGATTAGTACTGCATTCCAATATTTAGGCTCTTTGTACTGTAATGTCTTATTGAATAGAATTGGCATTGTTGTGTGAAAAGCAAACAAGACAAACAAACAAAAAACTCAAACCCAACACCCCACAAACAAAACCCGTCAACGTAAAAAAGTGAAAATCATGAATAGTGATCTTAGAAACCAGCTACTTTCAGGCTGCTTTGTAATGATAGAGTGCTTTGTCCTTTCTTTATCACAGTGGGCTTTTTGCTGATGAGCATTTGCTGGAGTCTTGAGAAACAGACTCAGATTAGGACAGCCTTGCTTTAACTGGGAACCTATCTACTTGTTCCTCAGTAAATGCTATTATTGAGATGGAGAAACTGTGATTACATGTCAGATGTAGTGCTCTAAAGTTCATGAATGGGTCAGGATTTCATTGTGCTCAATACTGTGCAAATAGAGAACAAAATTATGTCCATACCCTAAAGTGTTTATAAATTCTGGTCTGAGTTAGGTAATGGACATAAAGGACTCACAGCACAAGCAGACAGGCCAACATGACAGGCAGGCAACAACCTTTTGCAGCCAGACACGTTAAGAGGAGATCAAGAAGAAGGTGAGCAGGTTGGATATTTAACTATTTGTCCATAAAAGTTGTAACTGACAGTGCACTGCCCCATTTGAAGTGCTATGTGGTGGAAGGGTTAGAGGCAATGACAGTAAGTTGAAATAAATTTCAAGTACACTGAGCTGAGTCAAGGAGGAATACAGGACTGTTTCTGTGCTCTAAAAACACACTAAGAAATGTTTGCAACAAGCAGTGAAGGTTCTCCTCTACTTCAGCTGGCAGGAATTTAGTCCTTTTTTCTGATTCTGATTCCACAGGAACACAGGATGGTGAGGCTTAGAAGGGACCTCTGGAGATTGTAGAATCATGGAATGGTTTAGATTGGAAGGAACCTCAAAGATCATTTAGGTCCAACCCTCCCCCTAACCATAGGCAGGGACACCTCCCACTAGAACAGGTCACCCAGTCCAGCCCTCCTGCTAAAGCAGGGTCATCCACAGCAGGTTGCCCAGGATCACAATGTCCAGGTGGGTTTGGGCAGTCTCCAGAGAAGGAGACTCCACAACCTTTCTGGTCAGCCTGCTCCAGGGATCCGGCACCCTCACAGCAAAGTTCTCCTCTTCAAATGAAACCTCTTGAGTTCCAGTGTGTGCAGGTTGCTTCCTGTCCTGTCACTGGGCATCTCTAGAAAGAGTCTGGCCCCATCCTCTTGCCCCACATCCTTCAGCTATCGATAAGCACTGAGAAGATTCCCTCTGCATGATCTTTTCGTGCTGGATGGCAGCACAGCTTCCTGGGGTGCCAGCCAGTCCCAATGCTGTGTCATCACCAAACTTGCTCCGGGGTTGTTCTTGAGGATGCTGAACAAGAGTGGACCCTTTATTAACTGCTGGGGAACCTCATGAGCTGCAGACCTCCAAATAATATCACATTCCTGATTTAGTCCTGAAGACAACCGTGTCCTTACACACCTGCTTCTTTGTCCCCTTCTGCATACATTTTAATGTTATAATATCTAGTCACCATATACATTGAGAAGAGGAAGTCTGCAAGCATCTATCCCAGCATTTCCTTGTCTGTCTCAGAACTCTTTTTTCTTCCTTCCCCACCCCCCAAGAAGTAGGTAATGTTGGGAGAAGAAGCAAATAATTTATATCCACATTTCCACAAGGGCTTTGCAAATGAGTGCAGCGTAGTTGCCCTTCATGTAGGCTACGGTGGTACAGGTTGTGGCGAGGTTGTGGACTCAAGTGCGATTCTTTGAGCACTTGAAGAGCACTTGGACAAAGACACAAATTTAAGAAAGTAGAAAATAAACGTGAGAAATTAAGTATTTTCACTAGTATGATGTAAATTTTAAGCTCATATGATGTAAAGACATTTCAAGCACTTGTGATTAGTAATTTTCCACTCCTGAAAATTATCATAAGAGGATATATTGATAGAAAACATGAAGAGGATAGTAAGTCATATTTAATGCCTCACTTTTTTGTAGTTCAGCTGTCCAGTAGGCAGTCCATGTCTGCTCTGCAGCAGCATAAGTTACCAGCCTGTCAATCTTTGTAGTGTCTTTCTGAGAATGGTATTATCATCTCTGTTTTATGGATGGCTGAAATAAAAGCCATAGAAAGATAAATGACTTGTGGAAAGCCAAGATACTTGCTAGTACAGGAAGCAAATGTAATGATTCCTATGTTTGAGATTTGTGCTTAGTTTATTAAACCACATTACTACCAATCTCCTAGTCTCTATTGCCCCAAGTACTTTATTTTTCAAATGGATTTTGTTCTCGAAATGGAAGCCAAATTTAGTGCTTCTAGGTCATTAAATCTCTGTAACAGTGGAAAGTAGAAGGAGTTGTGGGATGAATGATTTTCAGTACAATCTAAATAAAGACCCTCCTCTTCCTGGAAAGATCTCTTTGTGGATTGCTTCAGGTTACAACCTTCTGTTCCATTGTCAAACAGCACATAAAAATGATTTGTAATAGCTAAAATGCCAAGGATGGGCTGGAAGAAAATAATGCAGGACGTAACATTAAGTGACTTCTAACTTGCCTGGAAATTTCGCCTTGCACAATATTAAACAATGCAAGAACAAAACAAAAATGAATACTCCCAGGATCTTAGTCACAGCTTTCTGCCAAGAATGTGATTTCTGTGTGTCACTTGTAATGACTGAGCCACCTAGAATATGAAGATTGTTTTTATTAGCTTTTTTCACGTAACTCCCAGGTTCTGTATACTGCAGGTTTAAAGAAAGTGTTTAAGTAGGTGTGAAATATCTCAGGCAACATTTTAAATGAAAACCAAAGGATCAGGCATCAAGGCAATGCTGGAAGACTTTGAGTAGGGGATGCAAAAAGTCCTGCGATTTGAAGCTGAGGTGTGTTTGTAAGGTCCTGTCCCACTGAGACCTATACCTTTACTACTCTCTTTGTCATTTGCCCTTGCTGACTCCAGAAAGACAGCAGGACAAAAATGATCCCATATGATGCAGAGTGTAAGGTTCCTGCATCCTCTTCTCCTAAATGGTGGAAATAGACCCATATTATGTTCTATGGGATCCTTTCATTAGCAAACCAAGTAAAATCTCAGTTCTAGTGACCTGAGAAGAATGTAGAAACTGAGAATGAAACTTTCCTACAGATACTGACAGAGTTGTAAGGATATCGATTTATATTCTTCACAGAAAAAATGTTAGTGCATCCTTTAAGAGCAAGTGCTGGATTTTTGGGCTGCCCTTTGAAGCATGACCACTACAGATACAAGACTGTAGGAATATAGACTGGTTTGAGTTGGAAGAGACCTTTATAGGTCTAGTCCAAATCCCTGCATGAAGCAGGGGCATCTGCAACTAGAGCAAGTTGCACATAGTCCCAGAAAAACCTGACCTGGGATGTTTTCAGGAATGGGTGTGATGGTTTGGGTGTTCCCCACCCCCCCACACTTTAGAAATCACCCAGGCTAGACTCAGCCAGCTCTGGAAATATAAATGAAGCTTATATTACAGCTGGCACAATATACAAACAAGTATTTACAGTAGATACAGTTATAGACAGAAATATACAAGGTAAAAGGTAATACAGAAACACAACTCCCCTCCCAGAAACCTGAGTCCCCGGGAGGGGCTCTCAACCACCCCTGCACCTTCTCCCTACCCCTCTCAACCTTACCCCAGTCCCAAGGAAGAATTGAGGTTTGGCCAAGAGGTTAAGAAGCAAAGTGGGTTAGCCCAAAATGGAGGGTGTGTTAGAGAGCTGCAGCTCAGCCAGCAACCCCAGCGGGAGTGAATGCCGAGAGCGAGAGTGTTATCTAATGTTTTTGTTTCTTGTTCCTATACATCTCAGCAAGACTGTGAGCAAAGTAGACATCACCATTGTTTTCCTTTTACAGCCTATAATCTAGTTCTTCTCACCAAAACATTTTAGCCTGCTTCAAACTAGCACAATGGGGCATCTCCCACCTTTCCGGGCAACACAAATAATCCTAAGTGGACATAAAGCACATCTGCTTTGGAGCCAGGAGTGGTGTCACAGTGTCAACAAAGTTGCAGAGCTGGGAGAACAGGAATGAGGGGAAAAGCTTCCAACTGAGACTTAGCCTACCTATTCTACTACGTTGTGTTGACCTGGCCTCTGCCTATCACTTCTCAGATGATGATTCCAGGTACCCTCTTCCTTAGTGTCCTTTAGACTGGTCATTCATCTGGGTCATGTTTTGGTTTGGGTTAAAAGTTATTTTGTATTAAAACTTAGGGTTTACTAAATAACAGGCTCTTCCATTTTGTTGAACAAAGTCTGTTAACATCCAGTGGGTTGGACCTGTACTTACCACTGCAGCCAGGCCAGAAATACTACAATAATCTACAGAATATAGTAGTTCTGTCTACACCATCTATTAAAGATCTGCCAACCCTTTAGAAGCTATGCATAAATAGAACCTTGAAACAGTTTCTGACTATTAGCATTAATAGTAATGGTTACACCTGCTAGAACCATAGTGGCTTGCCTCCACATACCTGCCTTCTGCCTCTCTGTCACTTCATGCTTTTCCTTAGGAGTTTCCTTTCCTTCAAAGCTACAGGCAGTAAGGGCATAAAAATGCCTTGCATAGGTGACATTCTTGTGTGGGCCAATGTATTGCCAGACATTTCATGCCTTTGTTTTTGGTTTTTATTGACTACTAACTTATCTTTCTTGTATGCTGGTTTATTTTATTACAGCATTTGTATACTACAGTCAAAGTGTGTGTGTGAGATGAAATCATAATCTCCAATTACTTTTTTCCTGCTTTCTACAAAGTTTTCCATACTTTTTTTTTAAATTATTTTCTCTGCTAGATTCCTTTCAAATTAAGAAACTCAAGTTTACTCTCCTGTAAAGACAAAAAATATAACAAAGTAAATTACTCCTCCTCCCTGGAGGACTGGATGGGGCCTAGAGTAACCTGGTCTAGTTGAGATGCATCCCTGCCTGTGGCAAGGAGGTTGGATTAGATGATGTCTCAAGTCTCTTCCAGCCTAGGCTTTCTATGAAATGCATTTTGTGGCCTCAATTCATCTTTGTATGAATTCATACTGAATTCCTATTGGTTTGAATATTGGTGTGAACTTCATTGTATGTTTATACTTTTAACAGAGGAAAAGATTTCCCTATTATGATCTTTGCCATAACTTTTACATCCAGTAAGGTAATTTTTCATCTAATTTCCTGTCAAGTTTTCCATATAATAATTAGTTACTGGAACAAGTAGCCTAGAGAGGTGGTAGGTGCCCCATTCCTGGAAACATTTGAGGTCAGGTTGGATGGGGCTCTGAGCAGCCTGGTCTAGTTGCAGATGTCAGTGATCACTGCAGGACATTTGGACTAGATGAGTTTTAGCAGTCTCATCCAATCCAAACTGTTCTGTGATTCTATGATTACACACAAAAGGCTGTGAGTGCAGGTGCAAGTAACTAAGTGCATGTGCTTTGAGTAGTTCTGTATCTCAATTCAGAGGTAGGTCCATGTGGAGCTGAGTTGTCTAACGCCTGAGGTGGAAATTCATCTGTACTTTAAAATTTGCCTTACTCACTGTGTTTGTCCAGAGAATAGTTGTGCCTGTGCCTATATAGATATGTGACCCTGTAGTTACACAGTCATAGCTATAGACAGTTATGGGAGAACACAAGTTAATATGTGTTTATGCTGCCTAGCAAATACTTATTATATCTTATACAACACTGAAACCACCTTAACAAAACCCTCTCTGGCTATGGCTTTGAGATACGCCTAAGGAAAACCACAGTGACAGTGAGGCAGAAGGTAGGTATGTGGAGACAAGAGGCCATGGTTCTCCTCTGAGAGCACTTGGAGAAACTGGCCTGGCTACTTTGAGGAGTGTTATAGTATTACATTACACTGAAGTTTTATGAGTAGGACTGCAGCAAGAACCACCATCCTGGCGGTGGTGATGGTGAAGGGGACAGACACTGTGGAGAACATAGGAAAAGAGAAAGCAGAAGCAGCTGATACTGTTTTGATAAGGGAGATGGTAGTTAGATAGTAACTGGACTCAATGTTCTTAGAAGTCTTTTCCAGATGAGGTAATTCTATGATGATTAGTGTGGCCAGCAGGTTGAGGAAGGTGATTCTCCCCCTCTACTCTGCTCTGGTGAGACTCCACCTGGAGTACTGCATCCAGTTCTGGAGCCCCCCTTACAAGAAGGATGTGGACATGCTGGAGTGCATCCAGAGTAGGGCTGCTGAGATGCTCAGAGGGCTGGAGCAGCTCTCCTATGAGAAGAGACTGAAGGAGTTGGGACTGTTCAGTCTGGAGAAGAGGAGGCTCTGAGATGACCTTATTGTGGCCTTTCAGTATCTGAAGGGGGCCTATGAAAAAGCTGGGGAGGGACTTTTCAGGATATTGGGGAAGGGAGGAAGCTGGAGATGGGTAGGTTCAGACTGGACATGAGGAGGAAGTTTCACCATGAGAGTGGTGAGAGCCTGGAATGGGTTGCCCAGGGAGGTTGTTGAGGCCCTGTCCCTGGAGGTGTGTAAGGCCAGGCTGGATGAGGCTCTTGACCAGCCTGATCTAGGATAGGGTGTCCCTGCCCATGTCAGGGCGGTTGGAACTGGATGATCCTTATGGTGCCTTCCAACTCTGACTGATTCTATGATTCTATTTCCACTGTCCTCCTGGCATGGAACAGTGAGCATCACCCATGAACTGCATTCATTAAAGTACATGAGTTATTATGATTATGAATGTGTGAAACAGCATTGCCACACCAGACTATGAGACTTCCATACAAGCCCATATATCTGTGTTTTATAGTCATTATGTTTGATCTGCTTAGCATAAAATACCTTCTAAATCCACCTGTCTGGCAGTTTCCCTGTCTCATCTCAGGATTTCCTGCTAGTTCTCTGTCGTGATCGGTTTTGCCTCTCATCAGGCTTTACTTTACTCACTTATTAGTCCATTTTGTCATGCACTTCTGCAAGGAGCCATAGTGTTGTTACAAACACCTGAACATGCACAGCCTGGAGGTGGAAGCCTAATTAGGTCAGTGTTCCCAAGCTGGTCTGACCTGTAAGTCTCTCTAGATCAATGGAGCTCATGTAATGGCCTCACTCTTCAGAAAGAGCCAACCCTGCCTGTGATTGTGTGACAGAGGAGGAAAGCTGAAGATATCTATACTGGAGGAGGGGTAATGGCAGAACTGGTAGCTGCTCTACTGTGACTGGGGATGGGAAAGGGCAAAGGATGAAAAGTTAAAGAGCAATACAGTAAAAAAAGCCAGGCTGAAGGGCTTCTTCCAGTCATATACTCTTTTCTTGACCCACCATGTGTCTCTGGAGTTGGCAGCTGTCTATGTTTGCTTTACTTTGGGCTTTGCTCTGCAGCCAAGACAGCTCCGTCAAACACTTTGGGTGGTTTTCAAATGAGAAAACATGATTCTGTGGAGCCAACAGTTATTGCCATACAAGGGTGCTGAAGAAGAACAGACAGTGATCTGCAGCCCTCGCACAAAGAGAGAGACCTCAAAAGGACATGTATCTCATGCTAAGATGTAGGAAACACTAAGCTAAAATAAACCCCAAACAACAGCTGAGAAGCTTACTGTTTTGAAAAATGTGTGAAAGTCCATCCTTCAACAGCTCCTAGCTGTTTTCCTCTTAAGAAGTGCTCCTCAGATAGCAGGAATGGGTCATGGAGCAGGTCGTATCCAATTTTTTTTTTTGTTTAGTGCTGTGAACATATCTTAGGTCACTGCTGGCATGAATCCATTAGAAAAAAATTCCAAGAGGGAAAGTGACTTCTTGTTTTCCAAGTAGAAGAACCAATAGCCTGACTTGTTTCACAGAATCACAGAATTGTCAGTGTTGGAAGGGTTGTCAAAAGGCCCTGAGCAAAGACACTAGATCAGGTTGCTCAGAGTCCCATCCAGCCTGGTCTTCGAAACCTCCAGGGATGAGGTTTCCACCGCCTCCCTGGGCAACTTCATGGTGAAGAACTTCTTCCTAGTGTCCAGTCTCAATCTGCCTACTTCTAATTTTGCTCAGTTCCCCCCAGTCCTATCACTACCTGACATCCTAAAAAGTCCCTCACCAGCTTTCCTGTATGCCCCCTTCAAATACTGGAAGGTCACAATAAGGTCTCCTTGGAGCCTTCTCCTCTCCAGATGGAACAACTCCAACTCTCTCAGTCTGTCTCCACAGGAGAGGTGCTCCAGCCCTCTGATCATCCTTCTCTGGACACATTTCAGCACATCCATATCTTTCATGTAATGGGGGCTCCAGGATCTTTAGAGCCAGCCAGTGGAATTGCCTCAATGTTTATTTCTTTCCTTTTCTTTTCTATTTTCTGTAAATTTCCCCCCCCCCCCCCCCCCCCCCCCCCCCCCCGCCTTTTTCCCACAGCTTAGTAGTGGTATTTCTGTCTGAGTCTATTTACAAAGTCCTAATATCAATTTATTTTGCCAATTGTTTTTTTTCCCATGAAATAACATAAAGTTGTAACCCACAAATGCAAACTCTAAAGATCTTTAGAACTACCATTGCTAAAACAAACTTAAAACAAAAGTTTCTAAGGTAAGGGTGACATCATATCCATACTTTGTGTGATTTTTGTTTTTAATTCTACTTTGAGTAACACTCTCTGTTTAAAGAGATTTCATTAACTCTTGAGGTACTTTCTATTCATCCAGAGCTTTCTCTCCTTGCACAGTCTGGGGTGGGGTGGGGTTGAGGGGGATGAGGAATATTAGCTCATAATCTGAAGCAAGGAAGGGTTCCAATGACAGAGCCAAAAATATTATTATTATATTTTCACCTACTGTTGTTCAACTACTTGTCAGGTCTGGAGGGGTGTCTAGTCCTTGTCCTCATTTTTGCTCAGGTTTCCCCTTTTTTTCTAATTTGTTTTATTTGAGGAGCATCCCTAACCAGTGAAGCATCAAATTCCTGCTTTATAAAAGAGGCTTGCCTTCTGCTGCCTCTGAAACTGTGAAGAGACAGTCAATATCTACAGTATTTTTTATTAAAAACAATGGCAGTAGGGGTTAAACTGCTGACAGGTTTCTATGAATATCATTTAATATTAAAGCCTGCTAAAAAATCATAGAAACATAGAATCATAGAATCAACCAGGTTGGAAGAGAGCTCCAAGATCATCCAGTCCAACCTATCCCCCAGCCCTAGCCAGTCAACTAGACCATGGCACTAAGTGCCTCATCCAGGCTGCTCCCTGGGCAGCCCATTCCAATGCCAATCACTCTCTCTGTGAAGAACTTCCTCCTAACATCCAGCCTATACCTCACCTGCCACATCTTGATAGATGGGGCAGGAGCACAGGTGGTGTTCTGCTCAGTTCCCTCTGTGGCAAGGGAGTTCACAGAGAGGAATAGCAGAACCTACGATATCAATAAATGGCTGAAGGGATGGTGCCAGCGGCGGCGTTTTGGGTTCTTTGACCATGGGGGAACTTTTACTGCGCCGGACCTGCTGGCTTGTGATGGGGTGCAGTTATCTAGGAAGGGCAGGAGAGTCCTGGCACTGGAGTTGGCAGGGCTCATTAGGCGGGCTTTAAACTAGGTCTGAAGGGGGTGGGTGAGGAAATTACTCTCTCTGAGAAGGAGAGAGATGGAAGGAAACTAAGGACAATTGAATCGAGAGCCCAGCTGAAGTGCATCTACACCAATGCACGCAGCTTGGGTAACAAGCAGGAGGAATTGGAAGTCCTGGTCCACCAGGGGGACAACGATGTAGTTGCCATTTCAGAAACTTGGTGGGACGACAGGCATGACTGGGCTGTTATACTGGAGGGATATAACCTTTTCAGGAGAGATAGGCAAGGGAGAAGAGGAGGAGGGGTGGCCCTGTATATTAGAGAGTCACTCCATGCCATTGAGCTTGAAGTGAGGGATGAAGGGGTAGAGACCTTGTGGATTAAAATCAGAGGTAGGACTAATAAATCTGACATCCTGGTTGGAGTCTGTTACAGACCACCCAACCAGGATGAGGGAACAGATGAGATATTTTACAAACAGTTGGAGGCTGTCTCAAGATCTTCAGATCTTGTCCTTGTGGGCGACTTTAACCTGCCAGATATCTGCTGGGAACTTAATTCAGCAGAGAGGAGGCAGTCCAGGAGATTTCTGGAGTGCATGGAGGACAGCTTCATGACCCAACTGTTAAACGAGCCTACTAGGGGTCAAGCTCAGCTTGACCTGCTGCTCTCCAACAGAGAAGGGCTGGTAGGAGATGTGATAGTGGGAGGCTGCCTGGGGTGTAGCGATCACGAGTTAGTGGAGTTTTCAATATACAGGGAGGTAGGGAGGCACTTCAACAAAACCTACACCTTGGACTTTAGGAGGGCAAACTTCAATTTGCTCAAGGAACTTATTTCCAATGTCCCCTGGGCAGCAGTCCTTGAGAACAAAGGGGTCCAGGATGGTTGGACCTACTTTAAACAGGAGCTCTTGAAGGCACAGGAACTGGCAGTTCCCACGTGCCGAAAGATGAGCCGCAGGGGAAGGCGACCAGCCTGGATGAGCAAAGAGCTCCTGAAGGAAGTGGGGGAGAAAAAGAGGGTGTATCGCCTCTGGAAGGAGGGGAAGGCTTCTCCTGATGTGTTTAAGGAGGTAGCCAGACTATGTAGGAGGAAAATTAGAGAGGCTAAGGCTCAGCTAGAACTTAGGCTGGCCACTTCCGTGAAAGTTAACAAAAAACACTTTTATAAATTTATCAATGCTAAAAGGAAGGGCAAGAAGACCCTCCACTCCTTACTGGACCAGGAGGGGAACACTATAACTGATGATGAAGCAAAGGCAGAGGTCCTGAATGCCTTCTTCGCCTCAGTTTTCAACAGTAAGGAGAGAGGAGGAGGAGGCAAGTGGCCTCTTGACCTGGGGGATGGGGTCGGGGAGCAGTGTGTTCCCCTGGAAATTCATGAGGAATTAGTTCAGGACCTGCTGAGCCACCTGGACACCCACAAGTCCATGGGACCAGATGGGATCCATCCCAGGGTGCTGAGAGAGCTGGCAGCTGAGCTGGCCAAGCCACTCTCCATCATTTTCCAGCAGTCCTGGCTCACCGGAGAGGTCCCAGGAGACTGGAAAATGGCCAACGTGGTCCCCATCCACAAGAAGGGTCGGATGGAGGAACCTGGGAACTACAGACCCGTCAGCCTGACCTCAGTGCCAGGGAAACTGATGGAGCAGGTTCTCTTGGGGCCAATAACTGCGCACCTGAGGGATGGCAAAGATCTCAGGTCCAGCCAGCATGGGTTTAGGAAGGGCAGATCCTGCCTTTCTAACCTGATCTCCTTCTATGATCAGGTGACCTGCTTGGTGGATGTGGGGAGGCCTGTGGATGTGGTCTATCTGGACTTCAGCAAGGCCTTTGACACTGTCCCCCACAGCAAACTGCTGGCTAAGCTGTCAGCCCGCGGCTTGGATGGCAACACTCTGTGCTGGGTCAGGAACTGGCTGGAGGGCCGGACCCAGAGAGTGGTGGTGAATGGTGCCACACCCAGCTGGCGGCCAGTCACTAGTGGTGTCCCTCAGGGATCAGTGCTGGGCCCCATCCTCTTTAACATCTTCATAGATGATCTGGATGAGGGCATCGAGTCAGTCATCAGCAAGTTTGCAGATGACACTAAGCTGGGGGCAGATGTGACTGAGTTGGAAGGCAGAAGGGCTCTGCAGCGGGACCTTGACTGCCTGGACAGATGGGCAGAGGCCAATGGGATGGGGTTCAATAGCTCCAAGTGCAGGGTGCTGCACTTTGGCTACAACAACCCCATGCAGAGATACAGGCTGGGGTCGGAGTGGCTGGAGAGCAGCCAGACAGAGAGGGATCTGGGGGTGCCGATTGATACCCGCCTGAACATGAGCCAGCAGTGTGCCCAGGTGGCCAAGAGAGCCAGTGGCATCCTGGCCTGCATCAGGAATGGTGTGGTCAGCAGGAGCAGGGAGGTCATTCTGCCCCTGTACTCTGCACTGGTCAGACCACACCTCGAGTACTGCGTTCAGTTCTGGGCCCCCCAGTTTAGGAAGGACATTGAGATGCTTGAGCGTGTCCAGAGAAGGGCGACGAGGCTGGTGAGAGGCCTTGAGCACAAGCCCTACGAGGAGAGGCTGAGGGAGCTGGGATTGTTTAGCCTGGAGAAGAGGAGGCTCAGGGGTGACCTTATTGCTGTCTACAACTACCTGAGGGGTGGTTGTGGCCAGGAGGAGGTTGCTCTCTTCTCTCAGGTGGCCAGCTCCAGAACAAGAGGACACAGCCTCAGGTTGCGCCAGGGGAAATTTCGGCTCGAGGTGAGGAGAAAATTCTTCCCTGAGAGAGTCATTGGACACTGGAATGGGCTGCCCGGGGAGGTGGTGGAGTCGTCATCCCTGGGGCAGTTCAAGGCAAGGTTGGATGTGGCACTTGGTGCCATGGTCTAGCCTTGGGCACTGTGGTAAAGGGTTGGACTTGATGATCTGTGAGGTGTCTTCCAACCTTGGTGATACTGTGATACTGTGATCTTGAGACTCTGTTTCCTTGTTCTGTTGCTAGTTGCCTGGGAGAAGAGACCACCCCCCACCTGGCTGCAGTCTCCCTTCAAGTAGTTGTAGACAGCAATGAGGTCCCCCCTGAGCCTCCTCTTCTCCAGGCTAAACAACCTCAGCACCCTCAGCCTCCCCCTCTGCTTGTGAGTCAACAAATCTCTCATGTGAAAACAACTACTTCTTAGAAGTAACTTGTACATCTGCTATTCTGGACATAACAAAATCACTGTAAGGTGCTTGCTGGGGTCAGCATTATACTAGGGCAAGGTTGAAGATGATGACACTGTTTGCTTCCTTACAGCACTCTAAGCATCCTGAAATGGTCTTCCCAGGATTCAGAGAACCCTAGAGTACAAAACAAGTTTATTTCTACCAGTCTTGCCCTAGTACACCCAAACACCAGGTACAGAAAATAGTTATATCAGTAATCCACAACCCTTAGGTTCTCTCCAAGACAGTTTTCTTGCATTTCTGAAGCTGCACCAGTTAGTTAATAGTTTTACTCTGTTATGGCACTGCAGCACAATGCTTCTAAACAAATGATCTGTCAGATGTCTCAGTAACAGAGAGACAAGAAGTAAGAAGTAACAGTAGGCATAAGAGAGATTATGGCATTGAAAGTATCAAATAAAGTACTTGATTGGAAGTATCAAATAAATGCTATAGCAGTAGCTTCTAGCCTTTACTTAACTCTTCTTTTTGAGGTGTTCTGCTGACTTTCAGTTCCCTATTTCTTTTTACACTGCCTATTTGTTGTTAATATACAATAGCAGATATTCCTGTTTTAACAAAACCAATAATTATAGAGTTTTCAATCCATGGAGAAACCAGGAGGGGCATCAACAGAACCTCCACACTGGACTTCCGAAGGGCAGACTTCAGCCTATTTAAGGAACTAACTCAGAAAGTTCCTTGGGAAAAAGCCCTTGAAAACAAAGGGGTCCAGGAAGGTTGGACCTACTTCAGGAAAGAACTCCTGAAGGCACAGGAGCAGGCAGTGCCACTGAGCCGGAAGATGAGCCGACGAGGGAGGCAGCCAGGCTGGATGGGCAGGGAGCTGCTGAAGGAATTAAAGATTAAAAAGAGAGTGTATCACCTTTGGAAAAGAGGGGAGGTGTCCCAGGAGAAGTTCAAGGAAGTTGCTAGGTCTTGTAGAGGAAAAATTAGAGAGGCAAAAGCCCACTTGGAGCTCAGGCTGGCCACAGCTGTGAAGGAAAATAAAAAGTGTTTCTTTAAATATCTGAATGGCAAGAGAAGGGCCAAGGACAACCTCCAATCCTTGTTAGATAGAGAGGGGAACATAGTGACAAAGGATGAGGAAAAGGCAGAGGTGCTTAACACCTTCTTTGCCTCAGTCTTCACTAGTGGGACAGGTTGTCTCCAGAACAGCTGGACTCCTGAAGTGGTGGATGGAGTCAGGGACCAGTACAGTCCCCCTCTGATCCATGAGGAAGCAGTACGGGACGTGCTGCATCATTTGGATCCTCTCAAGTGCATGGGACCGGATGGGATCCACCCTAGGGTGCTGAGAGAGCTGGCAGCTGAGCTGGCCAAGCCACTCTCCATCATTTATCAGCAGTCCTGGCTCACTGGAGAGGTCCCTGAAGACTGGAAGCTGGCCAATGTGATTCCCATCCACAAGAAGGGTCGTAAGGAGAAGCCAGAAAACTACAGACCTGTGAGCCTGACCTCAGTGCCAGGCAAGGTCATGGAACAGGTCATCTTGAGTGCCATCACAAAGCACCTACAGGATGGCCAAGGGATCAGGCCCAGCCAGCATGGGTTTAGGAAGGGCAGGTCCTGCCTCACCAACCTGATCTCCTTTTATGATCAGGTTACCTGCCTGGTGAATGTGGGGCAGGCTGTGGATGTAGTCTACTTGGACTTGAGCAAAGCCTTTGACACTGTCTGCCACAAGAAGCTCCTGGCCAAGCTGGCAGCTCATGGTTTGGACAGATTCACTCTGTGCTGGATCAAGAACTGGCTGAATGGCAGAGCCCAGAGAGTGGTGGTGAATGGTGCCACATCCAGTTGGCAGCCAGTCACTAGTGGTGTTCCCCAAGGATCAGTGCTGGGCCCAGTCCTGTTCAATATCTTTATTGATGATCTGGACGAGGGCATTGAGTCCAGCATCAGTAAGTTTGCAGATGACACCAAGCTAGGAGCAGGTGTTGATCTGTTGGAAGGTAGGAGAGCCCTGCAGAGGGACCTGGACAGGCTGGATGGGTGGGCAGAGGCCAATAGGAGGAGACTGAACAAGGCCAAGTGCAGGGTTCTGCACTTTGGCCACAACAACCCCAAGCAGCACTACAGGCTGGGGACTGAGTGGCTGGAAAGCAGCCAGGAGGAAAGGGACCTGGGGGTACTGATAGATAGTAGGCTGAAGATGAGCCAGCAGTGTGCCCAGGTGGCCAGGAGAGCCAATGGCATCCTTGCCTGCATCAGGAACAGTGTGGCCAGTAGGACAAGGGAGGTTATTCTTCCCCTGTACTCAGCACTGGTCAGGCCACACACCTTGAGTACTGTGTCCAGTTCTGGGCTCCTCAATTCAAGAAAGATGTTGAGGTGCTGGAACATGTCCAGAGAAGGGCAACGAAGCTGGTGAGGGGCCTGGAACACAAATCCTATGAGGAGAGGTTGAGGGAGCTGGGCCTGTTTAGCCTGGAGAAGAGGAGGCTCAGGGGTGATCTTATTACTGTCTACAACTACCTGAAGGGGCATTGTAGCCAGGTGGGGGTTGGTCTCTTTTCCCAGGCAACCAGCAACCGAACAAGGGGACACAGTCTCAAGTTGTGTCAGGGTAGGTATAGGCTGGATGTTAGGAAGAAGTTCTTCCCAGAGAGAGTGATTTCCCATTGGAATGGGCTGCCCAGGGAGGTGGTGGAGGCACCGTCCCTGGGGGTGTTCAAGAAAAGCCTTGATGAGGCACTTAGTGCCATGGTCTGGTTGACTGGCTAGGGCTTGGTGCTAGGTTGGACTAGATGATCTTGGAGGTCTCTTCCAACCTGGTTGATGCTATGATTCTATGATAATACTTTAATGTATTTATGATGCAGGAATAGCACTTCCTTTGACCTTTTATATGG
Source organism: Pogoniulus pusillus (assembly GCF_015220805.1). NCBI lineage: Eukaryota > Metazoa > Chordata > Aves > Piciformes > Lybiidae > Pogoniulus > Pogoniulus pusillus. Next base: position 37,553,458 of record NC_087309.1, read on the forward strand.
GCAAGATTGACAGTATCATCAGGGGATGTTTATATTGGACATAAGGAAAAATTTCTTCCCCAAAAGGCATATGAAGCCCTGGAATAGGCTGCCCAGGGCAGTGGTGGAGTCCCTATCCCTGGAAAGATTTCAAAGCCATTTCGATGTAGTTCTGAGGGACATGGTTTAGTGGTGACCTGCCAGTCTGGGTTAATGGTTGGATTTAGAATCATATAATCACAGAATAGAATGGTCTGGGTTGGAAGGGACCTATGAAGGTCATCTAGTCCAACCCCTACCTTGCAGTCAGCAAGGACCTCCTCAACTAGATAGGTTGCCCAGAGCCCTGTTGAGCCTTACTTTGAAAAGCTTCAGGGATGGGGGCTCAACCACCTCCTGGGCAACCTGTTCCAGTGTTCCACTACCCTCATGGCAAAGAACTTGTTCCTAGCATCCAATCTGAATCTAATCTTCTCTAGTTTGAAGCCGTTGCCCCTGGTCCTATAATTCCAGGCCTTTGTAAACAGTCTCTTTCCATCCTTCTTGTAGTCCCTTTCAGGTACTTGAAGATTCCTATTAGGTGTCCCCAGATCCTCCTCTTTTCCAGGCTGAACAACCCCAGCTCCCTCAGTCTGTCTTTGTAGCAGAGGTGCTCCAACTCCCTGATCATTTTCATTGTGCTCCTCTGGACCTGCTCCATCAGGTCCATGTCTCAAGTTGTGCCGGAGAAAGTATAGGCTGGATGTTAGGAGGAAGTTCTTCACGGAGAGAGTGATTGGCATTGGAATGGGCTGCCCAGGGAGGTGGTGGAGGCACCGTCCCTGGAGGTCTTCAAGAAAAGACTGGATGAGGCACTTAGTGCCATGGTCTATTTGACTGGCTAGGGCTGGGTGCTAGGTTGGACTGGATGATCTTGGAGGTCTCTTCCAACCTGCTTGCTTCTATGATTCTATGATTCCTATATTGAGGGCTCCAGCGCTGGACACAGTACTCCAGATGAGGTCTCACCAGAGGAGAGTCAAGTGACAGAATCACCTCTCTGGATCTGCTGACTTGATGAACTTAAAGGTTTCTTCTATCCAAAATTATCCTGTGGTTCTGTGTATTCAGTGATATCAGTTTGTATGGTCCTCAAATGTGGTTTTCTCAGGTGCTAACGTTCCTCTTTAGCATTGCTTTCCTGTGCTAACATTCAGCTTGCTTTCAGATACAACTAGAGACTAACACTGTCAGCCAGAGCATATCATGACCTAGGAGTAGAGGTGACAGAGGCTTTTTCATCCACCATTTCTTGTTTGCTTGAGGCAGAAATGAAAGCAGTAGTAGGTTTAGATTGTAAGGTGTGAGCTGAAATGTAGGGTTACATTCCAAATGTTTACTTTGGAAAGCAAATGTGAGAGTAAACATTTGCAAAATATTGTAGAGCACATGTACAAAATCACGACCCCTGACATTTCCAGCTATTTGCAGGCAGTGCAGTAGAAGAATAAGTGAGGAATAACCACTTTTGGTCTTCCCCTTTCCTTTCCTTTCCTTTCCTTTCCTTTCCTTTCCTTTCCTTTCCTTTCCTTTCCTTTCCTTTCCTTTCCTTTCCTTTCCTTTCCTTTCCTTTCCTTTCCTTTCCTTTCCTTTCCTTTCCTTTCCTTTCCTTTCCTTTCCTTTCCTTTCCTTTCCTTTCCTTTCCTTTCCTTTCCTTTCCTTTCCTTTCCTTTCCTTCCCTTCCCTTCCCTTCCCTTCCCTTCCCTTCCCTTCCCTTCCCTTCCCTTCCCTTCCCTTCCCTTCCCTTCCCTTCCCTTCCCTTCCCTTCCCTTCCCTTCCCTTCCCTTCCCTTCCCTTCCCTTCCCTTCCCTTCCCTTCCCTTCCCTTCCCTTCCCTTCCCTTCCCTTCCCTTCCCTTCCCTTCCCTTCCCTTCCCTTCCCTTCCCTTCCCTTCCCTTCCCTTCCCTTCCCTTCCCTTCCCTTCCCTTCCCTTCCCTTCCCTTCCCTTCCCTTCCCTTCCCTTCCCTTCCCTTCCCTTCCCTTCCCTTCCCTTCCCTTCCCTTCCCTTCCCTTCCCTTCCCTTCCCTTCCCTTCCCTTCCCTTCCCTTCCCTTCCCTTCCCTTCCCTTCCCTTCCCTTCCCTTCCCTTCCCTTCCCTTCCCTTCCCTTCCCTTCCCTTCCCTTCCCTTCCCTTCCCTTCCCTTCCCTTCCCTTCCCTTCCCTTCCCTTCCCTTCCCTTCCCTTCCCTTCCCTTCCCTTCCCTTCCCTTCCCTTCCCTTCCCTTCCCTTCCCTTTCCTTCCCTCTTTCTTTTCTCTTTCTTTTCTCTTTCTTTTCTCTTTCTTTTTCTTTTCTTTTCTTGTATAAAGTTCATCAGTGGACAAGTCGTCTGCTTTACACTGCTCTGTGATCTGCCTGCTCTCTGCTACCAGAATAGTCCTCCACATAGGACATAGTACAAAAATAACCTAATGTAAAAATGACCTCAAGGACAAGAAAGTCATAGGTTTCTTGAGGTGCATTAAGAAGAGTGTAGCTGGCAGGAGAGGGAGGTTCTCCTCTGCCTCTACTCTGCTCTAGTGAGACCACGTTTGAAGTACTGGGTCTAGTTCTGGGTTCCCCATTCAAGAAAAATGGAGAACTGCTGGAGCAAGTCCAACAAAGTTGATGAGAGGCCAGGAACATCTCTGTGAGGCAGAAAGGCTGAGAAACCTGGGGCTGTCTAGCCTGGAGAAGAACAGGCTGAGATTGGATCTTTTCACTGCTCAGCAGGAGCTAAAGGGTGGGCATCAAGGTAATGGGACTGGGCTCTTTTCAGTGGTGCCCAGTGACAGGGCATGGGGCAACAGGCACGAACTGGAACCCAGGGGGTTCTGTCTGAACAGGAGGAGAAACTTCTTTGCTGTGAGCATACTAGAGCCAGCTGCCCAGAAGAGAAGGGTTGAGTCTCCTTCTCTTGATATACACAACAGAAGACCGCTCTTGGCTGTTTTCCACCTCCTGCAGCCACGTTTGGTTCGTGTGATGTACTGAATCTCACAGAGCTCTGTAATAAGGGAATGCAGCCAGAACTGCAGGCTCCTTCTACATGCTGACTCGCTCATGTTTGCCCTCCACAGATCGTGCCTATCCCACTGCTTGTACTTTTGGTCTTTGGCTGTTTCTGCCTCAGATAAGCTGAAATACAAAAATAGACCTTTTTAAAATCCATATTTCTGGGATGCCTACATCAGAAGGAAATAACAGAATCTTCTCCTAGCCTGATCTGCACATCTGGCAAGTTTGGCTAAATATTTGTATTTTCAGTGAATTTTCAAGATTAATATCTTGCTTAAACTTTGAATCTATCCTCTTGAAACAAACAGCAGTAAAAAAAAACACCACCCAACCTGTAACAAAACAAAACAAAACCCACAAACCACCCAAACCTTTTCTAGCACTTGAAGGGCTGAAATTGGAGGTACAAGTAGCTGTTGTGTGGGAGTAGCTGCAAGTGTGCTATGCAAAATATTCATAGTGAATCCTGAGTATCCAAGCAAATCTGCTTTTTATAGATTTGACAAAGTTTGGGAAGCTTTCAGGTAAGCCTGAGCCAAGTTTAGACTACATCTGAGCTGAATGCTTTTTGCCAGAAAGGAATTTATGGCTTAGGTGGAAACTGCAAGATTCAGCATAGTTTTGGCATAGCTGGTGCTACAGAAAGAGAAACTTGGCAGTTCAGACTAAGGTTCAGGTGTTATGTTAATATTAGGAAAATGTATTTATAAATAAGCACAGTCTTTTTATTTTTAGAGAATACACTCATCATCTGTTCATCTGTGGAATTATAAATAAATGAAATGTTTCACACAGTATGTTTGTATTTCAGCTTAGCTGAGGAAGAAACAGTCAGCCAAAGACCAAAGGTACTAGCAGCGGGATAGGCGTGATCTGTGTAGTGCAAACAGTATCACTGAGATATGGTTATTGCAAGTGCTTTCCCAGTAGAAACTGTGATAAAAGAAATTATGTGATGGATAAGAATTATAATAGCTTCATCAAAACAGAAGTGCAACAGCAAGTAAACAGACGAACCCTTGATGATATGCAGCAGGTCTAAGGTTGAGTTATGCAGTGCAGTCACCACTTGACAGGGTTGCACTGCTAAGGACATGGGCTTCACAGCAGCCACTTAGAATGCCAAGAAAAAGAGTTTTAGAGAAGGATCTGATTTACATTTCAAAGGTTAATATTTCTGGAGAGCTGTGAGTGGGAGATGTTAAGCGATGGCTTGGGATATAGTATCATGTGACTAAGATGACACTTCTGTCATGATGACACCAATAAAAGATCTCCAAGCTGTTCTCAAAGAAATACATGTTTGAAGAAGACAGGAGAAAGTAAAATGCATACATTATAGCCTGCTTTTTGATACCTAGACATGCACAAAAAGTGCTGTGCCTGCATTTTATCTAATTGCCTCTGAAAACAAGGGAACTTGAAGGCAGAAATAGAAAATTCAGTCTGGTTTACCTATGTCACTTGATTAGCACTATTAATACTGGTTTGCATGTGAATATTCAGTTCAATGGCTAGTTTCCTTCCCAAAATCATCAGGAAAGACAGTAATATCAAGTATATATCATGCATTGTATAAAGGGTCTGATTATAATTTCCTGAGTATGATCCCTTTAACACTGTAAGTAATTTTTTTACTGTGCAGATATTGCCTACTTGAACACGGGGAAACATGCAAATGATCTGGGTTAATCAGGCCAGTAATTTCACCCAAAAGCAATGGATGCTCGTTACATAAATCAGTGTTAATCCACAGCAGGCTTTTTCTGGCCAGTGGTGGAAACTACGTGAGAAATGTCCACAACCTAAGAACTTCCAGTAAATTAGAGAAGTCCCCAGGGAAGTTCACAAGAAGTCAGACAAGGCAGACAAGGTGCACAAACGTCTGCCAAGATGTGGTCACCACGAATGGCCATGGACAGCTGGCCAGGAAGGGTAGCCTGACCATTAAACTGAGAAGAAAAGAACTTTCTAAGACTGGTTGCCAAGAGCAAATTAGTGTAGTCCAGACAGAGAATAAGATTAAATCTCACCCTGATAAGATTAAAACAACTGAAATGATACCAAACAAAGCACAGACCAGCACGCGGAAACTCCTCCACAGTGCCTACAGACAACTAGTCTCAAAAGATAATCTGAGCAGAGACAACTCTTCTGTTGGCAGAGGCACCTGTTTTTTGTGATTTATTAGTGTTTTTTACCACCTGGCACCAGTAAATGTGCAACTTTAAAAATAATAGTGATGCTGTAGCCACAGTGATCTAGGAATGATCCAGGATGATCCTGTTCCTCTCACAGTAGAGGTCTTTTTGTGGTATAGCAGATCTTTCTTCAGAAGACTGATGTCATTTAATATATTCTCTTTTGAAAACACCACTTTTAGTGATGTAGTCACACAATTAATGAGTATAGTCAGATGATGATAACTATTAACTATTTTTTTTCCAAACTCAAGGAGTGCCCTTGTAGAGTGCATGGGATGTTTGTAAGTGTCGGTAGCAGCCTTGAGACAGGTTGAAAAATGGAGCATCCAAATTACTTCTCTTTACCAAAAGTCCTGCAAAGATACTTCAGTTTTATAAACAGAAGTATCTCTAAAGCAGATGGTATTATCTGAATCCACTTCTCCTTGGAAAACTAGATTTTGCAGCTTCAGAGTAGGGTATCTCAGGCATGGGTGAAAATACTTGTGTGAGAAATATGATATATATGGGTGTTTTAAAAGAAAAAGTAACTATCTAATGCCTCAGTGTGTTTGTGCTCATTAGAGCAGTAAAGGTCTTTTTTTGTACAAGATCCATTTAAAATTGTAGGGTACAGTAGGAATCTCGTTTTTCTCTCTACGGGTAAAAAGGAGATGATGAAGAGGTTTGTTGGTGGCCTGCAGTCTGTTGTATGCTTTCTCATTACTATTAGCTGAGTTATGTCAATTTCCAAACTTAGACAGACCATAGTGTCAGCACAGTGAGCTAGAACATGCAGATTTAGAGGATAAAGAGAGACAGAAAGATTACGAGTGTCAAATGTGCAGTGGAGGCTTTCTGTGGATCACTCCTCCAGGTTTGCATGTGACCTTATGAAGTGTGAAATGTGTTCTGTCCTTTTATTGACAGCCCTGGCAGTCTGTCCTTGATTTACTCGCTTCCTGCAGCTGTCACTCCACAGAATAAATATATCAAGCTGTTGTATATGAGAATCCCCCTCACACCCATGCATGAACAAAACCCTCCCACAAATGATAAAATGTACCAGGAAAACCTTCTCCTACAGAGAACTTTCCACAGTTTCACTGGGCAACATGTTCCAGTGCTTAATCACCCTCACATCAAAATATGTTTCCTTTATACCCATTTGGAACCTCTCCTGTGTCATCTCAGGAACAGTATCTCTCATTCTCCTGACATTCTCCTCTTCTGTTCTCACTAACCATCTCTTGTCTTTTGGGGAGCTGATAACAATTAATGGCTGTTAATTGCCTTCTGAATCTTCTTCATGTTAAAAAACCCAGTTCCTTCAGCCTGTTACTAGATGGCATGTGCTTGAGCCCTTGATCATTTTTGTCACCCTCCACTGGACTTGCTCAAGTTCTTACCCATTCAGTTCTCTACTTATTTAGACAGCAATGTCCTAGACTGGATATTGGAGTGTTAGGAAAGATCAAGCAGAAGTGTTGCAAAATACAAAGGTGATGGGATGCCACTGATCTTCCTTTGTCCACTGGACCAGTCACAGAAGGCAGTTAGGTCGGTCAAGCATCCATGGCAAATCTGAGAGAAGAATGGTGAGGCATTTGACATAACCCAGAGCAGCACTGAGGCTGTTCTCACCTCACTGGCTGAGAACATCCCAGTGAACTCCCAGGCACACTCCTTTGAATGTGAGCTTTCCTTCAGACAGTTTTATCTGTGGGAGTTTTTGGGTATCGCTTTCCCTGCCTTCAGAGTGCAGAAAATCAGATATACGGACCAGCTTGCTGAGGTCAAATAAGAAAAGCCTGTCTTCATCAGCATATACCAGTAAAATAACTAGCAGCCTTTGCTAGTAATACCCTGCAAACATTTGTCAGGCAACATCCAGATCTAAGAACTGTAGGTTGCCTGTCTGCTCTCACCTTCGGGACAGCCTAATTATCTGCCTGAAGTAGTTCTCACCTTCCTCACAGGATGTATTGGTAACACTTGTATCTTTTACTGTGGAGTTGTATTGGTGCTGCAATCACGTAACCACAAGCGACATGGGGTTGGACGTTCTGTAAGTAGTCCTGTGGGCCCAGTGCATAGGAGTTGTGTAATACTGCACACAAATCCTCCAGAGTCCTGCTTCTTTAACTTAGTTGTTCAACCTGCTTCCATAGAGCCCAGCTCAAGCTCTCAGGTTAGCAATCAGCTGTTTCACTCTCAGACCCGATGGCTTCATGCAATTGACAAGACTGAAGGGTGGGATGCCATCCAGGGACACCTAGACAAGCTGGAGAGGTGGGCTCAGGTGGATCTTAGGAAGTTCAGCAAGGCCAAATGCAAGGTCTCGCACTGATTTGAGGCAATCCTCATTATCAATACAGGCTGGGGAGATGATAAGATTGAGAGCAGCCCTGCAGAGAAGGACCTGGAGGCATTGGTGGGTAGAAAGCTGGATATGAGCCAGCAATGGGCCCTTGCAGCCAAGAAGGCAAATAGCATCCTGGGCTGCACTGAAAGGAGTGTGGACAGCAGAGAGAGAGGTGATTCTGCCACTCTGCTCTGGTGAAACCTCACCTGGAGTACTGTGACCAGCTCAAGGGAAGAGAGATAAGGACCTGGTGGAGTGGATCCAGAGGAGGGCCATAAAGATGACCAGAGGGCTGGAACACCTCTGCTATGGATATAAGCTAAGTGACTTAGGGTTGTGCAGCCTGGAGAAGAAATGGCTTCAGGGAGACTTTATAGCAGCCTTTCAGTATCTGAAGGACACCTACAAAAAAGCTGAGGAGGACTTGTTTACAAGGGCACGTGGCACTAGGACAAGAGGCAATGGTTTTGACCTAGAGAAGAGTAGAATTGGGTTGGACATTAGGAGGAAGTTCTTCACTATCAGGATAGTGAAATATTGAAACTGGTTGCCCAGGGAGGTGGCAGAGGCCCCATCCCTAGAGACGTTTGAGAAGTCTGATTTAATGATGTCACTGCTCACTGGACAAGATGACCTTCAGGAGTCCTTTCCAATCAGTTGCATTCTATGATTCTCGGATTCTTTTGGCCTTCTTGTACATGCTTGTGGGATGGGGAGAGCGGTTTTTCAATTTGTGTTCAACAGCAGAGGGCCTTGGTACTAGGCTGACTAGGGAGTTTTGGATCTAGGTTGGGTTTTCTTAACGAAATTTTAAGGATACAAAACATTTACCACTTTTTTAACAGAGATATCATTGCCTGTGTTACTATTGCCCCTATAGACTTATCTTCTTTCAGTCCCTTCAGAGTCTGTAGGTTTCTTCTCTGAATATCCTGCAGGTCTGGCAAACCTTCCAACAGAATTTGAGTGTTCTCTGCATTTCGTATTTGATCCAACTGGCAAAGACAGTGTCTGTGTGTCTCTGAAGAGGTAAAGTGGTGCCAACTTGGCCAAAGTTGTTTATATGACAAACACAGTGACACTTATTGCAATGGCAGCAGCCTTATTTTCATAGTCATTTAAGACTATTTTTACAGAAAAACAGTGTAATGTGTCTCAAAAGTGTGTTGAGAGACAATTCAGCTCTCAAACCAATGCTTTGGAAAAAGCCCAGTGAGATTGTGAAAGCTGTGGTTGCCTGGCACAATCTAAATGTCTGCATCCTGCCCAGCATGGCAGCTGCTGGTGCTAAAACAAGCATGGATCAATAAAACTTGATGCATGGCATCTTCATGTGTATAAACATTGAAACTCTGCATTGTTTGAGCAGGAATATTTGTTCTGGTTTCCCAAACCAAAGGTTTCCCAAAATGCAGTTGCAGTGGTTTCTTAAAGACACACAGTACTGAGAGTGAGACCACAAACTCCTTTTGATACTTCAAACAAAACCACAGAGATGACACATAGGAGCTAACATCTACAGAGTGTGTCTGCTTGAGACTCTAGATTTGAGAATATGGTCAAAGAAGGTTCACTCCTTTTTTTCCAGCTGAGGAAGAAATATCACACATATAATAGGAGCACTGGGGCTTGTTAGGTATTAGCTCGCTTCTAAAGCATTGCCATATTATTTTACAAGAGTGGGAGAAGTAAAACTCAGAATTTTTGTTTCTGTTAGCCGACTTGGCCTGTTATCCTTTCTGTCCTTAAACAGGCAAATAACTTCCCCAAGTCCATGTACTCCTTGTGGAAGGACACGGTGGAGCTGTCTCATCACCTGTCTGCATCAGTGTCTGGGCGATATATGAACCGAACACGCTGAGGTTCCTTCTAAGCCTTGGGACAGGGAGAGCTGCAGCAGAACTGCCATATGCAGCCATGCATCTCAGGGATGCTGGCTCCTGCTGCCCAGGAGAAGAGTCTGTGTCTATGGATGAAGTGATAGCAGCAGGGAAGAGTGGCATCAAGGATGCTTTGGGTGTCAAAATGCCTTTCTGTGGTTCTGGTGGGAAAATAATTCCTCATAAAGAGCGGTTTCCAAAACGCACAGAGAGTTAAATCAGGATTGCAGGCTGAGAGGAGATAATTGTGATACTTTATTTCATGTTTGTTTTCGAAGACTTGAGTGTCCTCACTTGAGGCTGCATAGGAGAGTGACGTAGCATGGGCCTTGTGAGCCACAGCCTGGTTCGGCAGGAGAGCAGGACCCAGGCTAGCTCAGCTGAAACGCGCTTTCTCGCAGCCTTTTTTCTCCTCTTTTCTTGAGGCTCTCTCGATCTGAGGAGCCCAGAGGGAGGCAGGGAGCGGCAAGCAGGCGCTGAGTACTCGCAGGCAGGTGAGTCAGAGGGCGGTGCCTGGCGAGCAGCACATTTAAACGAGGAGCTCACTGCTGGGAAAAAACAAAAAACAAACAACAACAAAAAAAAAAACCACACCACACCTAACAACTCCCCTCGGACCTTCAGGATAGCAGACATGGTTCGAACTAGGTCCAAGCTGTATAATACTTGTAAAACTGTGGGCACCCAAACAGAGCCCACCTGTAGGAGTGCAGGCGTCCAGACGTCTGGATGTGAGGAGTGCTGGAGCCTGGCACTCGACACAGGCAATGGCTGCATTAGGTGTGAGCAGATTGATTGTCTGCTTAACCTGGTGGCTGAACTCAAGGGAGAGGTGGAACGACTGAAGGCTGAAAGGGAAGGTACAAAAGAGCAACATGCTCTGCAGTCCCCCTTGCCAGAGGGAGACGAACAGAGCAACCAAGAAGAATGGATGCAGGTGCCTGCCAGAAGGGGCAAGGGAAAACCCTTCCAGCCATCTTCACATCCCCAGCTGCCCTTACATAACAGATATAGGGCACTAGAGGTTGAGGATGAGGTGATCCTGGAGCAGGCAGAAGCATCACCGGCTGGGAGGGCAACTGAGACAAATCAGTTGCCCCCTCGCATCAGAACAAGTACCCAGAAGAAAAAGAGGAGGGTAATTGTTATTGGTGATTCCCTTCTGCAGGGAACAGAGGGCCCCATATGCCGGCCAGACCCCTTCCACAGGGAGCTCTGCTGCCTCCCTGGAGCCCGGCTCAGGGATGTTACCAGGAGGCTGCCTACTGTAGTGCAGCCCTCTGATTACTATCCCTTATTAGTTATACAGACAGGGAATGATGAGATTAATAACAGAGGGCTAAAAGCTATCAAAAGGGACTTTAAGACACTGGGGAAAGCAGTTGAGGGAGCAGGGGCACAGGTAATCTTTTCATCTTTACCCTTAGTCACAGGCTGGAATACAGAGAAGAATAGGAAAGCATATTTGATGAACAAGTGGCTCAGAGGTTGGTGCCTCCAACATAACTTTGGATTCTTTGATATTGGGGAACTTCATCTTGCCACAGGTCTGCAATCAGCAGATGGGACACAACTATCACAGAAGGGGAGAAGGACCCTGGCACATAAGCTGGCTGGGCTTGTTGAGAGGGCTTTAAACTAGAACATGACAGCACCAGAGATAAATCAAAGGGAATTGAGGATGGTAGGCTAGAGCTAGGGGTAAAAGCAGCAGCCCAGCTGAAGTGCATGTACACTAATGCACGCAGTATGGGTAACAAACAAGAGGAGCTGGAAGCTCTGGTACTGGAGGAAAACTATGATATTGTCGCCATCACTGAAACGTGGTGGGATAGCTCACATGATTGGAGTGCTGTAATCAATGGCTACAGACTCTTCAGGAGAGACAGGCAAGGGAGAAAGGGCAGGGGAGTGGCTCTGTACATTAGGGATACTCTGGATGTCATGGAGGTAGAAATCAAAGATGATCAAGTTGAGTCATTATGGGTGAGACTTAAGGCGAAGGCCAACAAGGCTGATATCCTGGTTGGAGTCTGTTATAGACCACCCAACCAGGAAGAAGAGGTTGATTTATTACTCTTTGAGCAACTGGAGGCTGCCTCAAGATCACCTGCCCTTGTTCTGGTGGGCGACTAACCTACCAGACATCTGCTGGGACTTAAACACTGCAGAGAAGAAGCAGTCTAGAAGGTTTCTGCAATGTGTGGAAGACAACTTCCTATCCCAGCTGTTACGTGAGCCTACCAGGGGTAAGCCCTGCTTGACCTGCTGCTCACAAATAGAGAGGGGCTGGTAGGGGATGTGGTGGTTGGAGGCTGCCTGGGGTCCAGTGACCATGAAATTATAGAGTTTTCAATCCATGGAGAAACCAGGAGGGGCATCAACAGAACCTCCACACTGGACTTCCGAAGGGCAGACTTCAGCCTATTTAAGGAACTAACTCAGAAAGTTCCTTGGGAAAAAGCCCTTGAAAACAAAGGGGTCCAGGAAGGTTGGACCTACTTCAAGAAAGAACTCCTGCAGGCACAGGAGCAGGCAGTGCCATTGAGCCGGAAGATGAGCCGACGAGGGAGGCAGCCAGGCTGGATGGGCAGGGAGCTACTGAAGGAATTAAAGATTAAAAAGAGAGTGTATCACCTTTGGAAAAGAGGGGAGGTGTCCCAGGAGAAGTTCAAGGAGGTTGCTAGGTCTTGTAGAGGAAAAATTAGAGAGGCAAAAGCCCACTTGGAGCTCAGGCTGGCCACGGCTGCCAAGGAAAATAAAAAGTGTTTCTTTAAATATCTGAATGGCAAGAGAAGGGCCAAGGGCAACCTCCAGTCCTTACTAGATAGAGAGGGGAACATAGTGACAAAGGATGAGGAAAAGGCAGAGGTGCTTAACACCTTCTTTGCCTCAGTCTTCACTAGTGGGACAGGTTGTCTCGAGGACAGCTGGACTCCTGAAGTGGTGGATGGAGTCAGGGATCAGTACAGTCCCCCTCTAATCCATGAGGAAGCAGTAAGGGACCTGCTGCGTCATTTGGATCCTCACAAGTCCATGGGACCGGATGGGATCCACCCTAGGGTGCTGAGAGAGCTGGCAGCTGAGCTGGCCAAGCCACTCTCCATTATTTATCAGCAGTCCTGGCTCACTGGAGAGGTCTCTGAAGACTGGAAGCTGGCCAATGTGATTCCCATTCACAAGAAGGGTCGTAAGGAGGAGCCAGAAAACTACAGACCTGTGAGCCTGACCTCAGTGCCAGGCAAGGTCATGGAACAGGTCATCTTGGGTGCCATCACAAAGCACCTACAGGATGGCCAAGGGATCAGGCCCAGCCAGCATGGGTTTAGGAAGGGCAGGTCCTGCCTCACCAACCTGATCTCCTTTTATGATCAGGTTACCTGCCTGGTGAATGTGGGGAAGGCTGTGGATGTAGTCTACTTGGACTTCAGCAAAGCCTTTGACACTGTCTGCCACAAGAAGCTCCTAGCCAAGCTGGCAGCTCATGGTTTCGACAGATTCACTCTGTGCTGGATCAAGAACTGGCTGGATGGCAGAGCTCAGAGAGTGGTGGTGAATGATGCCACATCCAGTTGGCAGCTGTCACTAGTGGTGTTCCCCAAGGATCAGTGCTGGGCCCAGTCCTGTTCAATATCTTTATTGATGACCTGGACGAGGGCATTGAGTCCAGCATCAGTAAGTTTGCAGATGACACCAAGCTAGGAGCAGGTGTTGATCTGTTGGAAGGTAGGAGAGCCCTGCAGAGGGACCTGGACAGGCTGGATGGGTGGGCAGAGGCCAATGGGATGAGATTTAACAAGGCCAAGTGCAGGGTTCTGCACTTCGGCCACAATAACCCCAAGCAGCGCTATAGGCTGGGGACTGAGTGGCTGGAAAGCAGCCAGGAGGAAAGGGACCTGGGGGTACTGATAGACAGTAAGCTGAAGATGAGCCAGCAGTGTGCCCAGGTGGCCAAGAGAGCCAATGGCATCCTTGCCTGCATCAGGAACAGTGTGGCCAGTAGGACAAGGGAGGTTATTCTTCCCCTGTACTCAGCACTGGTTAGGCCACACCTTGAGTCCTGTGTCCAGTTCTGGGCTCCTCAATTCAAGAAAGATGTTGAGGTGCTGGAACATGTCCAGAGAAGGGCAACGAAGCTGGTGAGGGGCCTGGAGCACAAATCCTATGAGGAGAGGTTGAGGGAGCTGGGCCTGTTTAGCCTGGAGAAGAGGAGGCTCAGGGGTGATCTCATTACTGTCTACAACTACCTGAAGGGGCATTGTAGCCAGGTGGGGGTTGGCCTCTTCTCCCAGGTAACCAGCAATAGAACAAGGGGACACAGTCTCAAGTTGTGCCAGGGTAGGTATAGGCTGGATGTTAGGAAGAAGTTCTTCCCAGAGAGAGTGATTTGCCATTGGAATGGGCTGCCCAGGGAGGTGGTGGAGTCACCGTCCCTGGGGGTGTTCAAGAAGAGACTGGATGAGGCACTTAGTGCCATGGTCTAGTTGACTGGATAGGGCTGGGTGATAGGTTGGACTAGATGATCTTGGAGGTCTCTTCCAACCTGGTTGATTCTATGTTATTCTATGTTATTCTATGTCCTTGTGATTCCTAAGATGTGGCCGTACAGCATTTTCAACTGATGGGTTTTCTTGAAAAGTACAAACCAACTTGAAATGTGTGTGCAGCTTTTGTAGCTAACTCCTCAGAGACCCCAGTGCCAGAGGCTGCTCTGAATTCAGTGTCATCACTGTTACCTCTTCTTGGGGTTTTAATGCTTCTCATATCCATTAAACAAATTAAAAGGAATTAATTTGCTGGTCCCATTACACTTGACCTACATCAGAGTCCTTGGATTTGTTTGTGGAATGAAAGGACATTTTGGTTCCTCTTCAGTGTCTTTTAAGTGCCATATGTGTTTGCCTCACTTTTTTGGAATGTATTTACTTACGTGTATTGGAAATAAATTTCCTCTCCATTAACTGTTATAGGTCCTCTTAACAGAAAACAGTAACATGGAAAAGTATGAAGAAATTTTCTCAAGTTTGTTCTGTTCGGTTTTGTTTTAATAATTCTTCCATTTGTTGATTTGCTACTAAAATAAATGTACCCAGAGATTTGTGTGGCTTTACAGCAAGTATGGCATTATAGCATATCAGCATTGCAGTATGAGGATATCCCCAGTGTTTGACCAGCTGAGATTGAAATCCCACTGAATCCCATCAACTTTGATGTCACTTTGGGTGACCAGACCATATAGTTTTTTTTCATTAGAAATTAAAAATCTTCAGATCATGAGGTGCTGCTAACTGTTTTATAAGGATGAAATTTCATATGGTTATATATATATATAGGGTGTATGCAGTGCTTCCACGGATTTTCAAACCACTTTGCATCAGAAATTCCCAAATACACTAAGGTGAATCTCTTCACTGTTTATAACTTCTATGTTTATTACTTCTATGTCAGTGGATACCTTCCCAATAAACCATTGTGCTTAGTACAGTTGGTTTCAGGGATTCTAGAGGAGAATGTGAAATAAAGTATTAAAAAAAAAACCACAACAAAACAAAACAAAAAAAAAAAAAGACAAAGCAAGCAGCAACAACAGCAAAAACATTGAAAAGCCCCAAACTACACACGTACCCACACCAAAAAAAGCTCAAAACCTCAACAGTGCAAATGTAGCTGTGTTGAAGCAATTTGAATTAGTCTAATAGTCCTAATTCTGTACTCTTTAGGTTAACCCCTTCTTTCGGTAACTATTGAACTGGTTGGTTTATCAGTTGCAATAGATTATTTTCCCTTAGTATTAGTGCAACTTAAGAACTAGAGAAAGTTTGATACTTCCATGTTTGATCACTGGTTTTCTTTGGGAACAAAAGACATGCTTATAATACTTCTCGTGGCTAAGTCTAAAGGTCAAAATTAGCAAGTTTTAAACTGGAGCTGCAGAGGCGTACAGCAGAGCAATTGTAGTGGTCACAGACAGAAGGCAGTGATGAATTAGAGGGTATCACAAAGGACACAGCTCAGTATTTGGGATGGCAGTGATGCAGACTGCACAATGCTGGAGTTGGGGCAGGAATGGAAGGAGCCAGCAGGTCAGTAAGGAAATAAAGGATTGTGGCTAGGGGCCAGCAGCCAAACCCTGTTGTACAGACAGCCCTTAACCACAGTTTCACTATTATGACAACTGTAAAACTTGAGTTGATTTTGTTGTTCTTGGGATCTTGGCTTTGCTTTGCCACCATGTGTCTTCAACCAAACAATCATTTTCAATAATTCTTTTAGTTGTTGTGTGTGTGTGTGTGTGTGTGTGTACAGGTGTGTTTAGCTGGAAGCCTCAGGATAGGAACTTATTTCTAACTTAGTTGTGATGGGCAATAACGTCTCTTTTTTCCACAGAAACTGCCTACAGCCTTCTGAGAATGGACTGCTGGTATAAGAGGAGGCATCTGCTGCAGAATATATGACCTTGCACATGACTCTCTTCAAATTCTGGTCTAAGCTCTCTGCATTTCACACACTGATGTTTTTTCTCTTTTTGTTTCAGGGTCTTTATGTCTTTGTGGTATATTTCATCCTGCACAACCAGCTTTGCTGTCCTGTGAAAGCAAGTTATACTGTAGACATGAATGGGCATACAACTCCAGGATCAGCTTTTTTCACACATGGCAGTGGTCTGCCAGCTGCAGGTGGAGAGATCAGCAAGTCCACTCAGAACCTCATCAGTGCTATGGAAGAGGTAATGATGCTCAAAGTCATCACTTTCTCTATGGAAAATGTACCTGGAGATTGAAGTGACAATACCAAAGTGTAATATGCAGGAATGAGAAGATAATTGTTAGATGTTGGCTTTGGGAAGTGGAAGGCATTATTATGTTTTTTTCACCATATAAAATTGTTGTCTTTAGCCATGGTGATATTTTTCAAACTTACAATTCCCTATTAACATCCCATCATGAGAAACACCTCTTCTTTTGCTTAAGCTTTCAGTTTATTATAGAGGCTGGATGAAGTGTTGTCAAAAGTACAGTGTGAGAAATCAAAATACCAGTTTAAATGTTCTTAGATGAGTTTTAAGTCTTTAATTATCTTAAGTCATGGTGTGCAAAATTCGTAGAAAGAGAGAGGGAGGGGGAGAGGGAAAAAGAGAAAAACAGAAAAGAGGAAAAGGAAAGGAAAGGGGAAAAAGAAAAAAAAAAAGGAAAATTAAAATAGGGAAGGGAAGTGAAAAATAATTGTGGGGGACAGCAAGCTTTTATGTTCCTCAGCTTCTAAACGGTGGATGAGCAACAAGTGAAGAGAACATATTTTGATTGTCTAAAATATATTTATTTAGAATCCAGTATTGTGGCTTTTCATCATGTCTAAGGAGGGGACAGATTTTCAAAACCACCTCTTGTCTCATGAACTGAAATTCTGATTTTTTTTTTTTTTTTTTTTTTGCATCTCCACTTTGAAGTGGAAAATGAGCTATAGCAAAGTCAATGTCTACTGGGCTGCATGCTGCAATCAGAACCTGTCCCAGGTTAGGGCAGATCCCTCCCCTGGTAGAGTAAAACTCACTACAACATGGATTTTTGGAAAGTCAGGAAAAATGAAAATTGTATTTCTTACAGTTTCAACTCAATATAACAGTATAAAGAGAATAAACTACTACAGAAATATAATAACCTTAAGGAAGATGGGGAAGGGGTCAAGCAGCAGCAAAGCAGCAGCAGCCGAAACAGTGGCAGGGGAAGATAGCAGCAGGTACAGCAGAAGCAGCAAAAGGGAAGGTGCAAGCTGTGCTTCCAGACATGGAGCTCTTCATGCTCCAATGAAATTATATTAACTTATCCATTGTTGCCATGATGTGGTCTATCCCTAGAATGTTCACCTGTCCACTCAGAGCTTCCACTTCTAAGTTTCTCTGTTCCAATTTTTTTTTTAATGTCTGAGCTAGAAATCTAGCTCAAATGGCCACAGAACCTTAAAAGACTGACAAATTGCTTTAAGATACTTTATTAGCAAGGTCCAGCTATAGATCATATAATGGAAAGTAATGATAATTAGATGGTCAAATTCATAATCAGAAGTTCAACCTCTGGATTTCTTTGGGAACAAAAGGCATAACCAGTGGTTAATGAGAGCTTATAGAACAGAGAAGCAGGGTCCAGCAGAGGAAGAGGCAGTGAGCTGGCTGGTCCACTACAGAAGCCATAGAATGGCTGGTGTCTTGCTCTTGAGTTCAGCACTGCCTGTAGTTTACAGCTTCTGAACTACAGTTTTGGTGTTAACTACATTTCTGTGTCTTTTTAAACTCTGCAGGTGCCTGCAGACTGGGAGAGGGCATCCTTGCAGCCTGCTAGTCAAGCTAGTGCTGCCTTTAAGCAGAGTCCACAAAATGGCAATGTTTTCCACCCTTCTGGAGGATTTAGCACCAGCTCATTGGTTGCTGATGAGGAATCACAGGAATTTGATGACCTAATATTTGCTTTAAAGACTGGTGAGTGACTCTTCTCCTTATTCCTCAAAGTGGTTTTGTTATCTTCATGCTAATGGAGTCACCATTGCATGACCTCCATTAAAATAATCTGCTAGTGAAAATCTGAAGTAAAATTGTTTTCCCTTGGACTGCTGTTCCATGGAAAATGCTGTTTAGGCTATCTAAAATAACAGAGAAGCAGTTTGCAAAATTATGTTTTGAGTCATGATGATAAGCAGACCTACAGAAAATGGCAGCAGACTGGAGACTATGATATTTTTATGAGCACTTAAATCACAGAATGGTTTGGAAGAAACCTCCAGAGGTCAACTAGTCTAGCCTGCTCTGCAGTGAGCAGAGACATCCTCTGCTAGATCAAGTTGCTTAGAGCCTGACAGGGCTTGGGGCCTCAACTACCTCCATAGAAAACATCTTGCAGTGTTCCATTACCCTTATGATGCAGAACTTGTTCCTCACATCCAATATAAATCTGCTCTTCACCAATTTCTGGACACATTTTTCTGAATGCAGCTCAGGATACAGTTGGCCTTCTGGCTGCAAGCACACACTATTGGCTCATGTCCAGAAGTCCCTAACATTCTGTGATCCTGTGGTAAGACCTGGCAGATACTAACCCCAGCCCTCCTCCTCTAACAAAAGGTGAAATACAGATGGGCTGGCTTGGTAGTAGGTGGTCACCTAAATGATGTTTGAGGATACCATACAACCTTGCAAGAGGCAGTAATGAGATACTGATAATATTAGCATCAATAATTTCATGAGTTGTTGTTTTTTTTTTTCCCTTCAGGGGCACCTGTTTGGAAGACAGGGACTGCTACTAATGAAGGGGTGGTTTTATTTAGTATATTTTTAATACTTCATCTCCTAAGCAGATTTCCATTGTGGAAAACTCTTCTAATTATGAGGATAGTTGAATGATTAATAGCTGTTTTAGGACTAAGAAAGGCAAATATTTATGAAGATTGTCCCAAAGTCTGGATTAATTTTCCTGGGTATTTTGTAGAGTATCTTTCTATTATGCAGTGGATTAGTTGGGGCAATTAATGAGGCAGGAATTATAAAATAATGTAGTTATTTTATTTCCAAAAAGCCCTGCCCACAAACTATATATAAATTAGTTAAATTTGGCTTCTAATTCAGTCCAGAAAATCTTCACAAGAACACTTATGGGCAATTCATTAATTTAGGAGGATCAGAAAATGGGAAGTTTAGCCACAAAATGGCTTTGCCCCACTTACAAATAGGCGGCCTGGAGCCATAGGGAAAGGCTGTTCTACTCACAGTGGAGGAGCAGAAATTTCAAGGTAATCCCTGCTTCCTTTGCAGCAGTGTTGGAACTGCTCATCATCTTGATAGCTGTTAAGAGGCTTCTGGATCTTCCCAGGCTCTAGTGGGGTGCTGGGAAAGAGGCAGACTATCTCTGACCTGATCCTGGTTCCTCTTGGCACAGAGGTTTGCAGAGCTGCAGGCAGGATCTCTTGTAGATGTGCAGAGAGCAGGATGTTAGTGACACTTCTCACCACGTCATGAAGCACTTAATGCCTTCTCCTGGTAAACATGAGGCACTTAAGTTTCCAGGTAGTTCAAGTCCAAAACATCAGGGCTAAGCTGGTCTGAAGCATAAGGCAGAGCAGAACACATCCATGCTGAGAAAAGCAAGGTAGAAGCGTGTTGTCTGAGTAGAGTAGAACATAGAGCAGAGCATCGCACAGTGAGGCAGAGGCAGCACAACTGTTTGCAGCTTAGCTCAATTGATATTATTTGCCCAAGTGCAAAGACTCTTTGGCCACAGATTCACCAATCAGAATGGCATTTGCGAAACTGACCATAGTAGGTGAGGAGAGGGCTGGCTTACCCTTATTTGGACAAGACACTAACAAGTGCATAAACACCTGTGGGTACCTGTTTATCACTTTGGGAGGGAACATAATGGCCCAAATCTTTGTTTTCCTTCCACCCTTACTTCCCTCATCAGCAAAAAGGTGGGGCAAGATAGGACATCTAATAGGCCTATTAGCCTTCCAGGACAGACAGTTAAAGATTTTGGGCAAGACTTTCAAATCCAGGTGCATAAGCTTGCAGTTACAAAGTTATTAAGTAGCTAACAAGGTAGCTTCTACTTTTTCACTCCTTCCTTAAAGGGAACCAGATAATTTATAAACAATAGCAGTAGGACAAGGGGTGATGGTTTGAAACTAACAGAGGGAGATTTAGACTACATAGGAGGAAGAGTCTGGCCCAGGTTGCTTGGAGAGCTGGCAGATATCTCATTATAGGTTGGACTTGATGATCCTGAGGGTCTCTTCCAACCTGGATGTTTCTGTGATCCCTGGAACCATTTCAGGTCAGGTTCGACAGGGCTGTGAATAACCTGTTGTAGTTGCAGACATCTCTGCTCACTGCAGCAGGGTTGAACTGTATGACCTGTAAAGGTCCCTTTCCACCCAAACCATTCTAAGATTCTCTGATTCTGTATGAAGCCATTCACATCTAACACGCCCACCATCACACACAGCAGCTTCAGAAGCTCAGTTGACATCAGTTTCTCTATTTTCTGCAACAAGCTCTGCGCACTATGGAAGACTTGAGTCTCAAATCATGAAAAGCTATCTAGACAACAGCAGTAGTTAAAAATTGCGGTTGATAAAATTCACCACAATTTTAGCACTTAATGTCGTTTTTTGACAAATCTTCAAGCTCTATCATTGGTTAATTAGTTCTCAGTTCTAATAGAATTAGGTCTACAGACAGCTTTAGATTATTCTGCCTAAGTGTTATTATTGTCTTCTCTGTTAATATTTTATTACTATTGGTCCCATGAGCCTTTTGCATTAATGTTATTGGAATCAGGCACCACATTCAGAGAAAAATGTTTTTGTTTGCATTAATGATTGAAGCAGTATCTGGCTGTTTAGCCCTCATGCTTACTCCTGTGCCCAAACTGTGTCCCCAGCAACATCACAGGAGCAAAACCCCATGATTTCTAAGCCATCTGGTTTCAGCCTCACACCAAACATTTGAACAAGTCAAACTGAAAGATGCGGTGTTGTGGTCAGAGTAGCTTTAACCACCACAGTAAATGTTTGTCAGCTGTTGCCTTAGTTACAAGCTATGGCTCCACACATTCTTTGAACCAAAACCGTGAGCTTTTCTGTAACTAAAAGTTATATCTGGTTTATTATTTTCATCCGGACTTGTTCTCCAGTCCAGCCCAGTGGGTGACCAAGAAGTGAAGGCACTCTTCATGGTACAGAGGAGAAAACTTCATAGGAGCAACAAGAAAGCAGATGAGGTGGTGGGAGGTGGGATTTGTTCTCTGTTTGGTATTACAGGCTTATGCTGCTAAAGTGTTCAGTGAGCTCTGGTCTGACAGTTAAGCTAGCAGGTGCTGAAAGGAGCCTGTCTGTTTCTCCCTCGTGGTAGGACATGCCTTTCTCTCTTGCATAATTGCACATTAAACTGCAACAACTCAGAGGCTCCGTTATTGTCATCATCCTTCCCCCTTTTTCTCCCTCTCCCCTCACCACTCAACATCAATTTGATGTCATTTGAGGACCAGTCCCAACCTGAAGGAAGCAGTGGTCATCAGCAGCTGGAAGGCCACCACCTCTTCTCTAAGCACGCTAAAATGTCTGGGCAGCTGAGATGCTTTTCTGCTGCCTTCCTCTTGTCTATATAATTTGCTGTTAAGGAGCACTTCTCAAGCATTGTTTAGATGAGGCTTTACTTCATTAGGCTGAGAACTACTCATCTGAACTGGTAGAGGAGAGAAAAGCTGCTTTGCACCACATTAACTAGTTTTGTCCCTTCCAAACTGGGAGGTGTGCCATTTGGGTATAGAAGAAGGATAGAAATGCCTTGCTCTGCTGTTGCTTGAGCTTTACTTATAAGTAGAAACAGAAAGAAACCTCCATTATCTGTCATCTCTAAAGCTGTCTAGTGTGGATGTGGCACTTTGGGGTATGATTTAATGGCCGTGATGGTGTTAGGCTGATGGTTGGACTCAATTATTTCAGAGGTCATTTCCGAGCAAAACAATTCTATGATTGTATGAATCTATAACTAAACTCAGCCACAGCCATGCTAAAGTATTATCTCCTACTCTAAAAGCTGGCTGAGGATCATCACTGATTAGTAGAAGAATGTGTCTTTATGCCTTTTTGCACTTCACCTGTCCTTTCTCCCTGTGAAGATTAAAGCTGCCTGCAGGTTAATTTATACACACTGCCTTCAACCATGAGGTTTAATCTGGCAGCCAGAATAGGTGAAAGTGGGAGTATAATCACAGCAAAGATTTGTCCTCTTGTCTGACCCTTGCACTGTAGCTGATCTATATAAGTAGCAGGAATGAAGGATGGCTAACAAAGCTTTAAACAACCCAAACAACTTTTTAAAGCTTAACTTTATTCTTAACCCACAGTGGTTTAGTAATGTGCAGTTTGCAGCACAGCTCCACAGGTGGATGTGCTGACACACTTGGCCTTGTTGCTAAAGAAATGTATCACAGAACCATGCACTTAGCCCTTGGTTCTGTAATCATTAATGCTGGGACTAATTACAGATTAACTTGGAGTACAGACTGGGTCAGGTGAAGGCATACAACTGCACTTCTAGCAAATTAGATGGCCAACAGCATACTATGTCTTTGCCAGCTTTTGTACAAACTTTGCATCACATGGACACAGGTGTTTTTTTTGTTAGGCGGAAGAAATTCTAAAGTTGGGCTCCTTATGTCATAAATCCATGGCTTCTAAAAGCCTCTTCAATTAATTCCTACTTTCCAACAAGTATGTGCATGTCGTTACAGAAATACATAGTAAGGATTCACTGTTCACCCCATGACTTCATCTCTCATGCTGTGGGAACCTTTCGGAAGCCAGATCCAAGCCAGCTTAGGTGAGGGAAATTATAGAACAATTATGGAAATAAAATAATCTAGGGGCATGTCCTGCCTATTTGTAGAATCATAGGATCATAGCATCATAGAATCATTAAGGCTGGAAAAGACCTCTAAGATCAACCCCAGCCTCTACCCAACATCTCCTTTTTTTTTCCCTTTACTTTTTAAAAAAATATTTATTATTTTTTCTTAAAGGTTTAGTGTCTACTGAGGAGAACAATTACTAAGTAGTGTTTTGTTAATTACACTAATTAACTGTAAAATTGCTGTCATTTTAGCCTTGATCTCATTTTTCCTCTGATTTATTTTGCGAAGTTTATACTGATAGACCTTTTAATAAGGTCAGTATCATCCAGACTGTCACAGAGTTGTATGTTGCTGTTGTGATGGCTGAAGCCCAGTTCCCTAAGGACTTCTGCTCTGGTTAAGGCTGGGGAGTTAAATAAGGAGCCAGCAGAATAAAAGTAGATGGAATCCATCCTAAAGCAGCAAGCTGTCCATCAGGTTTTCACCAAGGCATAAGCACCACAAAACATGACAGTTTTGCTGATCTCTGAGCTTCCATCCATTTTCCCATTTCCTACAAATGGTCTCGTTCTCCCCCTTCATGATGGACAAACATGAACCAACTCATTCCTCTGTGAGAGAGTAAAGACAGAGAGGGACCCAGCCACCCTCAGTGCTAACTGGTGACCCACTCCTGTAGAAAGGTGATTGCAAATATATTTATATGTCAGAGCAGAACAAACTACCCTGGCACATGGTACTTTCCAGGTATATGTTGGACAATATCAGTGGGGGATACTGATGCATCCTCATCCCAGTGAAGTCTTTTTGCTTTTAATAGTGGCATATGGGATGAATTATAAAGAAATATTCTATGTGGAGAATACCTGGAAAACTCTCTAAGTTAAAAACCCCAGCTAGGTGTAGCTGTTATAACAACATTGTTACATAAACCAGCTCAGAACTTTCAATTTGCTACGGCTATGGTGCTAGAGTAAGCTCTTGTTCAAACCTGGCTTGTTACCACTGCAGGTTCCCAGTTTATGAATTACAGGATCCCATCATGGTGAGGGTTAGAATCATAGAATCATAGAATCGACCAGGTTGGAAGAGACCTCCAAGATCAGCCAGGCCAACCTAGCACCCAGCCCTAGCCAGTCAACCAGACCATGGCACTAAGTGCCTCATCCAGGCTTTTCTTCAACACCTCCAGGGACGGTGCCTCCACCACCTCCCTGGGCAGCCCATTCCAATGGGAAATCACTCTCTCTGGGAAGAACTTCCTCCTAACATCCAGCCTATACTTTCCCTGGCACAATTTGATACTGTGTCTCCTTGTTCTATTGGTGGTTGCCTGGGAGAAGAGGCCAACCCCCACCTGGCTACAATGTCCCTTCATGTAGTTGTAGACAGCAATGAGGTCCCCCCTGAGCCTCCACATCTCCAGGCTAAACAACCCCAGCTCCCTCAGTCTCTCCTCAGAAGGTTTGTGTTCCAGACCTTTCACCACCTTTGTTGCCCTTCTCTGGACACATTCCAGCACCCCAACATCTCTCTTGAATTGAGGAGCCCAGAACTGGACACAGTACTCAAGGTGTGGCCTGAGCAGTGCTGAGTACAGGGGCAGAATAACCTCCCTTGTCCTACTGGCCACACTGTTCCTGATGCAGGCCAGGATGCCATTGGCTCTCTTGGCCACCTGGCACACTGCTGGCTCATCTTCAGCCTATTATCTATCAGAACCCCCAGGTCCCTTTCCTCCTAGCTGCTTTCCAGCCACTCTGTCCCCAGCCGGTAGAAGGGACCTCTGGGGATCATGTAGTGCAATCCTGTCCCTGATAAAGCAGGGTTAACCACCGCAGCAGCTTGCTCAGGATCACAATGGCCAAGAGAGTTCAGAGTCTCTCCAGAGAGGGAGATTCCACAACAAAGTTTCTGCTATTCGTATGGAACCTCCTGGGTTCCTGTTTGTGCCTGTTGTCCCTTGTTGTGCTGCTGGGCACCACTGAAAAGAATCTGCCTCTGTTCTCTTGCTCATTGTCCTTCAAATATTGATGGGCATTGAGAAGTTCCCCTCTCAGTCTGCTTTCCTTCAGGCTAAACAGCCCTAGATTTCTCATCCTTTCCTCCTCGCAGAGATGCTCCAAGCCCCTCACCATCTTTGTAGCTTCCACTGGACCCTCTACAGCGAGTTTATTGTCTGTGTTGAACTAGAGAGCCCACAACTGGACACCATACTCACCAAGGGCCTCTCATGATGGCAATCCTGAACGAGAGGAAAGATCTGAACTTACAGCTTCTGAAGGGTGTTCAGTACAACATCCTGGAGACTGTCACAGGACAGATAAAATGCAGACAGTGGCAAAGTGCCAGATGCTTGCTCTGCTTTATCAACTTATGTCATTGCTGTTTTGAAGGGCTCATTTCACCAAGGAAAAGGAAATAGGGGTAACCACATTGCATATTCATTCAACTTTTCATTTGGATGGGGACATTCTACCTGTGCATGTAAATGTGACTGCATAATATCCAGGAAGTTTTTCTTCCAACCAGGATTTCATTTGTAGAAGTTTAGATGTCTGTTAGTGTCATTTTTATAAAGTCAAACTCCTGGAAAAATATTAAGAAATAATTTTATTTTTTTTTTTTAAATCAAACTTTATGTTAATTTCTAAATAATGATGGAAGTGCCCCCGGGAGATAGGAGTGCAGTAATTACAGAACAAGCTCTGTCTCCCTTAAAATGTTCCAGTGGGAGTTTGAGACCTATCTGAACGAGCAAGATGATAACAGCTGGTGTTCAAGGGCACGTTGGAATGCTCTGACAAAATCCTTCAACCGGTAGATGTCACTGGAGGGACCTCACTGGGTTTGCAAAGCGAGCTACGTGACTTCCAACTGCCAGACTTTCTAGTTTCTAGCCAGCCCTTTGATATGGAAAAGAAAGGAAGCCAAGGCCTCGTTTTCCTACGTTTTTTTCTTCATTTAGTTCCTTCACACGGTGAGGAAAATGAACACTGTCTGCTACATACCTGCTATCCACCTCTAGCATCCTTAGAGTAGCGTAATCTTTGTGGGGTCTGGCTGAGAGTGACTCCTGCTTCAATCTGAGAGCAGCCTGGACCTCTGAACCCTGTGAAACTCCATGGTGTAAACAGTCATACCCTTCCTAGTCTGCCCACTGTTTGGTAAGCTGGTATCCTGGTTACATTGCAGCTCTCCTTCCTAAAAAGGATTAGCTCTTGCATAGTTTGTCTTTGCATCCGCAGCAGAACAAGGCACTTGTAAACCCAAAGCAGCCTACTTCAGTCTCAGATTTGACAAGTTCTTGACAAGAGCCTCCATAACAACAAAAATTAAAATCTCCTCTGACTTTACCCAAAGCCTGCATCACCTATAAGAATATGCATCCAGTCTCTTTATGGTAGCCAGCACAGAAGTGTTTATAAAACCCCATACTGAATAATTGCAGTGTAGTCGAGTTGTCTTTCTAACCCCATCAGTCGATGATCACTTCAAAATCTGATCCCGGGTTCATCATCTTTAAATAAGATGTTAAATGTTTTCAGTAATGTGGGATTTCCCCCCCCTTTTTGAATTTTGTACCCTCTTCAGTCCAAGTAAGTGCTCTGAGATAATTCCAGTGGTATTGATGCTACATAAGAAGTATTGTTCTGTTTCTCCATTCAAAGTATTTTGTTTACTTGAAGGTTATTACCTTGTCCTTCCACCCCCAAATGGTAAATTTACCTCCTCTCTTGCAGTCATGTTTCCTTTCTAAAACAGTTTTAGAGAAGAGAAGGAAAAAAACCAAACCACCACAAGTAACTTATTTATCTAATACAGTTTTTCCCGTGACTTTCAAGCAACTCTTACTTATTAGGACCACAAATCAATGAAAAGATTAAATACACTTATAAATTTAAATCAGTAAGTATGGCTTAATCCTCTTCAGTACTCTTATTTTAATGATTCAGAGCCTAATCTTCTTGTCTTTCTTATTGTACCTCTCTGTGCTGATATGTTTTTACTCTGGTGATGTTTTTTTTACTCCAGTGGTGTGTATTTCCTCCTATCATTCTCTGGCAGTAATTGCTGGTGTCTCAAAAGCTTGCATCATACAGAACCAAGAGCAGGGCTTCTCTAGTAGATGTTAGTGAATATACATGAATTCTGTGACTAAACAGGAAGGATCATGGTGCAAAAACATCCACATTTCACCTGCATGCAGCAGGGTTGGGTTCAAGCAGTGTTGCATCCAAGTTTGACCCCTACCAGGACTTCTTCCAGACCTCTACAGGAAAGGTTACCTGGTCCTGCAGCTCTTTCTGCTCAAATTCTCTGAAGCAGGCTCCATACCCAAGATTTCACTCTGACTTCCCACAGCAAGGGATCATCCCTGTGCTGTGCATACTGCTTTTCTGCTTTGGGAATGGTGGAAGGAAGGATACTATGGAAAAAATTTGTCAGAGTGGAATAATAAGGGCATAGAAAGTGGAATAATAGGGGCATAGAAAATTATTAGTTAATTCCAAACAAACCTAAATTACCCTAGTCTTGTCTTTGGACAAAGAAGCTCCAAAGCCTGGAAACCCCAAAGCCTGGAATGTTAGCTGAGACAGAAATGAGAGAAGCACTATGCAACTGATAGGAACTCATGGAAATGTTTTTTAGCACAAAAATGCAAATCATTGCATCTCTCGGCATTCTCTATTTGGGGCTTTTTTGAGCTCAGCATCTCTCCTTTGCAACTCCCTTGAACTATGTGTGGTTACAGATCAGTTTCTGCCTCAAAATTAATAATTTCCCTAATTATTTGTAAATTATATCAATGTAAGACCATGCCTGAAATTATCCTGCCTTGAAATTATCATGCTTAATTACACTGATGTGCATCTTGCAACAGATTTAAAGCCTAGATGCCCTAAACCATAACAAGATCTGAATTTAAAGCATGTAATTTTAATTAAAGAAGAAAAACAACAAGGAAGGGAGAAAGGGAGAGAGGGAGGAAGGAAGGCAGAAAGGAAGGAACGCAAGCAGGCAAATCCCCTAATGATTCTGTGGGTTGGACTAGCTGACCTTTAAAGGTCCCTTCCAACCCAGGGCATTCTATGCTTTTAAGACTCACATATTTTTAGAATTCACTCTATAACTTAAAGAGAGGAAATGAAGCTGTGCTGGTTTCCAGTTGCAGCTGATATTCTGTGAAGAAGTGGTCTGAAAAAATACACATTTCATGAAAAAATGTGCAATATTATTTATCTAAACATTAACCAGATCAAGTCTTACCCCCCCCAAAAAAAAAAAAAAAAAAAAAAAACCCCACACAATCCAAACCTCCAAAAAACAAGGAAGCCACAAGCTGTCAGAAGCTGTGTGACAGAAGGATGGAGAAGGTGGCCTCCTAAGGTCTCTTCCAGACATACTTTGGAAGTTTCCATGGGCTGAAGTCTACCATTTTCTCACAGCAGAAAGAAAACACAATACACCAACTTGTGCCAAAATGTGGGTTTAAAGGACATTTAGTCATCATCTTTTCTCATGTTCAAATTACAGTCCTATTAAAATAGCTGGAATTGGAGTTTAACAGGGAAATTATATCATTAAAAATCAATTCTTCTTTAAGAAGTCCTTGGAAATACCAGACTGTAAGAGCCAGACCATGAACCCAGCCTAAACCAGACCTTGATTTATGCTTTTGTGATTTCAAGGCAACCTCTGAATAGCTATTGTACCATTTACTGAGACAAATAAAGTGTCTGACAGTAGAGTTATGCAGAACAGTGTCTGGATGGGACCAAACTATGTCAGATAATGCTGAAAGCTATGGATTCAGAACTATGATGTCAGGTTCACAGTATCACAGTATCATCAGGGTTGGAAGAGACCTCACAGATCATCAAGTTCAACCCTTTACCACAGAGCTCAAGGCTAGACCATGGCACCAAGCACCACGTCCAACCTTGCCTTGAACAGCTCCAGGGACGGCGACTCCACCACCTCCCCGGGCAGCCCATTCCAGTGTCCAATGACTCTCTCAGTGAAGAACTTTCTCCTCACCTCCAGCCTAAATTTCCCCTGGCGCAGCCTGAAGCTGTGTCCTCTCGTTCTGGGGCTGGCCACCTGAGAGAAGAGAGCAACCTCCTCCTGGCCACAACCACCCCTCAGGTAGTTGTAGACAGCAATAAGGTCACCCCTGAGCCTCCTCTTCTCCAGGCTAAACAATCCCAGCTCCCTCAGCCTCTCCTCGTAGGGCTGTGCTCAAGGCCTCTCACCAGCCTCGTCGCCCTTCTCTGGACACGCTCAAGCATCTCAATATCCCTCCTAAACCGGGGGGCCCAGAATGGAACACAGTACTCAAGGTGTGGTCTAACCAGTGCAGAGTACAGGGGCAGAATGACCTCCCTGCTCCTGCTGACCACACCATTCCTGATGCAGACCAGGATGCCACTGGCTCTCCTGGCCACCTGGGCACACTGCTGGCTCATGTTCAGGCGGGTATCAATCAGTACCCCCAGATCCCTCTCTGTGTAGCTGCTCTCCAGCCACTCCGACCCCAGCCTGTGTCTCTGCATGGGGTTGTTGTGGCCAAAGTGCAGCACCCTGCACTTGGAGCTATTGAACGCCATCCCCTTGGACTCTGCCCATCTGTCCAGGTGGTCAAGGTCCCGCTGCAGAGCCCTTCTGCCCTCCAACTGTTGCGGAGGGCAGGATTTGATACGTGGCCAAGTCAAGAATTTATCAAAATAGTTATTTTTTATTTTCCCAAAACCCCCCCCCCTCAACTATATATACAAAGATTATTTTAGTTTGATAAACAGGTTCAGTTGCATGAGAATTAGATCTACAAGGATACCATCAATAATCTGACCATTTTGGAATTCAGAATTTGGAAAAGGCCTCAGCTATTAATTAATAGCGGTTTCTTACTAAATTAAGCTAAGCCAAATAACTCACTCAGGCTGGCTCGTGCGGTCTGTCCTTCTCTTCCTTTCCAGCGGCTGCAGGAGTCGTTAAGGGTCGTTAAGGGTCGTTAGGCACACAAAGGTGTGCCTAACAGGAACGCGAATCCTTGGTCTCTCTGCAGTCCAGGCACAGGGGAGTGTGTGAGCTCAGGCAGACACATACATCCAGGCACGGGCAAACTCCAAAGCAGGAACCCCAAAGGTGGGAAGACCCCCAATATTTATAACCTTCGCTAGACAAAGGGCAGAGTTACCACACCTTAGGCGCGAAAGCGCATGGCCAATCCCAGCCTGGCTCCAGCGCGGGAACTCACGGGGCAGTCCCCCCCTTCACGGGGCAGTCCTCCCCCCGCTTCACGGCTGCAGGGCAGGCGAGGGAGGGGGAAACCAGGCGGCTTTCCCCCTTTCCCCCCGAAGTCCGGGTAGGAGAGGAATTTAGGGAAACAGGACTCCAGGACACCAACCCAGTCACATCTGCCCCCAGCTTAGTGTTGGACATGAGGAGGAAGTTGTTCAGCATGAGAATGGTGAGAGCCTGGAATGGGTTACCCAGGGAGGTGGTTGAGGCCCTGTCCCTGGAGGTGTTTAAGGCCAGGCTGGATGGGGCTCTGGCCAGCCTGATCTAGGGTAGGGTGTCCCTGCCCATGGCAGGGAGGGGTTGGAACTGGATGATCCTTGTGGTGCCTTCCAACCCTGAGTGAGTCTATGATTCTGTGAAAAGGAGACTTTCCACGTGGCTATGGGGTAGAGAAGCATTTAACTAATTAGAATTGAGCAGAACAAATCACCGTTTCTGTCATCGTTTTAACTTTTTTTTTTTTTTAATATTTTATTCTTCTGCTGTTTCAGGTGCAGGCCTCAGCGTCAGCGATAATGAATCTTGTCATGGCAGCCAGGATGGTGGCAGCATGGCGAACTCCCAGATCGTAGAGCTTAGGAGAATACCCATAGCAGACACTCACCTCTAACTCCCATAGGTTGCTTGGGTTGGGTTTTTTTCGTTTGTTTGTTTGTTTTGGTTTTGTTTTATTTCTGTTTTGATTTGTTGTTGTTGTTGTCGCATTCTGTTGGTTGTTTTTTTTAATTCAAGCCTCAGTATTTTTATATTTGTACTTCCTTTTGCACTAAAACACTATATGAAGCTATGTAGTAGAATGCTGTGAGCTTTACTGGATGTTTAACACAGAATGTTTGCTTGAGGTTTTGCATATCAGAGAATGAGCTGTAATTTTTTTACGGTGGCTGAGCATCAGTAGATACCAATGGCCACTGGCCTAGATTTGTATCTAGTAGCTAGATGACATATTTCACAAAGTGTAGCTTTTTTAATTGACCTTGATGTGTAACACTGATTAATAAAAATTATAACAGTCTGTTTGATACAAACCAGTTTGTTATTTCTGCTTGTGTAGCTGGAAGATGATGCAAACACTCTCCTGGGCAGGAAAACTCTTTAATTACACAGCTGTTTCCTAAGGTGCACCCTTCTCCCTGCATTTCAAACACCTAAATGTGTGAACTTTACACACTGAAATGGAAACCAATCTGGAGCTGGGGAGTTTGACATTCAAATTATGACATGGCAAAATATGAACTGATCTGAATAGAGAGAAAGGGGAGTGAAGATGATTCTGTGAAGGACAAGAGTGAAACACTGGAGGCTGCATGCTGTCAACTGCAATACCTTGCTGACTTCGTGATACTGAACTCTCTCATTCTTCTTACAGTCAGAAACAAGAGGAAGTTCCAAAAAGTTGCATTTTCTGTTAGTCTTTGTGGGTGCTACACAGATGGCCCTGTTCTGATTGAAGGTTTCAAGTGTTGTATTGCAAAGTCATCTGGGATCATAAATGAGAAAGAGAAGTTCCTTCTTTGAAAAAGGAAATACATATACAGAGGAAATAAAAATGAGAGAAGGAGGCAGGCTGTTCTTGTAGGAATCATTAACTCTGCTTCTGCATAGACACTGGGAGAAAAAAAAAACACATTAAAGCAAGAGACCAAGGGAATTTTCCTCTGAACATTCCTGAACATGGTATAGAAAGACAGTAAATGAGAGTGCAAGCCTGCCATACCTTCTTCAGGATCTTATTCAAGGCTTGACTCTAGGAAAGCTCTGAGCAGCAACCTCTCCCTTTAACTGAAGTGGAAATCTTCCCATCAATTTTAGAACCATGATATCCACATTTTACTTTAATTACTTGTTGGGCTGAAAAAGACCCCAACCATGATAGTTTGAGAGTTACCTGTCCCCCTATACTTAGGAAATCACCCTTAAGGAATGAAGCTGTATTCACAGCCTAGCCAATATACAAGCATATATATACATATATATATATATATATATATATATATATATATATACATACAAATATTTAGTTATATATAAGTTAAAAATAATACGGAAACATAATACCCCTCACAGAAAATCAGAGTCCCCAGGAGGCTCCTGAAGCAAACCTCCTCCCCATTCCCTCTTTCCCTCCCATCAGAAATAAAAGACAACAAGACAACAAAGAGGTTAGAGGAAAAAGAGTTAGGTTGGATTAAAGAGTTAAGGCAGAGGCAACCACACAGACCAGGTTGCCAGAGAGAAGGAGAAGTGCTGCGAGCTGAGAAATCTGTGAGAAGTGTCTTAGAATTGAATAGAATCAACCAGGTTGGAAGAGACCCAGGATCATCCAGTCCAACCTCCCACCCATCCCTAGCCAGTTAACTAGACCATGGCACTAAGTGCCTCATCCAGGCTTTGTTTGAACACTTCCAGGGACAGTGACTCGGCAACTCCACCACCTCCCTGGGCAGCCCATTCCAATGCCAATCACTCTCTCTGGCAAGAACTTCCTCCTAACATCCAGCCTATACTTCCCCCAGCACAGCTTGAGACTGTGTCCCCTTGTTCTGTTGCTGGTTGCCTGGGAGAAGAGATCAACCTCCACCTGGCTACAACCTCCCTTCATGTAGTTGTAGACAGCAATGAGGTCCCCCCTGAGCCTCCTCCAGGCTAAACAACCCCAGTTCCCTCAGCCTCTCCTCACAGGGTTTGTGTTCCAGGCCCCTCACCAGCTTTGTCACCCTTCTCTGGACATGCTCCAGTACCTCAACATCTCTCTTAAATTGAAGAGCCCAGAACTAGACACAGCACTCAAGGTGTGGCCTGACCAGCGCTGAGTACAGAAGAAAAATAACCTCCTTTGTCCGACTGGCCACACTGTTCCTGATGCAGGCCAGGATGCCATTGGCTCTCCTGGCCACCTGGGCACACTGCTGGCTCATCTTCAGCCTACTATCTATCAGTATCCCCAAGTTCCTCTCTACCTGGCTGCTCTCAGCCACTCTGTCCCCAGCCTGTAGCACTGCCTGGGGTTGTTGTGGCCGAAATGCAGAACTCTGCACTTGGCCTTGTTGACTCTCATCCCATTGGCCTCTGCCCACCCATCCAGCCTGTCCAGGTCCCTCTGCAGGGCTCTCCTACCTTCCAACAGATCAACACCTGCTCCTACTTGGTGTCGTTATGTATATTTTGACTAGTTGGATTTCTCAGCAGAAGAACGAGTGATATAGGGTACTGTTGTTTTTTCTTTCTTCTCACAGCCAAGGAGAAACACCATTTTTGTGTCCCAGTTCTGTAGTTGGTAGGCCTGCACAGATTATCTACACCACTCATACCACGTTGGATGAGGCCTTGAGCAACCTGATCTAGTGGAAGATGTCCTTTTCCTGTGGCATGGAGTTAGAGCTTGATATCTTCAAGGTCCCTTCCGACCCATTCTATGAATCTATGAATCCAAAGTAAATAGAATCTTTAAGGTTCTCATGCAAAAGCAGCCACAGACACAGGAAGCAACTTCTAGTCAGACAAATCTTTAAACAAGTGCTGTTTAAGCACACCTTTGTATTTGTGGGAAATGGGAATGTGTCTATATTTAAATAGAACATGTTCTGCTGCGTAGAGACAAATTTCTGACACCCAGGAATTATGTTGTCTCTGTTTATGCTATGGAGCAAACAGAGTCAAGTCTTCGTGGTCAGTGTGAAAAATTAGTGGGGAGGTGTGGGTGTGTGTGGGGAAATGATCCTTGCATCATCATGGGCAACACACAGAAGCCTGGAGTACTCAGAGACACTCATATCCCTGTGCAGAAAGGGCAGTCATGAAAACTGGGAACAGGGAATCTGAAACATAGTGGACAACTTTATGTAAGAGAAAACCATCTAAACATACTTTATACCTTAAAACCATGATAGCTAACAGTATTCAGTTTTCTGCCTACATCTATACCTGCTGAAAAGGTATAGATGTAGGCAGACAATTTTGGACAATTGAATGAACTGTAGGTGTCATTGAAATAAATCATAGAAACGTACAAATGTTTTAATTGGAAGAGACCTCCAAGATCATTGAGTCCAATCATTGACCTAACCACCACAGCCATGTCCCAAAGTGCCATGTCCAAAAAGTTCTTGAACACCTCCAGGGATGATGACTCCACCACCTGTCTGAGCAGTCTGTTTCAATTCCTGAGCACTCTTTCAGGAAATAAATGTTTTTTAGTCTCCAACTTAAACCTTCCCTCTCACAGTTTCAGGCCATTTTCTCTCCTGCTATCACCCAATATTAGGGAGGAGAGACCGACCCCCACCTCACTGCTGCCTCTTTTCAGGGTGTTGTAGAAAGCAATCAAGTCTCCTCTCAGCCTCATCTTCCCCAGACAAAGCAACTTCAGTTCTCTCAGCTGCTCTTTGCCAGCCCTGTTCTCCAGACCCTTTACCAGCTTCGTTGCCCTTCTCTGGACATGCTGCAGCACCTCAATGTCCCTCTTGTAGTGAGGGGCCCAAAACTGAAGCCAGTATTCAAGGTGCAACCTCTCATTCTGGAGTTGGAGTTAGTTTTGGACACTTTGCCATTTAGGATTTTTTTGGGTTTTTTAATTGTAATTTTCTACACCGGAAATCTGCCTCTCAAAGAGCTTTCAGTTGACATCATTCTTCATGAATCAGCTGAGATGAGCACTGTCTGTTGTTGATGCTTCTTCTCTACCCTAACATGTAGCCTGGCCTTGCAAAACGATTGCGACACTTGGCTGGGTTGCGAGAGAGTCAGGTCTGTAGCAGATGTTTCATTACTCCCAGTACATGCTACTACATGCTGTGAGAAAGCTTATAAAAGAAGGATGTTTGTTTGATTTTGACTCACCAACCATAAATGTTAATATTTTGTGTCACTTCAACTTGTTGCACAACTGGCCTGCTTAGGGGTTTATTGCAAATGCATCAGCATTTTCAGAGCAGAGCAATAAGGCTGACGTCTGCTGCCAGCTGAAGTATCTGTGTGTTTTTCACATGGCTGAAGGTCGTGAGATTAGCTTTGTTAGTGTTCTACAACCATTTTTGGGTTCTCTCTCTCTCCTTTTTTTTTTTTTTTTAATTGCATTCTAACTTCAGGAAGTTCAGTGTTTGGGTGTCATGGGTCTGTCTCAGCTCATTTTTGCTGTTCCTTGAGCAGATGAAGAGTGATCCGGGAACAAGGCAGCTGTGTGCGGTGACTCAGATGTGCCCGACAGCCACACCTGGGCAGGAGCAGTAGCTTTGCAGTTGGCTTGATTTAACATAACCAGACTGAATGCCTCCTGTGGTTCCCTGATCTCAGCTGTTATTTAAAATTTGATAGAGAGTACAAACATTTCTTTGTTTCTGCGAGACAAACAAATCCACATCTAGATAGCTTTCAAACCAAGTGTTACCACAGGGCTTGTCATGCTAGGAAGGCTAATTCAATCAGCCTGGTGCTTTGCTCCTGGGCAGTGAAGAACACAAGGACACTTGCTGGCTTTGTTGTGTGGGGTTTGGGTTTTATTGTTTGGTTGGCTGGTTTTTTTTTTTTCCTTTTCCCTGTAATAGCAGCCATCCTTGAGTCACAGAACCATTTTGGCTGGAAAAGACCTTTAATATGATCATGTCCAACTGTTAATCCAGCTCTGCCAGGTCATCACTAAACTATGTCCTGCAGCACCACATCCACATAGTTTTTCAATCCCCGCAGGGATAGGGACAACATCACTGCCATGGGCAGCTTATTCCAAGGCTTGATAACCCTTTTGGAGAAGAAATTTTTCCTACCCCTGTGCAGTGCTACAGGCTTGAGGAAGGGCGGCTGGAGACTGCCCAGTAAAGGAAGACATTGGGATTTTGTTTGACCGCCTGATGAACAAGAGCCACTGTGTGCCCAGGTGGTCAAGGAGGCCAACAACATCGTAGCCTCTACCAGCACAGTGTGGCCAGCAGGATTAGGGCAGTGATAGTGTGCCTGTACTACACACTGGTGAGGCCACACTTCAAATGCTGCGTTCAGTTTTGGGCCCACCACTCCAGGAAGGATGTTGAGGTGTTGGAGTGCATCCAGAAAAGGGTGATGAAGCTGGTCAACTGTCTGCAAAGCAAGTAATAGGAGGATTGTCTGAGGGAACTGGGATTGTTTAGTCTGGAGGAGAGAGGGCTGAGGTGAGACCTCTCTACAACTCCTTGGAAGAAGTTTGGAGCCAGGTGGCTGTTGGTCTCTTCTCCCAAGGAACATATGATAGGACAAG
The DNA here is from genome assembly GCF_015220805.1 of Pogoniulus pusillus. NCBI lineage: Eukaryota > Metazoa > Chordata > Aves > Piciformes > Lybiidae > Pogoniulus > Pogoniulus pusillus. The sequence goes on from NC_087309.1 coordinate 37,589,831, forward strand.
AGGAAGTTCATGTTGGATATTCCAAAAACCATTTTCAGCAAAGGGGTTCTCAATCACTGGAACTGCCTGCCTAAGAAGGTGGTTGAATCTCCATGCCTGGGAGCATGTAAGAGGCAGAGGTGTGATGCTGAGGGAAATGGTTCAGCACCAGCCTTGGTAGAGTTAGAGAATCATTGAAACCAGTGGTCTAAGGTCTTTTCTAAATCAAATGACCCTATGTTTCTGTGAGTCCACAAGAGGCCATTCTCTATGTTCTGAGGGCCAAAAGGTGCTGTGCTAAATATGGATGTAATATTTCATAATCTGCTGTGTCAAGTAATTTTGCCAGCTTCACCTAAAGCTACATTAAATATGTACATAGATCAGACAAAAAAATCACAAAAAAAGGCACACAGAAGTGTATTTCAGGAGTTTGTCATCACTCATGACAACATCAGTAATTTTTTTTTTCCTTAAAAAAAGCACCTCCCCTGTGGGGACAAGCTGAGAGAACTGGGACTGCTCACAGAATCACAGTGTCAGGGTCTGAAAGGGACATCAAATGATTGTCCCATCCAACCCCCCTGCCACAGCAGGACAACTTACAGCAGATCATACAGGGATGCATCCAGGTGGGTCTTGACTATCTCCAGAGAGGGAGAGTCCACAACCCTCCTGTGCAGCCTGTGCCTGTGTTCTGTCACACAACGAAGATTATTTTTTTCCTCGATTTTACATGGAACTTCCTATGCCACTGGAGAAGAGAAGGTTACAAGGAGACTTTAGAGTAACCTTCCAGTACGTGAAGGGGACCTACCAGAAAGCTGGGAAGGATTTCTGGGGGCTTCATAGAATCACAGAATCAACCAGGATGGAAGAGACCTCCAAGATCATCCAGTCCAACCTACCACCCAGCCCTAGACAGTCATCTAGACCATGGCACTAAGTGCCTCATCCAGGCTTTTCTTGAAGACCTCCAGGGATGGTGACTCCACCACCTCCCTGGGCAGCCCATTCCAATGGCAAATCACTCTCTCTGGCAAGAACTTCCTCCTAACATCCAGCCTATACTTTCCCCGACACAACTTGAGACTGTGTCCCCTTGTTCTGTTGCTGGCTGCCTGGGAGAAGAGGCCACCCCCCACCTGGCTACATCCTCCCTTCAGGTAGTTGTAGACAGCAATGAGGTCATCCCTGAGCCTCCTCTTCTCCAGGCTAAACACCCTCAGCTCCCTCAACCTCTCCTCATAGGCTTTGTGTTCCAGGCCCCTCACCAGCTTTGTCACCCTTCTCTGGACACGTTCCAGCACCTCAACATCTCTCTTGAATTGAGGGGCCCAGAACTGGACACAGTACTCAAGGTGTGGCCTGACCAGTGCTGAGTACAGGGGAAGAATAATCTCTCTCATCCTACTGGCCACACTGTTCCTGATGCAGGCAAGGATGCCATTGGCTCTCTTGGCCACCTGGGCACACTGCTGGCTTACCTTCAGCCTACTATCTTGAAGTAGTAGGACAAAAGGGAAATGGATTGAAAATTGTGGAGGGCAGATTTAGACTGGACACAAAGAAGAAATTCTTTACAGTGAGGTTGGGGAGACACTGGAACAGATTGCCCAGGGAGGTCATGGGTGCCCCCTCCCTGGAGGTGTTCAAGGATAAGATGGATGAGACCTTGAGCAACCTGGTCTAGTGGAAGATGTCCCTGGCCATGTCAGGGGGATTTTAAAGTCCCTTCCAACCCAAACCATTCTATGATTCTGTGGAAAGATGTCTGAATATATTTCACATTCAAGTGCACAAGTGATGGACAATACTGAGTTCAACAGATATTTTAGCTGATGTTTTAGAGAAAGCCACTGTGGAGGATTCTGATTTCATCCACTTTTGAATACAGAGCCAAAATAGGTCAATTCATGTCAGAGACTTGAACAGAAATATTCATATTTTCAATTTATTTTTCCTGTAGAAACTACCTGATACCCCAGCATTTCCATATTCTGTCTCTACTATGCAGATGCTTAATACTCCAATATCCTACATACAAAGTTGTCATCCTGCTGAGAACTGCACAGTGAGAGCTTTGATCTGCAAAGGATTAAATTGTATTGAGAGCTTTACAGCAGTAAAGTGCCTATGTGCTCAACATAAAATTATGTTAAATTGCCTGATCATGCAGATGTTTGACTAGAAAATAGCTGAAGTTCAGTCATATCCTGCCTTCAGCTACATTTTCACTACAGCTCAGCCTGTACCATGGACCTCGAGTTACTGTTGTAATTTTTGCTTCACCAGCACTGGTGTAACCCAGTAAGAAATCAGAATGTGTGCCTAGTTTTCTGGCTCCTGTGTTATTTATACTGGCAGTAACATAATGAAAAAACACAAACATCTTTGGGCATCTCTGCTCAATTCAATGTGTTAACAAAAGGGGGAAAAATGAAAATGCATTTCTATTTTTCATTTCATGTTTCAAAATTATGCAAAAAATACACTGAAATAATGACAAAGTAATCATCTTGCATGTAATAAATATGTGGAAATAATAGAATATTCCAATGTCATTGAATTAAATACCTGGGACTAATCAAAGCCAGTAACTGAGAAGACAGTCATGTAAGCTGGCCTAAATCATAGAATCAAACGGGTTGGAAGAGACCTCCAAGATCAGCCAGTCCAACCTAGCACCCAGCCCTAGCCAGTCATCTAGACCATGGCACTAAGTGCCTCATCCAGGCTTTTCTTGAACACCTCCAGGGATGGTGACTCCACCACCTCCCTGGGCAGCCCATTCCAATGCCAATCACTCTCTCTGTGAAGAACTTCCTCCTAACATCCAGCCTATACTTCCCCCAGCACAACTTGAGACTGTGTCCCCTTGTTCTGTTGCTGGTTGCCTGGGAGAAGAGACCAACCCCCACCTGGCTACAACCTCCCTTGTTGTAAACAGCAATGAGGTCATCCCTGAGCCCCCTCTTCTCCAGGCTGCACACCCCCAGCTCCCTCAGCCTCTCCTCATAAGGTTTGTGTTCCAGGCCCCTCACCAGTTTGTCACCCTTCTCTGGACATGCTCCAGCACCTCAACATCTCTCTTGAACAGTGGCCTCAAACCCCTAGGAATGGTTTAGCTTGGTTGACTGATTTTAACCAAGCCAAATTCATGGTAGAGGCAGCTTCTTCATAAATACACCAGATTTGGAGAGGGTTTTTTGGTACATATTTTCTTCTCTCCTGTGCAAACCTGAAGAATAACGTGGCATCTATTTGGTCATGCCATCCTGCTCAGCATTCCACGGAAGATGAATGCTTTGCTCTTGGTGTTTTTACTCACAAGGCTACTTTGCCAATGGCTGGTATTGCAAACTTCCAGAAGAACTTTCCTGGATATCCAGGAAAGAGAAATTATTCTGGGAACTGTGATCACAGAGCTTGAGAGCATGGATTTAATAACTCTGACGCTAATCTCTGGCTGAAATGTGTAGCTTTGGAAATGGCTCCAGGAACATCTCGTAACAGATGTCAAAAGTTCAGGGAAGGGATTTTCCTGAAACTGTCAGGATTTTCTCCACCTCTGTAGGCTCTGAGGATGGTGTGGTCATTCCTTGTTACAGCACTCCTGACCTGAGCACACATCGATAGGTGCTCTAACTTCCAAAAGCTGTCATTGCCAGCGCGGCTCTATTCATGCAGAGCAAATAGCACCCTCTGGCCTGTCATTTGATGGTTCAAAGTGTGTGTGAAACATAAGAACATGCTATCACGTATACAAAGACAGAAAATGATTATGGGATATAAGAATTTCATATCATAAAAACAAGTTTAGTTTCAACCCAGAAGCTAAAACATTGCAGTCCAGGTTATAAAACTGTTTTCCCTGGAAACCTCTTGGCTCCTGCTTTGCAGTTCTTGAACCAAAGTTAAGTGTGTGAGTTCTCAGCTTCCTATCTGGAAAGAGCCACGAATCCAGGCATGAGATACACAACTGCCAAAAGGGATGCAAGAAAAAGAGATGCTGTAACCTTCCTTAGCTCTCAGCCTCAAGCATGTGATGCATCTCCTGCAGACTCTCTATGCAGCACCCACTGCAATGCTATTGCCTCGGGCCTGTCTGTTCCTCACAGCAGAGACAGAAAGAAGCAAATACAAAGATTTTTCCCGTCAGGTAAGGACTGGAAAGATTTCTGCTCCGTATTCATGCAGGACTACATTTCCTGTTGCTTTGGAGAATAGGGCAGGGCAGGAGGAAAAGAATGGACAGACAACAGTGACCTCTCTCCAAATCCTTGCTGAGTCTTGATAAATGGAGATATTAGGTGGCTTACCATGCACATGCATGTGCTCCTTCCAGGAGGCTGAAGGCATGTACAGCCTCGCTGCTTCCACAGTGGCACACAGACAGTGTCTGCACCAGGGAGTCAGTTGGGTCTGTTACTGGGTGCTTCAGCCCCAAATGAGCCCTGCTCTCTGTCCCATGAATGTTGTCTGTAATGCTTCTTGCAGTGGAAATCCAAAAATGCCCACTAACTGAGCCTCTTCTTCTGAGGCTCCTTTTTGTCCAGATCTTTGGCCACTGCCATAAGTCCACAGTCATTTTCCAAGAGACAATTTACTTATTCTAGAAGCATTTTCCTCAATAGCAAATGGCCTTATCCTCCTTCTTCCTAGGGGTCTAGAGGACAATCATACAACCATGGAATCAACCAGTTTGGAAGAGTCCTCCAAGATTATCCGGCCCAACCTACCACCCAGCCCTAGCCAGTCAACTAGACCATGGCACTAAGTGCCTCACCCAGGTTTTTTTTGAACACTCCAGGGATGATGCCTCCACCACCTCCCTGGGCAGCCCATTCCAATGCAAATCACTCTCTCTGTGAAGAACTTCCTCCTAACATCCAGCCTAGACCTCTCCTGGCACAATTTGAGACTGTGTCTTATTGTTCTCTTGCTGGTTGCCTGGCAGAAGAGATCAACCCCCCCCGGCTACATCCTCCCTTCAGGTAGTTGTAGACAGCAATGAGGTCAGCCCTGAGCCCTTCGCTGGACACGTTCCAGTATGTCAACATTTCTCTTTAATTGAGTCGCCCAGAACTGAACAAGTTTCACAAGGTTGAGGGTACTGAGGTTGCTTAGTCTATAGAAAAGAGTGTACCAAATCCTTAGCCAGTGCTGGCAGAAGACATCAGAAGATGTCTGCTCTGTGTCCTTAGTTGAACAAGGATTAGGGTGAAGCCAGATCTACAGCAGTCATGTATTACTAGCTGGGAAACAATCTGCCCACCTTAAAAACCACGCACTGCTGCAGAGAGCAGAGCAAGAACGCAGAGGGAAAGTGCCAGGCAGTTACTAGCAAGCCTTCTGACTTGCAAATGGAATGGCTCATTACAAACATTGGGAGATTAATATTAAAGATAATCCTCCAAGCATGGAAAAGAATCCTGTGTAGCCTCAGGAGACAGACAGATGAATCCTCAGAGCCAGTATACACAGTTATGCCATCCCACCCTGGGGACACCAACCTTGTTTTTGAAAGCAACATGCTCTAGAGGAGAAAGTAAATGGAAAAACAATATCATCTTGCTTTCCTAACCCAGAAAGGGAGCCTTGACTGTCCATGAAAACAATCTTTTATTGTAAGGGAAACAGAAGTTGAGATTTTTCTGCTCCTCATAAAACTGAGGCTAACTCGATTTAATAATGTCATAGCTTTCTGAAACTGTGAATTAGCAAAGAAAGAGACTCTGCATTTTTATTCACATCTCTGAAATATTGTTAGAATTACACTTTTTTTGCCTTTTTTGTTTGTTTGTTTGTTTTTGTTTGTTTGTTTGTTTGTTTCAGCATTACTGTCCAAGAAGAGCCAATGGTTTTCTTTTTATATGAATTAAAAGAAGAGACAATGTTTTTTATTTTGTATGAACTAAGTTGACATTTAGATCATAAAACACAAACTACACCACAAATGTTCAGAATTGATTCGTTCTAACTAACTTGGACTTCTTGCCACATATTTTAATCTGATACTTACACTAGAAGGGAAATTGTTGTGTTAAAACTAATTAGAGCCTCCTTTGTGTGTGTGTGTGCCTTAGTGTCTTATGTGACTTTTTTTGTTAGTGGTAGCAATGCATGTTTTGCTCAAAATTAGATCCATTATTTATAGTTTTCCTGGGAGAGTGGAAAATGAAGGTGTGGTTAATTCATCTCACTGGAGAGAGAGCTTCTGTATTGCGAATAGCTCCATGTTTTATGAATTACACTTAAATAAGTCAGATTTTAAACAAATGGATTGAGGAGGGGAGGTTTGACAGTGTGATGTTTTTGTGCCTACATTTCTGTAGATGCAAGGCAGACAGCAGGGCAGGATGGGGGATGTTTAATCCTATTAAGTGTGAAGAAGAAGAGGAAGTAGAGTGCTTTCTGGTAAAAACCAGTCAGGACCAAAACTGAAAACAAGGAAAAGAAATAATTGACAGTGAGTGGCATTGTTTTAGCTTGATCATTAATAACTGCAGGATTTTGCCTGGGGTAGCTGTTTTCATTTGTACAGGCAGGGTACAGTCAGCGGTGACCCCCCTACTGCTTCTCAAGGTCAGATCCTGATGCAGTGGTCCTGAGACAATAGTTCTTAAGAGCAGATTTCACCAGCTGGAATTTACATTTTGCATTTACAGGAATAAAAAAATTAAAATCTTGTCTTGACTGACTTGTGACCACAACTGCTGGTTTTCCTTCGCAGGTGGAAAAATGAATCTCCAGGTCACAGAATCATTTAATAGTGTGGGTTGGAAGGAACCTGAAAGATCATTTAGCTCCAACACCACCCCCCAGGCAGGGACATCTTCACAAGATCAGGTTACTTAAGGTCTTGTCCAGCCTGGCCATGAACACCTCTGGAGAGGGGGCATCTGCTACAAAAATCTGGAGCACAGTATTAGCTCCAGTGTGCACTGAGGTGCATGCAAAAAAATCCAGCTCTAGCAGGTGACACGTCAGCCTTAGAAAGACTTACCTGATGGTAGCTAATCATTTGCAGTGATACATGAGCTTGTGCTCAGCTCTCTGCCTGTGGTCTTGCATATCTCTGTTCCTGGCATTCTGCTGGTCTCAAACAGTACACTTGGCAGCTATCCCTCCTGCAGAGGAGAGCAGGAGATGCCTCAGCTCAGAGGAAGCTGGTGGACAAAGGTGCCACCTCCATCAGCAGTGCAGATGCAGATGCCAGACTCAGCTCACTTACAGCTATTCATCCGTAACACACAAGCCTGTGCACTTACCTGCCCACTTGCTATCCTTTGCAGTGTCCATTCACAGAATCGCAGAATCATTTTGGTTGGAAGATGTTCTGTGCTGACAGTAATGTCAAAGCAACTGTGTTATTGCTTATAAACAACAAAATCACGAAGGCCTTTCTAATCATCAGTAAACTGGGAAGATAACAGCTAGGCTAGGTGAGGATTGGTCTCTTCTCCCAGACAACCAGCAACAGAACAAGGGGACACAGTCTCAAATTGTGCCAGGGGAGGTATAGGCTGGATGTTAGGAGGAAATTCTCCCCATAGTGATTTGCCATTGGAATAGGTTGCCCAGGAAGGTGGTGGAGTCGCCATCCCTGGACGTGTTCAAACAAAGCCTGGGTGAGACACTTAGTGCCATGATCTAGTTGATTGGACAGGGCTGGGTAACAGATTGGACTGGATGATCTTGGAAGTCTCTTCCAACGTGGTCAATTCTATGATTATTAATGCCTGATTAAATGTCTCTAGAAGCACAAGGCCTTTAGCTTCATGTAAAGGTCAAGATTTTACTTTTCCTTGGAGTTAATGAAATAATATTTGTTTGGATTTAGTTTTGGGCCCTTCACTACATGAAGGATACTGAGGTACAGAAGCATGTCCAAAAAAGAGTAACTAAGCTGATGAAGGGCCTTGAACACAGCTGATGTTGGGTGAGGTGGGGGTCAGTGTCTCCTCACATGCCACCAGTGAAGGGACAAGAGCAAATAACCTCAAGTTGTGTAAAGGGAGGTTCAGGTTGGACATTAGGAAAAGTTTCTTCACAGAAAGGGTTCTCAGGCATTGGGACAGGGCTACCCTGAGAGGTGGTGGAGTCAGTGTGTCTGAAGGTGTTTAAAAGATACATGGAAGTGGTGCTTGGGGACATGGTTTTGTAATTTAAAGCAGTGGTGGGATTGTGAGCTCTAGGAAAGTGGATGGACTGAATCATCTCAAAGATCTCTTCCAACCTCTACAGTTCTATGGTTCTGTGACTTTGTGATTGAGCAGGAAAGGAGAAGTTATCTATGCACATGTGTATGACTGAAAGGGAGTGCATTTTTTCCCATGGAAAGCAGCCTGAATATTCAATCCTTAATTTGCAAAACAAGCAGCCCAGAATAACAACCTGCATCTTCCATGTGTCTGTCATGGAGGGCAGCAGAAGCCCTTAGCAGGCCTCCCTGTTGTGAAAGTTATAGTGTCTCACATTAATGCCAAGAGCATCGCAAAACCAAAACAGTCCTTCAGCCCCACGAGAAAGTCTCTCCCTGGTCGAGATAAAAGGTAAACAGTGGCCACTGTTTTGGTTAGGGGGAACGGCAGTTCTCATGCCCGCTCGACACCTGGTGTGGGCCGAGCTTGGGGTGGTCTCAGAAATTGTTTTGGTAAAAGTTCTCCAATTGTATGGATTGATTATAACTTTGTGCCAATCTGTAAGAATAACGTAAAATAGCCTGGACTGGAGGGTTACACCTCTTTTGAACATTATAAAAATGGTGTGCCTTCCTGGATCGGGAGCTTGTTTGCTTGCTGGTACCTGCTCCCGCCTGCTCGCTCGCCAGCCTGCCTGCCTGCCTCGCTCCTGCCGCGGTGACCTCTCGCTCCTGACCGGCCCTGCCCGACGAGGGGCCCGCAGAGGCCTGAAACCTGCTTGGGCCCGATCCTGACGAACAAAGGGACACCGCCCAAAACCTCGAATCCTGCTAATTGAACTGCGGAACAGTGAGTAAATCGGAGAAAGAACTCTTTACCTAAAGACTGAATAACTTTAAAGACTCAAAAGAACTCTAGAGAAATCACAGACTCTCCTTTATCTGCTATTTTCTGAAATGTTATTCTACAGCTTCAATCCTAAAAGAACTCACGTGGGGAATTTAGTTCGGGAGGGGGATCTCCGTGTTTGAGCAATAAATCACTTCAATCCACAAGTGAGCCTCCACGTATTTTCCCCACTACCTCCCAAACTACCTTCCGTGACAGTGTCTTAAGGGGGTTACTCAGAAGGGGCTGCGTACGCAGACACCACATGCCACGCTTGGTTGCAGCACACATTTGGCTGCAGATTTTTCACTTTGCACCAGCATCCAACATGCAAGGAGTGTTCAGAGTGCCACGGGAGTGTGATGATGACACTGCAGAGCAAGATGCCTTGACAGTCCCTTATGCTAACCCACCACACAACAGCATGACTCCATGAACATCTCAGTGGGGTAGTTCTCTGCTCTTCTACTCTGTGTACCTCCTTAAGGGTTTCATTCAGAGCAGATTCCTGCAGAACATGAAGGTGACCAGCATGCTGTGGCTGAGGAGAGTCACTGAAAGCTGCTAAGGGGAGCTGAAACGAGACAGTGATCTTCCTAGGACATGAACTTTGTTACCATTTTTTAGTAGTCTCAGCAATGTTTGGGGTTAAATATAAAGCATACCATGAACATTACTGTATCATGCATGCTAGAAAGTGTGTGTTTAAGGGTTCAAATCCATGTTGGCTTAAAATGGGTGAATCAAAGTGATTTTTAGTATTTTTTTTTCCAGGTAAAATATTAATAATACCATGTGATGAATTTTCAGGTTGAAAGACACTATCCAACATCTGCTAAGCCCAAACTGAAACAGAAGTAGTGAATCTACGTACTTGCCTCAATTTGGCTTTCCAAGACACCCATCACTCTAGCAATTAAACGATTCTTTGTTTCTCAAAGTATACCAACCACTGCCAAATAAAATACAACCATTTAATCACATTAAATTAGAGCTATAATAATATTAGCCATTGCCTAATAGCTTTTTTTTCTCTCTAAGCCACGAGGAAAGCAAAGCCTTGCCAAAAAGACTGTTACCCTTCCACAATATAAATCAATAAACCATAATCGTGCTGTGTACCTTGACCTCTTTTCCACCACACTGTGGAAAACAAACAGCAGGAAGGCAGAGCCTGGTTGAGTAATTTAAAACAATTTGTAAACTGTAATTCAAGAGACCTATTAATTAGTAAATCATTCATAATCTCTAAAGTATTTGAATGCACTCAATTTCAGTGAAACACACTAATCTGATAGCGTGGCTGCTACCATCAGGGCTGAAAAAGGCCATGCTCTTTTTGACTGTTTCTGTTAATGTTTGAGCAGAAGTTGGTGAGCACATGCTAGAAGGCAATTAATCAATTTCAACCCTTCCACAAAAACTAGTTGTCTCACAAATTATGGCTAGCCAGAAGTCCTTTATTTTTTTTATCACTAATTACTAATAGTTTCACCGATATTCCCAAACTACTATTTATGAAGCCTTTACTGGCATGGGTCAGAGATTTTTTTTTCCTCTTCCTTCTTCTAGGTTAGCTGTTTTCTGGCAGTGCTTACTCACTGCTTTGCTCATGGTCAGTGGTAGGAAATCACCAGCTCTGGACTCACAAAGTTGTATTTAAGCTGTGGGTATTTACAACAGAGTAGGGCACATTCTCCAGGATAGCAGTCCTGGTCATGTTCAAATGGATTTAGAAAGGAGTTAGAAGGTATTGGGATTTAGAAGGATTTTTTATGTGATCCTAAAGGCATCATCTGAATCCTTTGGGATTCCTTCCTCTCTCCTGGAATGGTTTAAGTGTAATGTTTTTGTAGGTGATGTAAAGTGCACTTGGGATAACTCAGGAGCTTGACACACTTGTCATGTCAGAAAATAAAGAGGACTTCAAAATCACAGAATCATTTTTTGATTTGGAAAAGACACTTAAGATCATCAAGTCCAACAATTAATCCAGCACTGCCAGGTCACCACTAAATCATATCCCTCAGCATCACATCTACCTGGCTTTTTTATCCTTCCAGGGATGGGGTCTCCACCACTGCCCTGGGCTTGACAGTCATTTTGGGTAAGATATTGTTCCTCATGTACAACTTAAACCTTCTCTATTATAATGTGACACTGTTTCATCTTGTCTATTGCTTGTTACTTGAGAGAAGAAACCAACATTTGCCTCCTTCCAACCTCCTTTCAGGGAGTTTTAGAGAGTGAGAAAGTCTTCCTTCAGCCTCCTCCAGGCTTAACTGATGCTGTAAAATTTGGCTATATAAGGCAACCCTTTGAGACTCGTTTTAAGTTTTGGAAGCAGGCATTTCTTTGTGACAAAGCTGTACAAGTTTGGGTGACTCTTGTCGCAGATTTTGCATCCAAACAAGACAGAGGCATATTTTCATTTTTTAACCACCTGCACATGCATTAGATTACAGATTGATCTCCTGGGGTCTTAGCTCATGTTCTTTGGTTGAAGTTTAGTGCTGAGTTTGTGTACTTTGCTGGAATTTCACCACTTGTTTTCATCCTTCATGACAACTGAAGATTCAGGCTGGTTTGCTGCCTTGTTTATTGCATGTGGTTGGATCATTAGTGTCTTGTCCTTGTAAATTCCATTTGTGCGCTTGCCCTTTACCAGCAAGTCCTCATTTCCACTGAGATTAATTTTGCTGTATCATGGGCAACCTGCTCCTTCAGCTGCTCCTTGCAAGACCTGTTCTCCAAATCCTTCACCATCTTCATTGTCCTTCTTTGCACCCACTCCAACACCTCAATGTCCTTCTTATGGTGAGGAGTCACAAAATTGATCCCAGTATTTGAGGTGCAACCTCACCAGGGCCAAGTACGAAGAGATGATCATCTAATGATGCTAAGTGCCTAACTTAGCATGACAGTTAGACCTTGAATGATAAGACATCAGACCCTGTAGAGGTGAATCATCTCCTAGCGGTGAGGAAGACTAGAAGAGGCCGTAATAGAAAGAAGCAGGGCAGTTTAAGCCTTGAGAATGTGTAAATGAGCATCAGTGCTTATCCGTTGCAGAAGGAAAGCTGACACAGTGACCAAGATGTGTCTGGACTTTGTGCAAATAGAGTGTCTGTGTGCCACTCCAAGACTGGCATGGCAATCCCTGGAGACTTCAAGTCAAGAGTGAAGCACTTAAGAGAAGAAAGTACATAAAAGAAAAACATACATACTGTCCAGAAATTCTTATATTGTTTAGACATTTGAAGAGAAAAAAAAATCAAACACAACAAAGCAAAAATGCAAACCGCAGGGAAGATTAACAACAGTATCTCTGGACAGAAGTGTTTCAGAGCAATGTTTATTGAGTGCTTCCTTACTGCTCTAATTATCAATATGATAAAGGAAGGAAAATCTCTCATCTTCTAGCAAGAAGCCATCTGTGGTGAAAATCATTGGCTAGACTGTTGTTATTTAAAAATATTTTTATTACTACTTATCGAGTTCAGTGATTTTTTTTTCCTTCTTCCTGATGCCTCACTAGGGCAGTGCAAGTTGATACCTTGCGTTATTGTTTATTGAGTCACTCTTCGTTTTCCCATTAATAGCAGCAGGATATGTTTTGCTTTTCCAGTGATGATTTCCTTCTCTAATGTGTTCATTCCCTTTTAGAAAAAAAATACTTGAGGTGAGGAGAAACTTTCAATTTAATCTTAGCAACCCAAACAGTTCAGTCAGTTCTTGATAAACTAATTAAAAAATCCGCAGCATCTGGAAACAGTTCTTAGCTAGACTTTACCAGATTCTGCTGCCAGAGAAGGTGCCTGTGAGCACAGTTTCTATCTGTTTTTTGCACTGGGACTATCGGCTGGTGCAATGAAAATAGAGGGGCCATTGTGACTGCAGGTTTATCGTTGTATTTTAACCTCCATAAGGCTGTGGTTGGGAGCCTGACAAACCCACACTACTCAACAAAGCTCTCAAAGCACACACACAAAAGAGAGAGTGAAAGAACAGTTTACCTAAGGAGTTTCAAAAACAAGACTTGTGCAAACTACCTGCTAGACAGGCCTCCAAAGCATGGGTGTTCTACAAGAGACTTTCCCAGTCCTCCAAGGGAAAAAACAGGCATTGATCTTCAGCTTCAAATCTCTTTACTGAAACAGTGGTCAGGCACTGGAATAGATTATTCAGGGAAGTGTTGGAGTCACCAACCCTAGAGTTCAAAGTAAGACGTGGACATGGAACTTGGGGACATGTTTTAATTGCCACGGTGGTGTTAGGCTGATGGTTGGACTTGATCTTAGAGCTTTTTTTCAACCAAAATAATTCTGTGATTTTCATTCTGATCTTGCACAAGCCCAGCTACCTCTCTGCACCCTCACCCCAGGTACACCCTAAACCTACTGTCTACAACTACCTGAAGGGAGGATGTAGCCAGGTGGGGGTTGGTCTCTTCTCCCAGGCAAACAGCAACAGAGCAAGGGGACACAGTCTCAAGTTGTGCCAGAGAAGGTATAGGCTGGATGTTAGGAGGAAGTTCTTCACAGAGAGAGTGATTGGCATCGGAATGGTCTGCTCATGGAGGTGCTGCAGTCGCTGTCCCTGGAGGTGTTCAAATAAAGGTTGGATGAGGCACTTAGTGCCATGGTCTAGTTGACTGGCTAGGACTGGGTGCTAGGTTGGACTGGATGATCTTGGAGGTCTCTTCCAAACTGGTTGATTCTATGACTCTAGGTACTATCTGAGCAAAGAGGTGAGTCCCCTTCAAGTGAGTCCTACTTCAGTTGTATCTTTGGGTGTCTGTGAAAATACCTTGGCTGGTATGTTCATGCTGGTCAGCAAAAGCTGCAACAGATAAATGTCCCATCAATGTGGCCATAGGATGCTTTGTAATTTCTCCATAGCTCTGATCTAAACAGAGAATCAAGTGGTGAAGTTTTGGGGATCCAGGGTATTAAAGCATCTTAACAAGGGTCAGAACATGCAGCTCTGTGTGTGTACACCAGAGATCTTTGATGCTAATTCATGCTTCTTAATATTAGAAGATGATTTTAAGTGTTTTCATTAAAATTTAATGATTCAGAGTGAGAAGGAGATCTCTCCCTGCATCTGGAGACAGGCAGAAGGGACTGAAGATACCTTTTGCAGCTCCATTGCAGCACTTTTTTTCCTGGTAGTATCTGGAATTTAGAAACATTCTGCTTTGGGAATTTGCAGTAAATAGGGCATGTCAGAATATTTATGTAAGAAGGCAGCTGTTGAAGATCTATGGCCTGAAGAAGTGTTTTTGCAAGCTAGAAGGAAGTGAGTCTGGAGCACAATATTCACATGAAAAATGAAGCTTAAAAAAGCATACGTAGCCAGATTTCCTCCTCAGGCAGTGCCCACAGTAAACCAGACTTTCATTATTTTCTTTCCTCCTAAAGAGGCATTTTTTTCATCATCGGACTGGATAGCAAAAATCCAGGATTAATCAAAAAAATAAGTCCCATCTTTTAAGTGAACAAGCTGTTTTCTTTGGGTGTGCAGCTTGTTTATTTTCCTCTTGAACAAAAATATCAATTGCTTTATGTTCCTGGTGACTTTGTCAGTGAGACAAGGTGGGAAAGAGCACCCTCCCCCCAGCTGAAGGTGTCATGTAAGGAATAGGCTTTCATTTTCCTACATTTTCCTACAGCTAGAAATGGAAATATGGCTGTTGTTTGGGACTTAGAAACAGCTCTGCTTTCTGTATAAAGAGCAAGATGTGTAGAGAACTCAGATAAAGATCAAATGAAAAAAAGAAGCCCTAATTTGAAAATTCAAATTCCACCAATGTAAATAATTGCCTTTTTAGAGTTTGACTTCTTGATATGTCTATCAAGTAGACAATTGTTTATGTTAACCCACAAAGTGGGCTTTATCCAAAAGAAGGGAAGCAGAAAGATATATAGAATCAAAGAATCATAGGATAATTTTGGTTGGAAATGACCTTCAGGATCATCAAGTCCAGCCATTACCTAGCTCTACCAAGTCTAGTGCTAAACCACGTTCCTCAACACCACATCTCTGTGTGATTCAAACACCTCCAGGGATGGGAATCCAACCTGTTCTGGTTGGAGATATCCCTATTCATTACAGGGAAGTTGGACCACGTGGACTTGATGGGCCCTTTTCAACCCAAAACATCCTATGGTTTTCCAATTCCACCTTTACTTATTGATTTGTTTGATTCTTGCTTTAAAAAATAAATAAAATTGCAGCTACTTAAAACATTGTCTGAGGATACATTACTTGGCTTTTCCCGATGTACTCTCCCATATTTTAAGCCTGTAAATATATTAAAAGATACTAAATGAGTACAAAATGCCACTGTCTTTCTTGTCCTTGGACCAGTAAACTGTGGCACAATACATATGGAGGGATTTTACTACAGAAAAGTTATTCCTACTATTTGACGTCTGTGTAGGAGCACTTATGGGTCTATTTATAGTAGCAGACACTTAACACCAATCTATTAATCTTTAAAATAAGTTAAATTTTCAACAGTAAATTATGTATTTTTAAACACACACACACACATACATACATACATACATACATATTTTATATGCTTTATGCATACACTGCAGAGGGACCTGGACAGGCTGGATGGGTGGGCAGAGGCCAATGGGATGAGATTGAACAAGGCCAAGTGCAGGGTTCTACACTGTGGCCACAACAACCCCAAGCAGCACTACAGGCTGGGGACTGAGTGGCTGGAAAGCAGCCAGGAAGAAAGGGACCTGGGGGTACTGATAGATAGTAGGCTGAAGATGATCCAGCAGGTGGTCAAGAGAGCCAATGGCATCTTGGCCTGCATCAGGAACAGTGTGCGCAGTAGGACAAGGGAGGTTATTCTTCTCCTGCACTCAGCACTGATCAGGCCACACCTTGAGTACTGTGTCCAGTTCTGGGCCCCTCAATTCAAGAGAGATGTTGAGGTGCTGGAACGTGTCCAGAGAGGGCAACAAAACTGGTGAGGGTCCTGGAACACAAACCCTATGAGGAGAGGCTGGGAGTGCTGAGGTTGTTTAGCCTGGAGAAGAGGAGGCTCAGGGGTGACCTCATTGCTGTCTACAACTACCTGAAGGGACATCGTAGCCAGGTAGGGGTTAGTCTCTTCTCCCAGACAATCAG
This sequence comes from Pogoniulus pusillus, assembly GCF_015220805.1. Taxonomy (NCBI): domain Eukaryota; kingdom Metazoa; phylum Chordata; class Aves; order Piciformes; family Lybiidae; genus Pogoniulus; species Pogoniulus pusillus. The sequence continues at coordinate 37,606,000 of NC_087309.1, forward strand.
CAACAGAACAAGGGAACACAGTCTCACGTTGTGCCAGGAGAAGTATAGGCTGGATATTAGGAGGAAGTTGTTGGCAGAGAGAGTGATTGGCATTGGAATGGGCTGCCCAGGAAGGTGGTGGAGTCGCCGTCCCTGGAGGTGTTCAAACAAAGCCTGGATGAGGCACTTAGTGCCATGGTCTAGTTGACTTGCTAGGGCTGGGTGCTAGGTTGGCCTGGCTGATCTTGGAAGTCTCTTCCAACCTGGTTGATTCTATGATTCTATTATTCTATGTGTATAAATTTTATGCATTTTTAAAAATACATACCTACTACAATACAATATTGTTTCCCAGCTTTGGTATATGTGTTGGGCACCTACTGCTCACTCATTCTTCACATAGTGTATGTTTCATCTATGCTTTTAAATGGAAGTATTTTTATTACCTTTAGTCAAATAACTCAGGCACTATGAACAGCACTAACTGAAACCTCAGTGTGCAAGGTGGGGTGTTTTTAATCTTTATAAAAATAATAAAAGAATAATAGTAACAGCTTTAATAAATAGCTTTGAAGTTTTTAAGAAATCTGCCCTGAACTGTTTTTCTAATTGCAGCTCACTGCCCAACAGGAAACAATCAGTCAGCCAATCATAAGTCCATTAACGTGCAAATTTAGCTGCTCAACATCTTTTTTCCTTTTTTTTTTCTTTTTTTTGTGTGTGTGTAAATCCAACATACAAACTCTTAATTATACCGAATAGCTTGATTTGGAATGTTAACTGCAGATACATATTAAATATGTGTACATGCAGCAACTGATCCTGAGGCCATGGTGGGAGAGCAGCATGTTGACCTTACAGCTGACTGAGTGACTTCAGGGCCTAATCTGAGCCAGCAGAACTGTCTTAGTAATGACTTAATAGGAGCAAAATCTTGCTTGAAGACTGTTAGTCTAGAATTAGTGATAAATTTCACACTAGAGCTGGCCAAATGATAGCAAATGTTTCTTTAGTCTTTGGCTGAAAGGTACCTTTATTTTGCTGCCGTATTCAGGGTGCATATTTAGTCTTCATTTGCATTCAAGAGACTAAACGTTATTGTTTTCTCTAACTAAAAGGTATCTTACTTGCAAAAATAATGTGGTATCACTTGAAATTGATCAATGTTTTATTTGACAGCTGCACTCCCACAACTAGTTAGTCAAAGCAAAGTGCTGATGAGCAAGCTTTAGATTGAGCATGGTGAGCATGTAGGAAAAGCGCATGCTGACGCAGACAGAAGAGCTGGTTAAAGAACAGCTTCCTACAAATGGGCTTCTGGCCTCATTGGCTGGTAGGGCAGTTCTACTTCCACCATCTCTATTGTATACTTATTCCAGAACAAGAATTTCCTACCTGATGACTAAACCTCTTCATTTAAAAGATTCGTACTCAATACATGGCACGTGAAGATAGCATTTTATATTCTCACGTCAGACTTGCTCAGCTTTGTAAACCTGCTAGTTATCAGAGACAGGCTGAACTTGTCAGAAGCAGTTTCGGTTTACACTATAAGCAGACACTTCCTAAGTTGTGACTATTTTGGTATCAAGTATCTCAGGGCAGTCGGTGTTTGTGCTGTTGAAAGGCTGAAACACTCTGTTGTAGCTCCTTAGTGTATCATGAAAGTGAAGGAAGAGCAGAGAGCTTTCCTCTCCATGGGCCGTGTGAGCAAAATTTGTGTTGGAGTTCATGGAAGAGGGTACAAAAGAGTTTGGGAAATTTGTTATAGAATATCTGAAGGCATATATGAAACAAGACCTCTGAGGCAGTACTATTTTCAGGATGGCTAAAAAATGAATTATACAGGGGCAAGTGATTGCCCACCCTGTACTCAGTACTGATGAGGCTGTATCAAAATTACTGAGTTCAATTTTGGTGTCCTTACCACAAGAAGGACGTTGAGGTGCTGCAGAAGCAAGGGCTGGTGAGAGGTCTGAGAAACAGGTCTCATGAGGAACGTCTGAGGGAACTGAGATTGTTTAGTCTGAAGGAGTCTGAGGGGAGACCTTTTCACTCTCTACAGCTCACTGAGAGGAGCCAGAAGGACATTGGTCTCTTCTCTCAAGGAACAAGTGATAGGACAAGAGTAAAGAGCCTTAAGTTTGACCAAAGGAGGTTTAGGCTGGCCATGAGGAACAATTTCTTTCCCAGAAGGGTTTACAAGCCGTGGAACATGCTACCCAGGGTTCTGGTGGAGTTCCCACTCCTGGTGGGGTTTAAAAGTTCTGTAGATGTAGTGCTGAGGGATATAGTTTAGTATTGAGGTAGCAGGTCAGGGTTCAGTATCACAGTATCACCAAGGTTGGAAGAGACCTCATAGATCAAGTCCAACCTGTTACCACAGAGCTCAAGGCTAGACCATGGCACCAAGTGCCATGTCCAATCCTGCCTTGAACAGCTCCAGGGACAGCGACTCCACCACCTCCCCGGGCAGCCCATTCCAGTGTCCAATGACTCTCTCAGTGAAGAACTTTCTCCTCACCTCAAGCCTAAATTTCCCCCGGCATAGCTTGAGGCTGTGTCCTCTTGTTCTGGTGCTGGCCGCCTGAGAGAAGAGAGCAACCTCCTCCTGGCTACAACCTCCCCCTCAGGTAGTTGTAGGCAGCCATGAGGTCACCCCTGAGCCTCCTCTTCTCCAGGCTAAACAATCCCAGCTCCCTCAGCCTCTCCTCATAGGGCTTGTGCTCAAGGCCTCTCTCCAGCCTCGTTTGTTGTGGAGGTGGGGAATTAATGTGGCCGAGTCAGGGATTTTTATACAAAAATAGAGTTACTTTATTATCCCAAAACCCGCCCCCAAAACTATATATACAAAGATTAATTTAGTTTAATTAGCAGATTCAGTTGCTTGAGAATATCTACAGGGATGCCATCAATAATCTGACTATTTTGGAAGTCAGAAGTTGGAAAAGGCTTTAGCTATTAATTAATAGCATTTTCCTTACTAATAAAACTGAGCCAAAATGACTCATGATCAGGCTGACTTCGTAGTGGGGTCTGTCCCTCTCGTTCCCTTTCAGCAGCTGCAGGTGGGTCATTAACGGTGGTTAGGCTTACAAAGGGTGTCAATGGGTGAAGCAGTTCTTTGAAGCTCTCTGTGTATCCAGGCCAGGTGAGAGGGGGGGGGAGAACTCTCAGGCAGGCACAAACCTCCAGGCAGGAACGAACTCAAAGGCAGGAACCCCGAAAGTGGGAAGCCCCCAATATTTATACCCTCTCTAGACAAAGAGCAGAGTTACCACTTCCTTAGGTGGGAAGGATACAGCCAACCCTAGCCCGATTCCAGCGCGGGCACTGCACGGTGACGGAAGGGCCCCTGTTCACCCCCTTCACGCCTGCAGGGTAAAGCTGGGGTGGGGGTGGGGGAACAGGCGGCTTTTCCTCTCCCATTCGAGCCACAGAAGGAGAGGAATTTAGGGGTACACAGGACTCCAGGAAATCGTTGCCCTTCTCTGGACACGCTCAAGCATCTCAATGTCCTTCTTAAATTGAGGGGCCCATAACTGAACACAGTACTCAAGGTGTGGTCTAACCAGTGAAGAGCACAGAGGCAGAATGACCTTCCTGCTCCTGCTGACCACACCATTCCTGATGCAGGCCAGGATGCCACTGGCTCTCTTGGCCACCTGGGCACACTGCTGGCTCATGTTCAGGCAGGTATCAATCAGCACCCCCAGATCCCTCTCTGTCTGGCTGCTCTCCAGCCACTCCGACCCCAGCCTGTATCTCTGCATGGGGTTGTTGTGGCCAAAGTGCAGCACCCTGCACTTGGAGCTATTGAACACCATCCCCTTGGACTCTGCCCATCTGTCCAGGTGGTCAAGGTCCCGCTGCAGAGCCCTTCTGCCCTCCAACCCAGCCACATCTGCCCCCAGCTTGGTGTCATCTGCAAACTTTCTGATGACTGACTCCATGCCCTCATCCAGATCATCTATGAAGATGTTAAAGAGGATGGGGCCCAGCACTGATCCCTGAGGGACACCACTAGGGACAGCCACCAGCTGGATGTGGCACCATTCACCACCACTCTCTGGGCTCGGCCCTCCAGCCAATTCCTGACCCAGCACAGAGTGTTGCCATCCAAGCCATGGGCTGACAGCTTAGCCAGCAGTTTGCTGTGTCAAAGGCCTTGCTGAAGTCCAGATAGACCACATCCACAAGCCTCCCCACATCCACCAAGCGGGTCACCTGACCATAGAAGGAGATCAGGTTGGAGAGGCAGGATCTGCCCTTCCTAAACCCATGCTGGCTGGACCTGAGCCCTTTGCCATCCCTCAGGTGCGCTCTTATCACCCCCAAGATAACCTGCTCCATCAGTTTCCCTGGCACTGAGGTCAGGCTGACAGGTCTGTAGTTCCCAGGTTCCTCCATCCGACCCTTCTTGTGGATGGGGACCACGTTGGCCATTTTCCAGTCTCCTGGGACCTCTCTGGTGAGCCAGGACTGCTGGAAAATGATGGAGAGCGGCTTGGCCAGCTCAGCTGCCAGCTCTCTCAGCACCCTGGGATGGATCCCATCTGGTCCTATGGACTTGTGGGTGTCCAGGTGGCTCAGCAGGTCCTGAACTAATTCCTCATGGATTTCCAGGGCACCACACTGCTCCCTGACCCCATCCCCCAGTTCAAGAGGCCACTTGCCCTGAACTCCTCCCTCCTCACTGTTGAAAAGTGAGGCAAAGAAGGCATTCAGGACCTCAACCTTTTCCTCATCATCAGTTATAGTATTCCCCTCCTGGTCCAGTAAGCAGTGGAGGCTCTTCTTGCCCTTCCTTTTAGCATTGATAAATTTATAAAAGTGCTTTTTGTTATCCTTCACAGAGGTGGCAGCCTAAGTTCTAGCTGGGCCTTAGCCTCTCTAATTTTTCTCCTGCATAATCTGGCTACATCCTTAAACAAGGAGAAGCCTTCCCCTCCTTCCAAAGGATATACACCCTCTTTTTCTCCCCCAATTCCTTCAGGAGCTGTTTACTCATCCAGGCTGGTCACCTTCCCCTCCGGCTCATCTTTCGGCACATGGGAACTGCCAGCTCCTGTGCCTTCAAGAACTCCTGTTTAAAGTAGGTCCAACCATCCTGGACCCCTTTGTTCTCAAGGACTGCTGCCCAGGGGACTTTGGAAATAAGTAATCTTAAAGATCTCTTCTAATCTAATTTCAATTATTTTAACAAGTAAAAAGAAACAACCCCCCCCCCAAAAAAAAAAAAAAAAACAAAACACAAAAAACACATTCCTCCCTCAAACCAAAGCAAAACCACCCCAAACCACCACAACAACAGAAACAACATACAAAACTCAGAAGATTCAGAACCTACAAGCAGCCTGATAAGTACAAGAAAATCAAAGGAGGGAGCTTGCTATGCAAGTGCTCTGATAAACACTGCTCTGCCCCACAGGGCTGGTAGTAGTACTCCTAGCTATAATAGCTTCCACACCATTCCATGTGAAACACAGGATGTGTCCCCTGCATACTTGTGCCATGGTAAATTATATCACTTTGGAAGAAATCTGTGAGTGAAATAGTATTGCAGACCACCTCCTGTAGCAACACCAACACAGTCAACTACTGCGTTTCAGTACTGTCTTGGATTTTCCAGGGAGCTCAATGACCCTCAGTAGCATTCAGGGCTGCATGGATATCTCCTGGCATCTGGAGGTGCCTGCTCTGTAGCAGTGCAGTCGTAATGTCACGCAAGAGTGCCTTAACTATGCTGATATTCCTTTCTGAGCCATTAGTTCTGCTCCAAAGTCTTTTTAAGAGCTGGTGGCAGTACCCTCAGCTGCAGCCTGAGCTCTTGCATGTTTGTTGCTTTTTCTCTCTGACAGCAGCAAAGAATGAGCCTGAAAATGTTTGGCCTCCTCTTGATGAGAACTCATAGTGGCTAACACGATTTTGTCCTGCTGACTCTTTCCTCCTTGGATTTAAGGGCTGGAGTGATGATAATACAGAATAAATTTTGGCTGTTAGCCTCTACATTTGAGATCCTGCTAAAGAAAGGATCTGAAGCCTTTGTGTTCATCACTTCCAGCCTTGGAGAGCAGCTGAAATCATTTGAATTATGTACTTAGATGAAAATACATAGCAAATTTTACATACATATATATATATATATATATATGGAATTATATTGTTTTTTTCCTTAGAAGCCAGTATTCCAGGAATTCAATAATCCTAAGAGACAGCCTTCTGCAGTTAGGCTTCACTAAAAGGTGTACAGCTATGGCCTGAATCCACTGTGGAGAGGCTGACAGCCAAGTGATTCACTCTGAAGCATTTCCTCAGCTGTGCCAATTTCATGTCACCATAAAATCACAGAATGGTTTGGGTTGGAATGGATTTTTAAAGGTCGTCTCAACCAACACCTTGCAGTCAGCAGGGACATTCCCTACTAGGGCAGGTTGCTTAGAGTCTCAAACAACCTGGCCTGGAATGGTTCTCCACTATCTCCCTGGACAACCTGGGCCAGTGTCTCACCACTCTTACTGTAAACATTTCTTCCTTCTAGTCTAAATCCCCCCCCCCCTTTAATTTAAAGCCATCACCCTTTGTCCTGTCACACCAGACCCTGATCAAAAGTCTGTTGCCAGCTTTCTTTAGGTCCCTTCAAGTCTTGAATCACCACAAGAAGGTCTCCCTGGAGATTTCTCTCCTACAGGGTAAACAACCCCAGTGCTTTCAGCCTGTCCTCAGAGCAGAGGGCTTCAAGCCCTTGGATCATTGCCATGGCCTCCTCTGGCCCTGGTCCAGCAGGTCCGTGTCTCTGCTATCTGGAGAGCTCTAGAGCTGGCCCCAGCACTGCAAGAAGGAGGATCATCAGTTTGGAGCAGACCACAAAATCACAGAATTAACCAGGTTGGAAAAGACCGTCGAGATCACCAAGTCCAACTTATCACCTAACACCTTCTAATTACCTAAACTATGGCACTAAGAGCCTCATCCAGCCTCCTCTTAAACACCTCCAGGGATGGGCCAGAATCAGTCTCAAGGGAAAGTTGTCAGGATAACTCCTGATGGGATCAGATTCCTGCTGTCGACTCACCATTGCAGAGGTTCAGTCTGAGCAGTATTAGGCGAATCAGAGCAGCAATCTCTGAGTAAGCTTTGCAATGACCTTTGCAAACAGCTGTGTCTGGAGAATGGTGACATACCTGGTGGTGCGCAGGGTGGAAATGAAAGAAGACACAGGAGCAAAGTAGCATCCTCCGAGACAAAGCTGTGCCACCCGTGTGCACAGTGCAGAAGTGGATTGGCTCCTGAAATGGTATCTGAGTGCAGTTTGAATGGCATCTCCAGGGAGATACAGAAGCTGGTAGCTTGCAGAGGCAACTTCCTGATAATGAAGGTCTGATTTTGTAAGAGGAGTTAGCACTTTTCTTGAGGAAGGAGTTGGAGAGATGGGAAAGTTCTTTAGGGAATATGCACCTCACACCCTTTTATTTTTTTTTCCTTTCCTGTTGTTGTGGCTGCTCCTGAAGCCTGAGAAAGGGACTGTTTCTGAGTGCTCTGTAAAGTTCCCTGAAGAGCGTGAATTTGTTGAAATAGTCACCACCTTGTCACGTCACAGTGAGATACAGTGACACAATTGCCCTCCTGCTCCTTTGCATCAATTTTGTACCAATTGCCTACATCTAATTGGTTGGTATTGTAATGTAGACAACCCATGTAAAGCCTTCATAGGACTTCAGGTTTTTGTCTTTAAATATGCGCTTCCATATGGCTTCCACTATGCGTTAGTCAGGAGGGACTTGAGCAGGCAAAGTGCTAGTTCACAAGGTTCGTCTTGTAAGGCTTTCTGTTTGTGTGCAGAGTAGACTTCATTCCCATTCCTCAGCAGACAGCAAAGCTGAGTCATGCACAGCTTTTGTCTGCACACCAGTAGCTTCAAAGAGCATCAATCAGAAGCTCTGGGCAAATTAACAGCCAGTTCTCCGTGCCTTTTTAACTGAGTATCAATGTCAAAGCTTTCTGTGCAAGGACAGGATCTTCTGTCCATCTGCATCTTTCTGTATTTTCCACTATATTTTTCTTTTCTGAAACAGTGAAGAAGGTTTGATCTTTCAATTTCTGTCCTAGATCAGCCTTCAGTGATATGGGTAGCCACTGATGGGGTGGAGATCACTATAGAATCATAGAATCAACCAGGTTGGAAGAGACTTCCAAGATCATCCAGTCCAACCTAGCACCCAGCCCCAACCAATCAACTAGACCATGGCACTAACTGCCTCATCCAATCTTTATTTGAACACCTCCAGGGACGTCAACTCCACCACCTCCCTGGGCAGCCCATTCCAATGCCAATCACTCTCTCTGGCAAGAACTTCCTCCTAACATCCAGCCTGTACCTCCTCCGGCACAACTTGATACTGTGTCCCCTTGTTCTGTTGCTGGTTGCCTGGGAGAAGACACCAACCCCCATCTGGCTACAGCCTTCCTTCAGGTAGTTGTAGATCAAGGTTTACATGGTTTAGTTACCAGCAGATGAATCTTTTTGAGAGATATATCTACTATTTTCCTCTACAAATAAAACTCTGCCTCAGAATCATAGAATGATACAGGGTCTTAGGGTTAATTAATTGATATCAGATTTTATATTAGAGTAGGACTCTGATAAACACATTTTGCTTGGATTTAGGGCTAGATTTTGGTAGTGAATCCTGGCATATAAGAATGCAGCTTTCAGATTTGTTGCTCTGTAACCAACTTCTTTAAATAAACCTCAATTGCCTTTTAATTTTTAAGAATAAAGCAGACTAAAAGGCAACAATTTGCTTTCAGAAACACAAAACAGTAGGATCTTAATGTTATTCTCAGTTATTATGGTGGTCTGGTGAAATAACAGTGAAGTTGTGTTGCATTTTTCCCGGCTTGGAGAGTAAAATCAGTCTCCAGGAGCTTACAAAAATGCCTTTTTTTTTCCAAACTGCTAAAACTGACAGGTTTTTTTTTTTTTTTTTTGGTAGTTGTTTGTTTGGTTGTTTTTTTTTTTTTTTTTTTTTTTGAGGACAGGTTTTGAGTCTATAGCAGGAGACAGCAGATCTGGACTGACCAAACCTGTTACAGCCTTTATTTAAATAGTTTAGCTAGATCACATTTCACTTCTGATTTCAACAATATAA